>NW_027411644.1:271557024-272157024 GCF_047663935.1 Musca autumnalis
GTATATGCAATATTGCCACCAAGTATATACATTCAATAGAGAGAGATAACAATATTTTAGAAACAAGATTGAAATTTGGAATATTAGTCCTTGGATGTATAGAATTGAAAATGAACCGTATTATTCGGTAAAGTCCCCATACAAAAGTGTTTAACCAAATTCTCCAACAGAATTGAAGCAATAACTAAAAAATATTTCAAATGAATATTACCCATTTAAATTTACGTTTTGGTGTATCCCAGAATTTTCACCCACATAACCTCTTATTTGGCATTTTGGGTTCTAAATCCCGCAGAAAATAGCTTTCGAAAGATTTTTTATAATTCAAGGCAATTAGCATAATTTTTAAAAAAGTAAAATGGATTTTGGAAATCCTTTTGGTGGGAGAACCTCCAAACAAAAAGTGGTGAAAATAGATCCACATTCGAATACAGGGATTGCAATCGCGAATATGTCGAATAGAGATATACAGAGGTTGGAGGATATAAACAGTTCGGCCCGAACGCCTTTTCTTCTTTATAGTACATATCCAGATATCACACACTAACTTCAGTCGAATTAAAAAAAGTTTTTTATTATTGTAAGAAAATAATTTTCTTTAATGGCATAAAAACACCAAAACTTTACTATTTTACCAAAAGCGACAGAGGCCGTAAAATCCAACTTAAAATTCAGAAAATTACATTAAAAAAGAAAACATTTTTATCGAGAGCCGGGCGATACAACGACTCATAGACTCCGAATCCAACACGAAGTACTGTTTGAGAGTCCTGAAAAAAATAGGTTAAGTCGAAAAACTCTTCTGGTACCTCAATGGTTGTTGTTCCCGCTTATTTATATCTTAATTATACGACTAGAAGTTTATGGACTCGATGACATTAAAAACTTTCCAAAGACCAATCACTTCTGTCGGCACAGCAGAGCCAAACTTATGAAAATTCATAACTTTTGTTTTCTGGAAAACAATTAAAAAAGTGACAGCCTGTGTGAGCTGAGACTTTAATATCGAATCGAATACGGGCTACATAGCCAAAAATTTTTCTATAAATTGTATATCCAGGAAGTTTCAGATAGTATGGATAATATTTGGGGTATACAATTTCACGATTGTTGGCGTTGCGGATAAATGCTTATGTTGTGCTCAAAAATTTGACTTATAGAAAGCCCAAATGTTTTGCACTTTTGTACAGAAGATATCTAAAAGTATCGACTGATATAGTCCATTTTGGAAGTCATTCCTTTTGATAGTTATGGTGTCAAGCCGTCCATTTAGTTGGTCGCCGTAAGATTTAGAGCTTTTGGACCAATCCTGACATAACCATGGACTTACCCACGAAAAATACAATATCGCTGTAAACAAAACAGCAAGGAGTACCATTGGTCAAAATGTGCAATGACTCTTCGAATAGCCCTTAAACTACACTTATTTTGAATTTTGTGAGGATGTATCCGAAGATGTTGTCCCAAATTAACTCTCTTGGTACTTGATATATATACGTAGGGAAGTAATTTTAGGTTGTTCAAAGTTTCGGTCAAATCGGATAATTGAAATTCTGTGTTGGATGAACCTGAAAGAGTTGATCGATATAATCCATATTCGAACCTAATCTATGTCTGGAAAAAATCGATTTGGACTTTCGAGAGTTATTGTGCTCAAGATTATGGGGAAACATTTTGAAGTCTTACGGGGAAAACCGATATGACTTAAAGTTTGGATAAAAATATTGGGAGATCCAAAATTTGGACCAAATCTATTGATCTGTTCGGATGAACTGGAATAAATCGACTCCAAATTGTTTGACGCGGGTTTCGTCAAAACATTAGTTCGCTGATGTACATTTTTATCGTTAGCCTAACGGCTGATGGTACAATATCATGGTGCTCCTGAACCAACGTTAAATGAAAGGAGCTTACAACTGGGAATTTCTGCGGGTTCTGAAACAGCAATGTTCATAGATGAGAAAAATCCAAAAATAAGAAATAATCCCTGCAGGGATTTTTAAATAAATCACGGCCTAAGTTTTTAGGTTTTCGCGATTTTGTTTTTTTGATTTTACTCATCTATGAACCACCAATAAACCCAGGTGTAACCTTCTTTCATTTAAAGTTGGTTAAAGAGCGCCGTGATATACAATACAAATTGCAAATTGGGAAAAATTCAGATGTGCATGCTATTTATAGCAGATATTATCACTTTACGACCTTGAGGAAAACTATTTTAATCAAGGGATAGAATTGCTAGAAAAGCGTTGGACTAAGTTTATTGAAGTTTTAGGAGATTATATTGAAAAATAAAAATATTTTTGAAAAACTAACTATTCTCTTTCATTGATAGGCTAAGAAGTTTCCGAACCGCCCTCGTATGATACACAACAATAAATTAATAATTAATAAATTTTTCTCCATTATTTTCTCACAATATTTAGCAATAAGTTGATATAAAATAGGAATACAACATTTTGATTAAGGCAGTAAAACAATTTTATAATTGGTTTTCGAGATATACTCCATAGAGAACCTTTGATATGTCGTACATATTGTCCAATAGACATTTCCTTTCATGTACATCTAATCCGTACAATACTGAATTTGTAATCGTTTTGAATACAGAATGAGTTTAAAGCCTCAAGGCCTTTATATTCATTACAGAATTCCACAACACTGACTTGACATAAAGAAGGAATTCAGTTTTACTGGAAGTTTCTCTCAAAAAGAGTATTTAAAGAAAAAATGTTTAAATATTTCTTAGACAACTTGTTAATAAAGTACATTTTCAGTACATAACCTTCAGAACAATATAAGTTTTCATTTGAAATTTCAAAAACAAAAAATTTTTTGAGAGAAACGTAATAATTTGTTAAAGTAGCTCAAAAAATCTAGTTGGATCAAACCATTTCGGGGGGGGCCGGGCCCACCGTTTACCGCCAGACTCACTTTTGCTGATTCTTCTTCGACCTTCTTAAAGGTATCAGTTACTTCCTTTACTGATCGTCCCATGATGTCAATGTCGTCAGCATACGCAAGTAACATATGGCTGTTGCTGTATATTGTGCCATTTCATTTGACATTTGCATCTCGTATAACCTTTTGCAGCAGGATGTTGAAGAGATCACACGAAATGTTGTCTCCTTGTCTGAAACCTCTTTTGGTACTGAATTGTTCGGAGATGTTCCTTCCTATTTTAACTGAGGACTTAGTATCACTTAAAGTCATCTTTCAAAGTCATCTTTCAATAACATTGGGCGTAGGAGGCTGTCGAAGGCTGATTTATATAAGGTGGTAGGTGTCAATCTGCATCTCTTGGATTTTGGGTAAATATCTGGTAAATATCTTGTCAATGGTGGGCTTGCCAGATCTAAAGCCGCATTGGTATGGTCCAATTATTTTATTGACCATAGGTGTTAGTCGTTCGCATAATATCCCGGACACTATCTTGTAGGCAATAGGTAGAAGACTTATGTCCCTGTAGTTAGAGCATACAGTCTTGTCTCCTTTCTCGTGGACGGGACACATGATACTCAGATTCCAATCGTCGGGTACTCGTTCTTCCTGCCAGATGGTTCTAACTAGCTGATGCATACACCTAATTAGCGTGTCGCCTCCGGTTTTTAACAGCTCGGCTGTTAAGCCATCGGCTCCAGCTGCCTTATTATTATTCAGCCGATTTATTGCTGTCTTTACCTCATCTTGGCTGGGCGGTATACACTCAATACCATCTTCTGGGATTGGATCTGTGTATCCTCGTCGTCTTCGCTACTATTGGACACCAACAGTTTGGAAAAATCCTCTTTTCATTTCCTGAGCACACTATCTGTATCAGTTACCAAATTACCTTGCTGGTCTCTTTAGGATGATGTGCCTGTACCAAAGTCATCAGTTTGATGTTTTACTCTTTGGTAGAACTTTCGGTCTTCATTCTGGCTCCGGTACATCTCGATTTTTATACCCTCCACCATATGGAGGATATAATTAAGTTTGTCATTCCGTTTGTAACACATCGAAATATTCGTCGGAGACCCTATAAAGTATATATATTATTGATCAGCATAAAATTCTATGTCGATTTGACCATGTCCGCCCGACCGTCCGTCCGTCCGTCCGTCCGTCTGTCTGTTGAAATCAAGATACAGCTCGCAATTTTAAAGATAGAGAGTCAAAATTTGGTACAGAAGTTTTTATTACTTGCAGGATGGTTGGTATTGAAAATCGGTCCACGTTTTGATATAGCCGCCATAGAACGGTACCTTCCGATTTTCGGTATTTTCAAGGTTTTAGCTTCATTATTTGGTACGTAGTCTTCTTTAGGGGTATACAACTTTCCCCCAGAATTTTGTAGGTATCGGTCCACACCTTCGTATAGCCCCCATAGAACGGTAACTCCCGATTTTCGGTATTTTGAAGGTTTTAGCTTCATTATCACACCGAAATGGCTGAAATTTGGTACTTAGTCTACATTGGTGGTACAAAACTTTCCCCCAGAACTTTTTCGATATCGGTCCATGCCTTCATATAGCCCCCATAGAACGGTACCTCCCGATTTTCGGTATTTTAAACGTTGTGGCCTCAATATTCCACCGAAATGCCTTAAATTTGGTATTTAGACTTCGTTGGGGGTACTCAAACTTCCCCTTTAAATTTGTCGGTCCATGCCTTCATATAGCTCCCATGGAAAGGTACCTCCCGATTTTTCGTATTTTGAAGGTTGTGTCTTCAATATTCCACCAAAATGGCTTAAATTTGGTCTTTAGTCTTCAATGTGATATAAAACTGTTCGCCAGAAATATGTCTGTACAGGTCCACGCTTTCATATTGCCCCATTTCTGACTAAAATTCGTCGGTATAGGTCCACGTTTCGATATAGCTCCCATAGAACGGTACCTCCCGATTTTCGTAATACTGAAGATTGTGACGTCAATATTCAACTGAAATGACTGAAATTCGTTATTTCGTCTTGCATGAGTTATAAAATATTCCAGAAGAGTATTATCAGTATAGATCCACGTCTTCCTATATCCCCATAGAAGCGTACTTCTTGATTTTCTGTATTTTTTAAGTTTTAGCCACATTCTCTTACCGAAATATAGGAAATTTAGTATTTAGTCTTCTTTGAGCCTAAAAACTTTCCGGAAGGGCGGGGTACTTCCCCTATACGCTATTAGTTTAGAAATTAATTTTCGAGACAATTGTGGTTGTGTCACCGACCTTACCTACATTTTTAGGACCCAAAGACTTGACCACGCCCACGTTTTAAAATATGTTACATCTACAAAACTACTGAACCGATTTTCCTGAAATTTTCAGGGAACGTACAGGGATGGTCCCGGTGAAAATGGCATGCAAATTTTGATGAATTTCGAAGGGGCGGGGTACTTCCCTTTGTCATATTAAACAAACCATATCTTTATGAATAAACCAAACTTAGGTTTTTATGAAAATAAAATTTTATCACGCCCACATTTTTCATTTTTTTCTGCAAAAACTGAACCGTTTTTCCTGATATTGTCAGGGAATGTACAGGGATGGCTCCCGAAAACAGGCTAAAAATGTTTTTTTTTAATTACAGAGGGGGCGGGGTATCTCCCATATGCGATATTTTTAAAAAACGCTATACATGCGTAATGTATCGTTTTACCGATTAATCTACAATCTAATTAGTTCTTTGGGGATTACGCCTATTTTTATACCCTATACCACAATGTGGAAAAGGGTATTATAAGTTTGTTTTGGTAAAAATTCATGTAACACCGCGAAATATTCGTCGGAGACCCCCAATGTGGTATACCAATCTTCATATCTCGACGAGATAAAGCGTTTTGAGATGTGTGTCCTCCCGTCCGTCTGTCCATTATAAATTGCAAACACGCTCCAGGCCGCAATTATGGACCGATCGTCACGAAATTTTGTATGCAGGTCGGGTTCAGATCGGAATAGATCCCTATTCTTATTGGTGATAATCGTGAAATATTTAGCGGGTGAAATGGACCAAAAACATAATATTTATCCAATTTTCTAGCGTCTCTGTAGTTCTTAATAATAGTCCGATCAACGCGTAATTTTAAATAAGGTAAGAGTATATCACAAAGGAGAAGCTTGCAATTTGAGATAGCGATCGGATAATATTTAGAGGGTTAAATGGACCAAAACTTTTGTGTGAAAATTGTGAAAATTTTTAATATACAGCTTATAATTTAATTCCTGGAAGTGACATTCCGGACAAGTGAGATATACTTGAAAGTGGAACGCTTGACCTTTCAACTGATGCCAATTATGTTGGTGTGCATGATCAGATAACAGAGTTACAGCCTAATATATTCCGTTATTTGTTTGTAGTGTAATAATAAACTCGCTAGAAGTCGCAATTATACATCAATAGTCACGAAATTTTGCACTGGGTAAGAGTGTAGGTCGAAAAAGATCCCTACAATTTTGAATGATGATCTGATATTCTTTAGCGAGTGAAATGGACCATTACTTTTGTATGAAAATATAAAAATTTTATTTTTGGTCGATATTTTAATTCCTGGAGGACATATATATTTCGCAAAGTATCCTACATATGGAAAAAAACTACTGACCTTTCCTCTGATGTAAATTGCAAGATAACGGGCCTACTGCCAAATATATAATGGGTTCTGTGTAGAGAAGCACAGTTTTATCCCATGCTACCTATTGTATCTCCAAAAGTTTATGTACTTACTTACTTAGCTGGCCCATTACAGAACATTTGTTCTATAGGCCGAACTAAGAATAGATCTCCATTCCTCTCTATTTGTTGCTTTGCACTCTGGAATACCGCGCCTTTTCATCTCATCATCCACTTGTTTGCGCCATCTATTCCTTGGCCTGCCAATCCTGCGTGCACCGCCATGTGGCATGTATTCATACGCCTTTTTAGCGGGTTCATCATCGCTCATTCTTATGATATGGCCTAGCCAACGCAATCGCTGCATCTCGATACGTTTAACAATATTGATGTCGTTGTATAGCAGATACACCTCGTGGTTCATGCGACGTCGATATTCACCGTCAACGCAGATTGGTCCGTAGATCTTTCGAAGAATTTTTCTCTCAAACACAGCAAGCACTGCCATGTCTGCTTGCGCAAGTACCCAGGCTTCGGAGCCATACATCAGCACGGGTAGTATCAGTGTTTTGTAGAGCGTTATTTTTGTTTGACGAGATGTGGCTTTGTTTTTAAACTGCTTACTTAAACCAAAGTAGCATCTGTTGGCCAATACAATTCTTCTTTTTATTTCACAACTGATGTCGTTTGTTGTGTTTACGGAGGTGCCGAGGTAGACGAAGTCTTTTACTACCTCAATATTATAGGAACCAACTTCCACAGTCGGTCCGAGCTCAATGGACGCATTGCGCGTCGACACCATCAACTTGGTCTTCTCACCGTTTACCGCCAGACCCACTTTAGCAGATTCTCCTTCGACCTTTATAAAGGTATCAGTTACTTCTTTTACTGATCGACCCATGATGTCTATATCATCAGCATAAGCAAGTAACACGTGACTATTGGTGTAGATTGTGCCACTTCTTTTGACGTTTGCCTCTCCTATAACCTTTTCTAGCAGGATGTTGAAGAGGTCACACGAAAGGCTGTCTCCTTGTCTGAAACCTCTTTTGGTACCAAACTCTTCGGAGAGGTTCTTTCCTATTTTAACTGAGGACCTCGTGTCAGTTAAAGTCATTTTACAAAGCCGGATGAGCTTTGCGGGAATACCAAATTCAGACATGGCTTGGAATACCTTTGAGCGCAGCGGACTGTCGAAGGCTGCTTTATAATCGACAAAAAGGTGGTAGGTGTCGATCTGCATCTCTTGAGTCTTCTCCAGGATTTGCCGCAGGGTAAATATCTGGTCAATGGTGGACTTGCCATGTCTAAAGCCGCATTGGTATGGTCCAATTATCTCCTTGACCATAGGCTTTAGTCGTTCGCACAATATCCCTGACACGATCTTGTAGGCAATAGGGAGTAGATTTATGCCCCTATAGTTATAGCATACAGTCTTATCTCCCTTCTTGTGGACGGGGCACAGGATACTCAGGTTCCAATCGTCGGGTACTCGTTCTTCCTGCCAGATGGTGCTAACTAGCTGATGAATACGCCATATCAGCGTGTCGCCTCCGGTTTTGAACAGCTCGGCTGGTAAGCCATCGGCCCCTGCTGCCTTATTATTCTTCAGCCGATTTATTTCTGTTTTTACCTCATCTTGGCTGGGCGGTATACATTCAATACCATCTTCTGTGATTGGGACTGTGGTATCTTCGTCGTCTTCGCTGCTATTGGATACCAACAGATTTGAAAAATGTTCTTTCCATATCCTGAGTACACTATCTGTATCAGTTACCAAATTACCTTGCTGGTCTCTACAGGAGGATGTGCCTGTACCAAAGCCATCAGTTTGATGCTTGGCTCTTTGGTAGAATTTTCGGACTTCATTCTGGCTCCTGTACATCTAGATTTTTTCACACTCCCGCTTTTCCATCTCTCTCTTTTTCCTGCGGAAAAGACGTTTCTCCTCTCTCCTTTTCTCCCTGTATCTCTCTCGTGCGCTACGCGTTGCTACGGATTGTAAAGTAGCCTTATATGCCGCATTTTTCTCTTCGGTGACAGCACGACACTCCTCATCATACCATGGATTCCTTGGTGGAGGTCTCTGGTATCCAAGTATGGATTTTGCGGCTGTTTGCATGGAGTGGGCAATGCTTTGCCATTGCGCTGATATGTTATCGGGATGAGGAGTGCTTTGATTAAGCAATTGGGCTAGTTGAGTGGAATATGCTGTGGCTATCTGTTGTGATTGCAGCTTACCGATGTCTAACTTTCGTGTTGTGTCTGTTCGTCGTTTGTTTGCTACGTTTAAGCGGGTGCGTACCTTTGCTGCAACAAGGTAGTGGTCCGAATCAATGTTTGCGCCTCGGAGCGATCGTACATCCAACACGCTCGATGAATGTCTTCCATCTATCACAACATGATCAATTTGGTTTCTTGTTTTCTGATCTGGAGACAGCCAGGTGCCCTTATGAATATCGAGATGATTAAATCTGGTACTGCTAACTAACTGTTTTTTGCAGCTGCAAAGTCTATCAGCCTCATACCATTGTCAGATGTTTCACTGTGGAGACTGAATTTCCCGACTGTTGGGCCAAAGATATTCTCCTTTCCAATTTTGGCATTAAAATCGCCTAGAATGATTTTAATGTCATGGGCAGGGCAACGGTCATATGTTTCTTCTAAGCGCTCGTAAAATATATCTTTTTTTCTGTTCGTCCTTTTCTTCAGTGGGAGCATGAGCGCAAATAAAGCTGATGTTGAAGAATTTAGCTTTTATTCGAATTTCAGCAAGTCTTTCATTCACTGGGGTGAAGCTGGATACCAGATGTTTTAGTCTCCGACTAACTACGATTCCGCAACCAAGCTCATGCTTTACGTCATGGCAGCTATAATACAGTGCGTCACCTTTAGGTGTTGTTGTGACGCCTTTCCCAATCCATCGTATTTCCTGTATGGCAGTAATATCGGTCTTGTACTTTTCAAGTACGTCTGCCAATGCGAAGACTGCACCTTCTCTATAAAGAGTGCGAACATTCCAGGTGCAGATTCGCAGATCATGGTCCTTAAAACGTTTGCGGGGTTCGTCAACTTTAGAGGGGTTTGTTTTTCTTTTCTTTCGTTTTTTCATAGTATGCTGTTTTTTCTAGGGGAGGGTTACTAACCCAAAAGTTTATATAACACCACGAAATATTCGTCCTAGACCCCTTATTTGGTATGCCAAAATTCATATCTCGGCGAGATAAAGCGATTTAGCGATGTGTGTCCGTCCATTAAAAATTGTAAACAAGCTTAAGGCCGCAATTATGGACCGATTGTAACGATTTTTTTAAGGAGGTTGGATTCGGGCCAGAATAGAAATGATTATTTTTTTGTGGCGATCGTGAAATGTTCAGGGGATGAAATGGACCAAAAACAAAATTTTAACCAATTTTGTAGCGGCTCTGTTGGTCAAAATAGTAACCCGCAAATTTTTAAACAATGTTTGAGTTTATGATGAAGAAGAAGTGTACAAACCAACGTGTAGATCAGATAATAAATGGACTGAAATTTTTGTGTGAAATTGATAAAAATTTCAATAACGTAGTGGTTAAACAACGGAAGTAGTAGTACTACATAAGTGGGTTTCATTACATTTTAGTTTGTGTGAACTAAATTTTCCTTTCCTGCTACAAAAATGTCTTTGTCATGCTAGATAACTTTTTGGTTTTGGTCATAAGTATTATACATTACATCTCTGTTAATGATAATTAAATTTTCACAATCATTGAAAAGAAGTTCCGTGGAGAGCGATTGTCCAGGGATAGTGATATAGGGTATCCTATGGTCGGCTCCGTCCGACTATAGACTTTTCTTACTTGTTTTAAATATGTTATATCTCCAATACTACTGAACCGATTTCCATCATATTTGCAGCATGTTTGCCGTTGTTATGCATATTTTATGAATTTCGGAGGAGGATGGGTACCTTCCACACGCCTATCTTTTATTCTGGGATATTTCTTTTCAATAGCTTGTATTTTTATTGCATCTTTTGAACTGCATAAAAACACATTTCGAAGAGTGCCTTAAAACTCCATCCAAAGCACTGCATCAAAACACGTGCTTTGGATGCAAATTTGACTGCTTCCTATTCTGCTTTAAGGGTTAGTTAAAATGCGATTCCAAAGCGACAGTTAAAATGTAATGCCAAAAGCTTAATTAAAATGCAGAGCTATTGGAGCGCCACATTCAATAGCCACGCTCCACAGTGTTGCCGCGTGGACAAAAATCAAAAAATGTGATGTTAACTTTTACATATGTTTATGTTTTTTTCTTACAGTAAACACATCCGATACAAGGTATCTGAAAGAATTTTGTCGATATGTGCATCCATAATGAAGTTATAGCTCTTTAAATATGAAAAATATTTCCCAGGTAATCTAAGGCGATAATCATATGAAAATAAGGCGACATTTAAAATAACATTTTCTGAAAAATTTGTTGATAATACTAAAAGTTTTGGATGGGGATTTGATGAGTAGGCTATAAATATAACGTTTTAGTACAAAAAGTTGACATTAACTGCACATGGGCAATGTACCGTTATCAAGAAATCAAAATTTAAATTTGATAAAAAAAAATCAAAATTCTTAATATTTAGTAGAACAGATCTTTTGATTGCCACCTATTGCCACCTTGGCTCCTGTTTTCCGTTAATTGGACATATCTTCCAAATCAAAATGTGTAAAAACATTCTGCCCATCCTTGCAACCTTCTGAGATATATCGGTTCAGATTTTATATAGCCTCCATATATATCTTTTCCCAATTTTGCTACAACTCGTTCAATTTTGATCGAATAGCCTTCAAATTTAGTATGCGTTATTTTCTTAGGCTCCTGAGTAGTTTCACAGATTTTAGCAAAAATCGGTTCAGATTTGGATATAGCCCCTATATATATCTTTCCCCGATTTTGCTATAATTCGCTCAATTTTTGATGAATAGCCTTCAAATGTAACATGTAATATTTTCTTAGGCCTCTGAGTAGCTCTACCGATTTTCAAAAAAATCGGTTCAGATTTGGATATAGCCCCCATATTTATCTTTCCCCGATTTTGCTATAACTCGGTCAATTTTGATCGAATAGCCTTCAAATTTAATATGTAATATTTTCTTAAGCCCCTGAGTAGCTTTGCCTATTTTCAAAGAAATCGGTTCAGATTTGGATATAGCCCCCATATATATCTTTCCCCGATTTTGCTATAACTCCGTCAATTTTAATCGAATAGCCTTAAAATTTCATATGTGACATTTTCTTAGGTCCCTGAATAGGTTCACCGATTTTCGTAAAAATCGGTTCAGATTTGGCTATTCGATCAAAATTTACCGAGTTATAGCAAAATCGGGGAAAGATATATACGGGGGCTATATCCAAATCTGAACCGATTTTTGTGAAAATCGGTAGAGCTACTCAGGGGCCTAAGAAAATATTACATATTAAATTTGAAGGCTATTCGATCAAAATTGGCCGAGTTATAGCAAAATCGGAGAAAGATATATATGGGGGCTATATCCAAATCTGAACCGATATAGACCAAAGTTGAAATTTTTCATTCATATGCCCTTACAAGTACTTGTGCAAAAATTCATCAACCTAGGTCAACTCCTTCTATTTTTGTCCACTTTTGTATGGAAGCGGCAATACTGTGCGCTCTTGTAAAAATCATGAGTGTAAATGCATAATTTGGTGCACTTCCAAATCACTTGTACATATGATCTAACCGCATCTATGGAGGCAAACTTTTTGCTTAAAAATTTAACAAGTACGCAAAGTTCGGCCAGGTCGATCCGATCGAATCCAAATTGTCTGAGACGGATTTGGTTTTAACATATGTGGGGCCCAAAACCTGTATACAAGTAGGGCCTTTAGGCTGAGGGTATACAAATGCTGTAGATTTCCAAGGTGATTTCATTGCACCGAACACCTCTGCTGTGGTGGAGATTGCTAAATTACATTTGCTGAGTTGTTTTGGTAATCCTTCAAAAAATTAAATTTAAGTTTATAAAAAAGTAAAATGTTCAACCGTATAATTTCTAAGCAATGAAATTACAACACTGACAATATTTACATACAACAATTGCAGTGCCAAAAAAAATCCATGGAAAAATTATGAATAGAACTGATCCCCGTAATTAATGAAATCCGTTTGCAGAAGTATATGGCCATCAATTACATGTTTATTTAGTTTTACATTGAAATTAAAATAATGCCCAAGGGATTTCAATTTGTTCATCCATACTTTAAAGTCCCATAACCGGCAATCGACAACTAGAAATTATTTTAAAACTGAGCGACTAAGAATTAAGAAGCAATTTACGGTAAACATTTGCTAAAAATGAATTTAAAAATTTGCTTAATTCTCTCTTCGATATGTATCTTGATGGCCAAGAGGATTGCTAGCGTGGATAATTTGGATAAAATCTTACAACAAGGTAGCGATTTTGCTGAAGTGAAGGAGACATTTCAACCAAAAAAAATCGCTATTTTGCTTAATACCGTTGCCGACTTTTGGAACATGACTTCATTGTACGTTATTTACAATTCAAAGATGTCTGAAAGTCATCTGTTGCAAGCGTTTCTGAGGGCCTTAAATGAGAAAAATAATCACTTTGATCGACTACCACGAATGATACTGAGGGATGTGGATGTGAATAAGCCTTTGTATGATATTGTCGATATTAGACACAATGCATTGGTTTTAACCTTATTGCACAGTGTTCATGATACGGTTTTGAATGCGACAGCTCGTGCAACTCGCAATCGTAGGTCATGCTTTACAATTTATCTCCTGCACACCTTTACCTATGCCCATGATCATCGCCATTTATTTGAGGAGTTGTGGAAATATCAGTTTAGAAGACCTTTGGTTATTGCGAATGGTCAAGATTTACTGACCATGGATCCATATCCTGCATTGAAAATAGTCAATGTCACTTCGCAGCCTATGTCGACATGGTTTCCCATTATAGACAAAATTCGAGATTTTAAAGGCTACACCGTCCATATGCCCGTACAAACCGATATACCTACTACGTATTTTTATATGGATGAAATAACGAAAAAATATAAAGCTGATGGCTTGGCTGCGTGGATTGTTATTGAGTTTATGTCACGCCTCAATGTCAGCTTGGATGTGTATCCTCTAAATGTCAACAACTCGTATTTTATTAATGTTTTGAAAATCTTTGAACTACTTCGCAGTGGAGAAGTCGAAATAAGTCCCCACCTAATGACAATTCTCAGTCATGAAGATAACATTGATTTTAGTTATCCGTTCATTAGCACCTCACGCTGTGTTATGGTGCCGCGCCCTAAGAAATTTACAATTGACTTGTATGGCTTTATCAATTGGAAGTTGTTTTTGTTTGTATCGGCCTTTATGATGCTGTATGAAGTACTTTGGAAATTCTATCCAATATATAGCAGTAGAGTCCATCGCGGTTATAGCTGGTTACGTTTAAGACCATTCTCGATACTTTGTGTCCTCTTGGGCATACCGATACCACAGTTGCCATTACCATCGTTTACACGACTACGCATGTTTGCATTTGTGCGCCTTATAATTACATATTTCATCATTGCATTCAGTGGATTGTATATTTCACAACTATTTTCTACTAATTTAACATCTATCCTCACAGCGAACTCCGTCAAAGGAACTCCAACTCAATTAGAAGACATATTCTCTGGTAAGATACCCATAATGACAAGGGCATACGATGCTGAACTGTTTGCTAAGCTGTTTAAAGTGGGACGCCATGATATGAAGAATATTATGGAAACTTCTTACAAAGATATTCAAAATCATCGTTCCCAGCTGAATTCGTCGTTTATGTATTTGGTCACAAAGGAAGAATATTTGGTTTTTGATGAACAACAACGCTACTTGCATCCGAAGCGTTTTAAGCTTTCAAATATTTGCCATGGTCCTTATCCGATGCAAATTCAATTACGTGCCGATAGTCATTTCCTGCGGTTATTCCACTTATTCATTCTATTTCTACGTGAAAGTGGTCTATATGAATATCAAAAGCGTACCCTGTTTGCGAGGGCTAAAAAACATGGTAAACTTGACTATATACATGAGACGGAGAAATCACCAGAATTCTTTGTTACTTTCAATACACTATCGGCAATGCTGTGCGTTTTATCGGTTGGTTATACCACCAGCATTGTGGTATTTATTTTTGAATTGTATGGGGAAAGAATTAGGCGTGCCTTCAAAGGAAATAAGTTTATAAAGAAATTGTTTAACTAAGTGAGGGAACCGGAAGAAGAGTGAACCAGGAGAATAGTATGTGGAATGAAGCTTACATCTTTATTATGTAATTTTAAATCAACAAACATAAGTTTTGCTTAAGCACCATATTGCAGTTTTTTTTATTAATTATCACTAGTTTAATTGGAAATTTTTTGAACTTAATAAATATAAACGCAATTCAATACAACATTTGCTGCCAACTGTCTTTATACGTCACGGTGCTCTTGAACGAACTTCAAATGGAAGGTGCTTACACCTGGGAAGTTATTGAGGATTCTAAAACTAAAATGTTCATAGATGAGAAAAATCAAACAACCAAAAAAATCGCCGGATAAATTTTTTAAATAAATCGCTATTCAAGTTGCAATTTTTAGAGGTTTTGAAGGTTATCACGATTTTGCTTAGAAACCGCGAATCCATTCGAAATGAGACTAAAGAAAATATTGTAGCAGTAAAAATCCTCCAAAAGATTGACCTTTATGATATTTTCGTAGGTTTTGCCATTTTTTGAGACAATGCACTGAATGTATCGCCTCCTTATAAAACAATGTCATGCAGGGTATGCCTTAACTAACATTAAATGAAAACCGCGTACACCTGGAAATTTTTGCGGATTTTGAAACAGCAATGTTTATTGATGAGATTTTTTATACCCTACACCACGCATCGCATAGAACGCATCGAAATAATGGTCGTAGACCCATACTTATATATACCAAAATTATTGTTTCGACGAGCTGAGTCGATCTGGCTATGTGTGTCCGTCCGAACGTATGTCCATCTAAACCTTGTAATCACGCTACAGGTCGCAATTTTGATCGGATCGTCACAAAATGTTGGATTTTGATGGGGGTCCCGGAGGGGAAGAAGCCTATTGATTTTGGTGATGGTCGGATAATATTTAGGGGTCGGAATGGGCAAGAAACTTATTTGGATAAAAAGACAACTTTTTTTCCAAAGCAAATATCTCAGCTAATATAAGGAGTATACAAAAAGCAAAACCTGACAATAAGAGTAGAAAATATCACCTTTCTTACGATAAGTAGGTTCTCGTAGGTGATCAAACAACGAAGATATCATAATAGTCGCAAATAAAACCCAACTTTTAATTTTTGCGATTTTAATTATGATGACGAATATCACAGCTTTGGTTGAGGACTTTCCAAAAGCAAAGCCTGACTATAAAAGTAAAAGATCCCATCTTTACAATGATGCAAACTAGATCGGCGTAGGTGACCAGCTAACGGAGATATTGCAATAGTCGGTAATAAATCGCATTTTTTCATTTTTTTTTTTTTTGGAAATCACGCTACAGGTCACAATTTGGATCGGATCGTCACGAAATTTCGAGGGTTAATGGAGGTCTCACAGAGGAAGAAGCCTATTGATTTTGGTGATGGTCGGATAATATTTAGGTCGGAATGAGCAAAAAATTTATTTGGAGAAAAAGTCAACATTTGATTCCAAAGCAAATATCTCAGCGTCTATAAGGGGTATATAAAAAGTAAAATCTAGCAATGAGAGTAGAAAATATCACCTTTACAACGATGTAACGTAATAATAATGACGAACATCACACCTTTGGTTGGGGACCATCTAAAAGCAAAGCCAAACTAAGAAAGTAGAAAATCCCATCTTTCAAATTATGCAAAGTAGGTTGGCGTAGGTGGTCAAATAATAGAGATATCGCAATAATCGGTAATGCACCCATTTTTTCCACTTTTTCTGCAATCACACTACAGGTCGGAATTTTGATCGGATCATTACGAAATTTTCTCACAGAGATAGAAGCATATTGATGTTGGTGATGTCGATAGTAGTGAAATATAAAATTAAATATTAATTGCTTTGGTTCAGTTCGCCTGAAGTCATTTGGTATAAAAGCCAGATAGGTGAAAACTTTCGTATCTCCCTAAAAGAAATGTTTTCAAGTGAAAAGATTATGCACAGAGGTAGTGGTGTAGGGTATCACATAGTCGGCCCCGTACCGACCTTTTCTCACTTGTTAGTCCTCCTTTGTCGCGGAAATTTGTAGGTATCGGTCAACGTTTTGATATACCCCCCCATAGAACGGTACATCCTGATTTTCGGTGTTTTGAAGGTTTTAGCCTCATTATAGCACCGAAGTTGAGGAAATTTGGTATTTAGACTTTTTCGGGGCAAAAAAAAACTTTCCCAAGAAATTTGTCGATATCGCTCCACGTTTAGAACGTGGCCCACCGATTTTCAGTATTTTGATGGTTTTAGCCTCATTATGGCTGAAATTTGGTATTTAGTCTTGTGTGGTACCACAGAACTTGCTCCCAGAAATTTGTCGCTATCGTTCCACGTTTTGATATACCCCTCACAGAAAAGTACATCCCGATTTTCGGTACTTTTAAGCTTTTAGCCTCATTATTACAACGAAGTGGCTGAAAATTGGTATTTAGTCCTCCTTTGGGCTACAAAACTGTCCCACGGAAATCTGTCGGTATTGGTCCACGTTTTGATATAACCTAGGGATACGTAAAATCGATTTCGGTTAATCGATTAATCGATTATTAACCGTAAATTTTCCAAAAGTCATTGTCGACTATTGACTGTGTGAAAACCGGATAATCGATTATTCTTAGTCGACTTTCGGAAGACAGAGTCAACTATTATTCGTAGTCAACCATTAGTCGTAGTCTATTATTATTCGTAGTCGGCTATTAATCGTGGTCGACTATTAGTCGTAGTTGACTATTGAGTGGGCTAAAACCGCATAATCGACGGTACTTTTTTATACATATAAACATAACGGATCGCATCAACGAAAATGGTCGATTATATTCGATTATAATCGATTTTCGGCGGTTAACGAGTTTTAAGTTTTTCGCGAAAACCGAATAATCGAAAAAATCGATTATTGCAATTCACTGCATATCTCTAATATAACCCCATAGAACGGTACATCCTGATTTTCGGTATTTTGAAGGTTTTAGCCTCATTATCTAACAGAAGTGCTGAAATTTGGTATTTAGTCTTCTTCGGGATAAAAAACTTCCCTCAGAAATATGTCGATATCGGACCACGTTTTGATATATGTACCTCCCACAGAAGCTACATCCCGATATTTTTAAAGTTTTAGCCTTAATATACCACTAAAATGGCCGGAATTTGGTGTTTACTCTTCGTCTGTGGTATAAAACTTTCCACCTTGAATTTTTCGGTATAGGTTAAGGTCTTCTTATTGTGCCCATAGAGCGGTACCCCCGATTTTCGGTATTTTAAAGGTTTTAGCCTCCATATACCACAGACATCGCTGGAATTTGGTATTTAGTCTTCGCTGGTGACATGCAATTTTCCACCTTAAATTTGTTTGTATAAGTTAAACTTTCCACCTTAAATTTTTCCGTATACGAGTAGGTTAACGTCTTTATATAGCCCCCATAGAACGGCACCTCCCGATTTTCGGTGTTTTCAAGGTTTTAGCCTCAATATACCACTGAAATGGCCGGAATTTGGTATTTTGTCTTCGTTGGGAATAAAAAAAATGTCCACCTGAAATTTGTCGGTACAAGTCAACGTCTTAATATAGCCCACCCAAAATGGCTGAAATTTAGAATTTAGTCTTCGTTAGGGGAATAAAACTTTCCAACTGAAATTTGTTGGTATAGGCCTATGTCTTCATATAGCCCCCATAGAACGGTACTTCCCGATTTTCGGCATTTTGAAGGTTGTTGCCTCAATACACCACTGGAATTGGAGTATAAAACTTTCTGCCTGAAATGTGTCCGTATATATCTTTATATAGTCCCCTAGAACGGAACTCACAAATTTTCGAAATTTTGAAAGTTTTAAAAACATTATAACAGGTACAAAACTTTGCTGGCAAAAAATCAGACAGAACAAGTCCATGTTTTGCCAAAGGCCACATGTAAAGTTACCAGCCAATGTAAGATTTTATTGAAGATCTTCCTATCGAACTGGTTGTTAATTGGAATTTTGTGTTCCCAAAAGATAGAAAACTTGCTCGCAAAAAAACTAGACATTTACATATGTGTTGGATTAATCTAACCTTCATGGGCCGGTATTGCCCAATTTTACGTATACACTGTGCTATTGAAACAATTTTAAATGGAAGATGCTTACACCTTGGAAGTTTTTGCGGATTCTGAAACTACAATGTTCTTAGATGAGAAAAATCAAAAAACAAAAAAAAAATCGCCGGAGCGTTTTTTAAATAAATCGCGATATATGTTGACATTTTTAGGGTTTGTTTAGGTTTTCACGATTTTGCTTAGAAACCGCAAGTGCTATCAAAATGTGACTAAAAAAATTGTTGTAGCTATGAAAATTCTCTACAAGATTGACCTTTATGGATTTCTCGTCGGTTTTACCGTTTTTGAGATATAGAAGTTCAAATTGGGACAATTCAAATTCAATTTAATTCTGTATAGCCCCCTTATAAAAAATGTCATGACTGCAAATTCCCAACTTAAATTTATATATCTAAAACAATTTTACAACTTAGGATAAGTTACTTAAGCCAGTCTTGTAGAGAATTTTCACAGCTATAAGATTTTCTCAGGTCCCATATCGATAACACTTACCGTATTCAAGCATAATCGCGAAACCCTGACAAAAAAAAACCTAAAAATGTAAACTAAGCTTCTTTATCTCAAAAATGGTACAGTCTGGGAACAAATCATAAACGTCAATCCTCTAGAGAATTTTCACAGCTACAACATTTTCCTAAGCTCCATTTCGATTGGACTTGCGGTTTCCAAGCAAAATTGTGAAAACCTAAAAAACGCCTAAAAAATGTGAATTTTGACCGCGATTTATTTAAAAGTCCCTACAGCGATTTTTTTCTTGTTTTTGGATTTTTCTCATCTATGAACACTGCTGTTTCAGAATTCACAAAAACTTTCCCTGTGTAAGCGGTTTTCATCAAAAGTTAGTTAAGGCGCACCCTTCATGACATTGTTTTATAAGGGGGCGATACAGTCATGGCATTGTCCCAATTAGAACTTCTATACATATCTCAAAATGGTAAAAACTACGAAAATACCATAAAAGTCGATCTTGTAGAGAATTTTCATAGCTAAAACATTTTCTTTAGCCCTATTTTGATAAACCTTGCGGTTTCTAAGCAAAATCGTGAAAACCTAAACAACCGCTAAAAATGTCAACTTAAATCGCGCTCCGGCGATTTTTTTTGTTGTTTGATTTTTCTCATCTATGAACATTGTAGTTTCAGATCTTAATGGGTAGAAAATCCCCACAAAGAAAATTATCTGTATAAAGTGACTATAACACTGTACAGCAAAATTGAACTTTTTTACAATTACAAAAAACTCCGCACAGATTATGAAAGTGGACCGAAAAAAAGAAGACACGTGTATCGGCGTTTTGAAAATTTACGTCGGGAAGTAACCTAGGCATGGCAAGTTCCGCCCATTTCTACAGGTTTTGAAATATTCGACATCAGATTCCTTGGAATCCTTGCATTTTAAGTATAAAGTGTCTTTGGGAATATTACTGACAACAACGCGGGGTATCTTTTTATGAAAAAAATTAACCCTCTTGCGAGTCACTAAAGGGGTCTTTTTGGCCCCTTTTTCAAAAACGTATAAAAACTCCTTTAAAATGTGATCGTATCAGATCCAAATATTCTACAAAATTATTTGTCATAAAATTTTACTATAGTACCTAAACGCCAGGAATCGGTAGAAAGTAAAATCACGTTTTAAGGTTAATGTTGTACTTTATCTGATTTTTTTTTTTAAGATTTGTACCACAAAACTTCATTTTAGATAGAAGACGTTAAAGACAAAAATATTCTCTATCAAAATTCAATATATGTCGCCGAATAAATGAAGTATGTATTTACAATATATATCAAGAAAATATATACATAAAGTTTGCCAAGAAAACACCCAAATATTTTACGAATAAATTCAGTAAATGTTATCAGGAGTAGCTGCCATCATTATAGTATCTATGCCAAAATCATGAATTTTAGGACTCGTATATCGGATAATTCACTGAACAATAGCCGTACATTATCCCCGCATTTTCACATACAATATCAGGAACCTATGATCCTGATGACGTTATTTTAGTTTATAGTACTCAAATACGTAATTTTGCAAAATCCGATCTGGGTTATCAATATTTTCCCTATATTGAAATTTGATTTGGAACATTTCTTCTTTTGACACAATCCCCAAAAAGTGAGGTATTTTAGGAGATTTTGACTCAATATGGAATAAATTTTAATTAAGAGTCTAAAAGTTTAACAAATAATTTCTACCTATAATATCGAATTTTGTAACGTCATTTTCTTAACAAAGTATTTTACTTAGATATCTAGTTTGTTCTAGAACATACAGTGAAATTTTGTGTAGAATATTTTTTCCTTTAACACCTTTCGTCTAAAGCTTAATTTCATGTTACTTTCATGCATCAACTCGAAAAAATAACAAAACTTAGTTACTTATAAAATATTTAGGTGTTTTCTTGGCAAATTTGATTTATATAGTTTATTAATATATATTGTAAATACATATTTCATTTATTCGGCGACTTATATTAAAATTTGATGGAGAATATTTTTGTCTTTCACGTCTTCTATCTAGAATGACGTTTTGTGGGACAAAACTTAATAAAATCAGATAAAGTACAACATTAACTCTAAAACGTGATTTTGCTTTTGGCAGATTCCTGGCGTTTAGGTACGAGTTTTGGTGTATTCGGGGACCTATCGTAAAATTTTATGACAAATAATTTTGTAGAATATTTGGATCTGATACGATCAGATTTTAAAGGAGTTTTTAAACGTTTTTGAAAAAAGGGACCAGGAAGACCCTTTTAGTGACTCGCATGAAGATTATTTTTTTTATAAAAAGATACCACGGGCTGTTGTCAGTAATATTGCCAAAGACACTTTATATCTAAAATGCAACGTTTCCAAGGAATCTGATGTCGAATATTTCAAAACCTGTAGAAATGGCGGAACTTGCCACGCCTATTTAGGTTACTTCCCGACGTAAACTTTCAAAACGCCGATACACGTGTATACTATTTTTCGGTCCTCTTTCATAATATGGCCATATTATCTTGTAATTATTTTTGTGTTGTACAGTGTACCAACATCTTTTTTATATTAGAACATATTTTTATGGGTGGAGAGAGGATTTTTGTCAAACAGAGTAACAACGGGGCTCTCACGGTAACAACGAGCTGTATGTATGGTGTAATAGGAGACGTAGAAGCTTTGGCCAAACACATGTGTTTCGTGCTTTGTTGTTGTTAATCAACGTAGCAAGCGAAGAGGAAAAGAAAAAAAAATAATTATGTGGTTCTTTTTTTCAGTTGTCTAAATAAAATTGTTGAGTAAAGATGGCAATGTGAGTGAATAAATCGTTTTGTGTTTTCTTAAAGAAATCGTGCTTTTTAGTAAATTAAATGACCAATATATTTTATAATTGGACATTTTATAATTGAATCTAAAAGGTAAATGGAAATGTTTTATTGGACATCGCCTTTATATTGGTAATAACATCAATACATTTTTCATGTATTGGGCGCCTGGAGTTTCTGATTCTTGCGATTGTACTGAGCAAAAAGTCAACTAGACCATATGTCTACGGTGAAAATCGAGCCCCCGGATTTTGACTTGAAGTTTTTTTTCAAGGAATTTGGATATTTTGGCAACATTAAGACAACAATTGTAGCCAAGACAATAATAAAGAACTCTCTAGTACATCGCAAATGAATTGGAATGCTCCTTCAGGTAGTTATGGCCACGAGAAGGTGCACATTTTTCGGAAAATATCGATAAACGACACTGTGCTACAAAATGGAACTCAAAGTCAGTGGGTGGAAAATTGCTTTTGGAGATGGAAGCCCTTGGTTAGTGTACTGAGAACCCAAAAGAAAATGTTCACTATAGGTCAAGTTTCCGAGATATTGCGTGATTAATGGTTTAATTTTGGCCCCTTAATTTGTGATGAAATAGCTTTATATCTCTCTAAAGCGTTATTGTAGCTTCATTTTGACGGTTACTTAAAACCGGGTCCAAAATCGGTTTTAATATCAGAATATCCGGTTCAAAAATATAGATAACCGGATCTGTCCTCCAATAAAATTTGTTATTAACGTGTTCGTCATTACAAGATCTATTTATGGTAAGTATTTCAGAAGCACCACAGACCAATAACGAATATACATAAAAACAAAACATAGTTTTCTGAACAAAAACCGGTAAAATGTCAAAAAGGACCATGAAAACGGGGAAATATCGATTGGTCATCAATAAGAAGCGTACCTAAAATCTTCTGAACAACATTTTTGTAGAATATTTGGATGCTGTAAAATCTCGCCTTGTAGTACTTTTACTACGGTTCAAAAAATAAAGGACGAAAAGGACATGAAAGGAATTGAGTTAGAGGGATGAAATATTCTACAAAAAGATTCACCATTCGATTTGACTGAAGACATGTAATGTCAAAATGAAGCTACAATAACGCTTTAGAGAGATATAAAGCTATTTGATCACAAATTAAGGGGCCAAAATCAAACCTTTAATCACGCAATATCTCGGAAACTTGACCTGTGGTGAACATTTTCTTTTGGGTTCTCAGTACACTCACCAAGGGCTTCCATCTCCAAAAGCAATTTTCCACCCACTGACTTTGAGTTCCATTTTGTAGCACAGTGTCGTTTATCGATATTTTCCGAAAAATGTGCACCTTCTCGAGGCCATAACTACCTGAAGGAGCGTTCCAATGCTTTTGCGATGTACTAGAGAGTTCTTTATTATTGTCTTGGCTAATATTGTTGTCTTTGTGTTGGATCGAAAATCTCAGTGGTTTGGTTGTTATATGCCAAAATATCCAAAAATCCTTGAAAAAAAAACTTCAAGTGAAAATCCGGGCGCTCGATTTTCACCGTAGACATATGGTCTAGTTGACTTTTTTGCTCAGTACAATCCCAAGAATCAGAATCTCCAGGCGCCCTATAACATTTTTTTCCTTCCATACAAATCGACCCGACCTAATACATATGTATGTTTGAAATATGGATGTACCTATTTATTACATTTATATAATCATTTAATTCCAGATGCCGATTTCCCACTGATGATTTCAACTTTGAGGAAAATGTGTTTTATTTCACAACTAAGGAGAAGCGTTCATCGATCTTTTTATATATATTTCTTTTTAAAAGTGTAACTTTTTATACATTATTTCATTCCGTTTTTCTTTTATTAAAGTCTGTTATGTATTTCTTTAGAATTTTTTATGTACCTATGTGTCTGCTGTTGCTTATTTCCATGCGTTTCAATAAACAACCACTATTATTTATAAATGGGTGTATATGTTACAGATATCCAGTGAGCGCTTATTGAGAGCAAGCGAGCATACATTTCCCTTGCTCTCAGTAAGCGCCCACTGATGCATGTGTTTCCTTTTTTGTGGCTTTTGTGTTTGTATTTTTTTTGCACCCAAACATATAAATTGATTACACCCAAACATATATTTGTTTGTAGGACCCAAACATATGTTATGTTTGGGACTGCTTGCAAACAAATATATGTTTGGGACATATGTTAGGGAGGCATTTTTTCTATGTGTGTAATCTAATGTAAAAAAATGGGTTCAACCAAGTCATAGCTTTATACGGGAGCTATATCAAAGTGTGGACCTATCTTGACAATTTTTGGTGGAAAAGTTTTGTAACTGCGGAGAACTTCAGATGTCAACTTACGGGTAGTTCTGTAAAACAATGTAGCTAAGACCTTTAAAATCCCAAAAACGGGAGGTACCGTTATATGGGGGCTATACCAAGACATGGACCTATGTTGACGATTTTTTGTGGAGAACTTTCGTGACCACATAGATCCTGTAACGTGGCTTTCTCGTAGGCTGGGGTAGACTCAGTCGTGTCCAGGGTCGCCGTAAGGACCCACTAAACCTTACGGAATGAAAGACGAGCAATCTCCCATTCCTGGGGGTAAGAATAGGAAATTTATTGATGTAAAACTAATTTATAATCTACTGATGTTTAAATACGATAAGAAGGATAATTGGAAGGATAAACCGATTCCCCGGCAACTTGGATACAATAAATGGTTTGATGATGATCGGGAACTCGGTGATTCGCCGTTCGGTAGTACGCGATCTGAAGATAATCGGGAACTCGGTGATTCGCTGTTCGGTTGTAGGCGATTTGAAGATAATCGGGAACTCGATGATTCGCTGTTCGGTAGTAGACGATTTGAAGATAATCGGGAACTCGGTGATTCGTGTTGTAGATGTTCGGCCACTCAGGGTTCGTATGTGTTCGGCCACTCGGTGATTCGTGTTGTAGATATTCGTCCACTAGTTCGGCCACTCGGTGATTCGGTGTTTAGGGTACAGTGTTCGGCCATTCGGTGATTCGTGTTGTAGATGTTCGGCCACTCGGAGTTCGTATGTGTTCGGTGTTCTGGGTTCGGACATTCGGTGATTCGTGTAGTAGATGTGTGGCCACTTGGAGTTCGTATGTGTTCGGCCACTCGGTGTTAGGGGTTCGGCCACTGATGATCGCTGTTCGGATACTAGGGGATTCGAGATGCAGGTGTTCGGCCACTCGGTGATTCGGTGCTGTAGCTGTTCGGCCACTGGGGATTCGGTGTTCGGCTACTCGGTGATTCTGCACTCAGCTCGGCTGTTCGGGTTGTCGTTCGTTAGTGTTAGTTCTAGGTTAGCCTCTACGGTATTCTACGAGTACTGACTAGTGGAACAACACCCGAAGGTGGAGTGGAACTACACCCGAAGGTGGAGTGGAACAACACACGAAGGTGGAGTGGAACAACACCCGAAGGTGGAGTGGAACAGCAACCGAAGGTGGAGTGGAACAGCAACCGATGGTGGAGTGGAACAACACCCGGAGGTGGAGTGGAACAACACCCGGAGGTGGAGTGAATGTATTAGCCACCGCGCAAAGGGGTAGCTCTCAAAAATACTTCCCAACCTCCTAACACTCTCGTGTCGGTTGGCGGACTACGAACACAGCAACTGTACTCAAGCCCGTATGGCTGGCTCCCTGCATTAGAAAGCCTCCCTTTCGCCAACGAAAGACATGTACCTACGTTAACGATTTTTTGTGGAGAAATTTCGTGGCCACTAATAACCTCAAATGCCGAATTACAACTAGTTCGATTAAAAATTACACATAAAGACAATTGACAGCAAATGTTTTATTGAACTGTGTTTACATTTATAAAGCTCAAAAAATTTCCACTTAAACTAGTAAAAAAACTGCAATATGGTGCTTAAGCAGAATTTATGTGTGTTGATTTAAAATTACATAATAAAGATTTATTCCACATATTATTCTCTTGGTTCACTCTTCTTCCGGTTCCCTCACATAGTTAAACCATTTCCTTATAAACTTATTTCCTTTGAATGCACGCCCAATTCTTTCCCCATACAATTCAAAAATAAATACCACAATGCTGGTGGTATAACCAACCGATAAAACGCACAGCATTGCCGATAATGTATTAAAAGTAACAAAGAATTCTGGTGATTTCTCCGTCTCATATATATAGTCAAGTTTACCATGTTGTTTAGCCCTCGCAAAGAGGGTACGCTTTTGGTATTCATATAGACCACTTTCACGTAGAGATAGAATGAAGAAGTGGAATAACTGCAGAAAATGACTATCGGCACGTAATTGAATTTGCAACGGATAAGGACCATGGCAAATATTTGAAAGTTTAAAACGCTTCGGATGCAAGTAGCGTTGTTGTTCATCGAAAACCACATATTCTTCCTTTGTGACCAAATACATAAACGACGAATTCAGCTGGGAACGATGATTTTGAATATCTTTGTATGGAGTTTCCATAATATTCGTCATATCATGACGTCCCACTTTATACAGCTTAGCAAACAGTTCAGCATCGTATGACCTTGTCATTATGGGTATCTTACCAGAGAGTATGTCTTCTAATTGAATTGGAGTTCCTTTGACAGACTTTGCTGTGAGGATAGATGTTAAATTAGTAGAAAATAGTTGTGAAATATACAATCCACTGAATGCAATGATGAAATATGTAATTATAAGGCGCACAAATGCAAACAGGCGTAGTCGTGTAAACGATGGTAATGGCAATTGTGGTATCGGTATGCCCAAGAGGACACAAAGTATCGAGAATGGTCTTAAACGTAACCAGCTATAACCGCGATGGACTCTACTGCTATATATTGGATAGAATTTCCAAAGTACTTCATACAGCATCATGAACGCGGTTACAAACAAAAACAATTTCCAATTTATAAAGCCATACAATTCAATGGTAAATGTCTTGGGGCGCGGCACCATAACACAGCGTGAGGTGCTAATGAACGGATAACTAAAATCAATGTTATCTTCATGACTGAGAATTGTCATTAGGTGGGGACTTATTTCGATTTCTCCACTGCGAAGTAGTTCAAAGATTTTCAAAACATTCATAATATACGAGTTGTTGACATTTAGAGGATACACATCCAAGGTGACATTGAGACGTGACATAAGCTCAATAACAATCCACGCAGCCAAGCCATCAGCTTTATATTTTTTCGTTATTTCATCCATATAAAAATACGTAGTAGGTATATCGGTTTGTACGGGCATATGGACGGTGTAGCCTTTAAAATCTCGAATTTTGTCTATAATGGGAAACCATGTCGACATTGGTTGCGAAGTGACATTTACAATTTGCAATGCGGGATATGGATCCATGGTCAGTAAATCTTGACCATTCACAATAACCAAAGGTCTCCTGAACTGATATTTCCACAACTGCTCAAATAAATGGCGATGATCATGGGCATAGGTAAGGGTGTACAGGACATAAATTGTAAAGCATGACCTACGATTGCGTGTTGCACGAGCTGTCGCATTCAAAACCGTATCATGAATACTGTGCATTAAGGTCAACACCAATGCATTGTTTCTAATATCGGCAATATCATACAAAGGCTTATTCACATCCACGTCCCTCAGAATCATTCGTGGTAGTCGATCAAAGTGATTATTTCTCTCATTTAAGGCCTTCAAAAACGCTTTTAACAGATGACTTTCAGACATCTTTGAATTGTAAATAACGTACAACGAAGTCATGTTCCAAAAGTCGGCAACGGTATTAAGCAAAATAGCGATTTTCTTTGGTTGAAATGTCTCCTTCACTTCAGCAAAATCCCCACCTTGTAAAATTTTATCCAAATTATCCACGCTAGCAATTCTCTTGGCCATAAAGATGCAAATCGAAGAGAAAATTATCAAATTTTTTAAATTCATTTTAGCAAAAGTTTACCGTAACTTGCTTCTTAATACTTAGTAGCTCCCTTTTAAAATGATTTCTAGTTGTCGGTTGCCGTTTATGGGACTTTAAAGTAAGGATGAACAAATTGAAATCTCTTGGGCATAATTTTTGTTTCAATGTAAAACTAAATAAACATGTAATTGATGGTCATATACTTCTGCAAACAGATTTCATTAATTACGGAGATCATTTCTATACCTAATTTTTCCATGGCTTTTTTGGGCACTGCTATTGCTGTATTGTGAGTTTTGCAATTTAATGATATATTAGGAAATTTGGTATTTTATACATTTTTGGGAGATACCAATCGCTGAAATAACAGTGGATTAAAAGCAATAATCTCAATGAATGGGTAATTGCTAATGTTATTTTAGGAGTATTCAAAACCCAACATAGCAGGTACACCTCTCCTGTACTTATACCCTCAGCATTTATGCTAACGAGGGTATATGGTAAATTTCAAATTTCCTTTACAATTCCATCGAAAATTAAAAATTTTTTTACAAGCACATTCACGATTTTTGGTACATGGGTTAAGAAAAAAATCGTGGTTTCAAATCTGTTCGCGTTCACAAAATTGGATGCTGCGCCCAAAAGTTATTTTATTCCCTTATAAAGAAAATATATTTAAAAATTCCCTTTGTGTTGTAATACCAAAATGTATATATAAATCAGTAACAACATTTATTATCTATCCGTAGACGCCTTAATATTTGCTAAATTTATTTTCATTTTCGCGGAAAATCAAAAAATAATGAAAGAATCTTGGAGTAAATTTTATTTATTCTAACTCAGAGTCCATAACAATGTCTAAAAAAATAAATTAAAAATACGTACAGAATCTAGACAATGTCCAGAAAAATGTGAGACCAAAAATTTATAGATTGGGATTTTAAATTGCATATTGCAGCTACAACAAATGACAAAACTTTATTGTTGGAACATAATTTCAAGAATATATTTTTTGGTTTAATACGAAAAATTTGAGAACATTTTTTGGGAGTTATTCTATTATTTCGCTAAATTTCCAAACAAAACCTGAATTATTTTGCTAAAACCTCTTCAAGGAAAATAGTTTATCATCGTGAAAGTATAATTGCTTAGTGTGATAAGCACTAGAATTAGGAAATAATAAGTGATATTGGCATTACAATCAAAGAAAAAACGTAAAAGTTAAAAACCGTATAACGCGCGAAATAGTTAAAATCAGTTGAGGCGCATGTGCTTTTCGCATAGAGCGAGTGCATCTCTGTCAATATGTTTGCATTTTTCCATGTTTCATTCAGCGACCAAAGTGTGCCATCAGTTGCATCTTACTACACCAAAATGCTTCATGTGGATAAAAATAACGCGATGTTCATATGATTATAAGGCGCATCCGATTTCAGTGACCCCCTGTTAAAAATACGTCAATAAGACAAATTTTATACAGATTCATCAAGAACCGCGGATGTGCTACCTGATTCTATTTTTGGTTAAATACGAATACTACTCCCGAATCTCTGTAACTTATGACACACCTTTTCGACAAATATTATAATCGCGTATAAAGGATTCCATTTATGTAAAAAAATTTAAGGGAAATCGCGGTTTAGTATGCGGATTAGTCAAAATAAAATTGAGCTTATTTTCCTATTTTCAGGGTATCTATATCAGCGGTTTTAGTGGATGGATTCGATCGCGGTAGGGCTCATTAAATCCGGCGCGGAAAAAAACTAAAATCACGCGGGGTTCAAGGGTACCTGAATCACAGTTGTAAATTTTGAAGCCAAAAAATAGGTTTTTAAAGAAAAATTACGCACCAAAAATTCGACTTTGGACTCCTATTACTAGGGAGCTGTACGGAGCACACCCATGAGATATACATCAAACGACGTGGAATCACGAGTTCTACAATCCAATAAATAGTTTAGTTCATTATATGGTTGCGCCCTCTAATTATAAGAAAAATTCCAAAAACCCCGATTTCAAAACTTCAAAATGTCAGCATCGATTTAAGGGGGATGCACTGTATATATCGAGAAGTCATACATTAGAACCATGTTGCCCAAGGGGTATTCTTCAATTCTTTCTTTGAGCTCAGGTCTGAATTTTCCTTGGTTTTACCAGAAATCAAGAAAAAACACAAAAAAACTTGCTAACTTCAACACATTTTACCCATTTTTTTATATTACCACCACGAAAATTCCACGAAAATTATTTGTTATGGTCCATATTAAGAGATCGTGACTAAAACACTTCAATTAAAATAAATATATTCATATTTTATAAAATATGTTAACAGTTCGCGACTTATTAAATGGTGAACCTCAACTTCAACGATTGTAAAACATTTTTGAATATTACCATATACACTTTCATACGGGAAAAATGTGCCTCATCGAAATAATGGTTTTAGACGCCAAGTATATTTGGACGAAATGTGTTTCAGACAATTTGGAGTTGATTTAGCCATGTCCGTCCGTCTGTCTGTCTGATTGGTGCGCACGATAACTCTCGAACGGAGCAACCGATTCGGTTCAAAATTTGGCTTTCGCAATATTTTTCATAAACTTAGTTTAAGTTCGAAGATGGGTTGTATCGGTCCACTCTTTCCGGTACATCCTCCACAAAAGTTCGAAAATGTTCGGAAAATTTGTGCGCACGATAACTCTTGAAGGGAGTAACCGATTTGGTCCATACTTTGTACATCGTGAAAGTTCTACCAGACTTAGTTGAAGTTTAAATATGGACTCAATCGGTCCACTCCTTCGGGTACCTCCCACACAAAATTTCGGAAAAGTTCAGTTTAGGACCTGCTCTCGAATCGCTTTGATTTTTGTTGTAGCAACTTGTATTCGCTGCCCCCCATACGACGGGACAAGATTTAGTTTATGTTCGGAGATAAACCATGTCGGTCCACTCCTTCAGGTACCTCCCTCACAAAAATTCAAAAATCTTCGGAAAAAATATGCGCACGATAACTCTTGAAGGGAGTGACTGATGTAATCCATACTCTGCACATCCTAATATATCTACCAGATATAGATCAGGTTCGAATATTGACTATATTTGTGCACTCCTTTGGTTACCTCCCACACAAAATTTCGGAAAGGTTCACTTTAAGACCTGCTCTCGAATCTCTTTGATTTTTGTTGAAGCGATTTGCATTCGCTACCTCCATTACGACGGTAAAAGTTTTTCAAGAGCAGGTCCATATTTCTCGAGAAACCATCCCGAAAGGTGTAAAAAGCCCTATGTCACCATATGTGGCTCTCGAACTGTTCTGCCGATTTGGTGCAACATTTGGTCTTCGTCATATTTTATCCAAACTTAGTTTCATGGGGCAATACCGGTCCCCAACTTCCGGTACTTCTCCCCAATATTTAAAAAATGTCACTAAAATGTTAGGACGATATCACTTGAATGGTGCAACCAATTTGGTCCAAACTTTGGATCTCCTAATATTTTGTCAAAATTAAGTTTAACTTCTAAAATGGCCCATATCGGTCCTCCCTAAAGGGTACCTCCCCCACAAAAGTTCAACATTTGTGTTAATTCCTAATCCACATTTTTGTCGGCAAGTCCGAATGTCGAAAAAGGGCCACAAAATTCTGAAGAGACGCTAAATACATTCTATCTGACCGTAGATGAAAGTTTCAATTCACATTGGCTGAGGGTATACCTCTGTCGGCAAAGCCGACTGACACTTTTTTACTTGTTATGTTAAAGATTTTACCTTCATCTGAAAGGTTGAAAAATATTGCCCATTGTTCTGACAAATGGCCGACAGAAGTTTTTGGTCCATTCCTGACATAACCATGGACTTACCCAGCCCTTAAACCCAAGGACGAACAGCCCTTAAACTGTGAGGGATGTATCCGAAGATGTTGTCCCACATAGACCCTCTTGGTACTTGATATATGTACGTCAAATGTTGGTCAAATCGGATATATATAATTGTTCCACAAACTTCCCAGATGGGACAGGATATTTGAAGTTTTGTGTGGGAGGTACCTGAAAGAGTGAAACGATATAACCCATATTCGAACCTAATCTATGTCTCGAAAAAATCTCCTCCCGATTTCCGATATTTTGAAGATTGTGGCCTCAACATCACACATAAATGGCTGACATTTTGTATAACGTCTTCGTTGGGAGTATAAAAATGTCCACCTGTAATTTGTCAGTATAGGTCCACGTCTGCATATAGCCCTCATAGAACGGTACCTCCCGATTTTCGGTATTTTGAAAGTTGTAGCCTCAATCAATCAGAAGCCAAAAATATGCCCAGTCCCAAAATTTGACATGAATCGGACCAAGAATAGGGGTTGCATAAAATTCCGCTGTCTACTTAACAGCACTCCACCCAGACAGGCGAACTCCAAATAGTTTGAAGCGGGTTTCGTCAAAACATAAGACCATTATATCGATGAGGTACATTTTTATCGTTAGCCTCTAGGCAACAGCAACAGATTTTAATACCATTTAACCAATGTTTGAGCATTAATTTCGTTTACAGTTGTTTTCAGCTACAATTTTATTACAGATAGGAAAAAATCAGATGGGTATGCTATTTACAACATATATTAGAAGTTAATGATGCACAACAATAATTTGTTATCCTATTATTTAGCAACAAGTTGATATAAAATAGGAATACAAAATTTTGATTAAGTCAGTAAAACAATTTTCGGATTGGTTTTCGAGAGATACTTTACGGAAAAACCTTGATATGTCGTACATTTTTTCCAATAGATATTTCATTTCATACACTTCTAATCCGCACAAAACTGAAATTGTTTGCATACAGAATGAGTTTAAAGCCTCAAGACCTTTATATTCATTACAGAATTACAAAACACGTTATTATTTAATAATGAAATGACATGGCATAACATAGTAATTCAGGTTTACTGGAAGTTTCTCTCAAAAAGAGTATTCAATTCAAAAACAGTTTAAATATTTCTTAGACATTTCCAGTACAGACCCTTCAGAACAATTTAAGTTTTCATTTGAAATTTCCAAAAAAAAACCAAAATTATTTAGGATGGTGACATTGAACCAGCACAGGTGATCTCCAAAAAAAAAATATCCCTGAAGATGATTGTCGATGACAATCGAAATATTGGAAAAATAAAAGAAGAATAAAATTCAAAAATACATCGTTTTCTTTTTCAATTGACCTATGGCCAAACAGAACCACTAATAAAAAAACGTAATAATTTGTTAAAGTAGCTCAAAAAATTTGGCCGCACCAAACCATTTTGGGGGGACTCGGGCACCAAACAGCGACAAACTCTATTTCGACTAATCCGAAAACATGTTGATATTGATTATATACACGAAGTGGCAGTTGGCTACAGTTGCAGCATTGTGGTATTTATTGTGGAATTGAATTTTCAACGAATTTAACATTTGCTGAAAAGAATGAAATATACCGAAAATTAAATATTGGAAAACATTTTTTTGGTCGGAGTCAAGGAGAGCAGTTTTTTAATGTTTTATTAACATTTGTTACATATATGTATATAGAACCAGTATGGAAAGGATCAAAGTCGGGAGACAGGTTTTTATTGAATAACGTTTGATCTAAGCAAGATTTTTTACAAAATTTTGGTATAGTTCCGTTAATAAATGCTATTTACTAAACAAATAAATAATTTGTGGAATATCTTCAATATAACGGTAGTTTGTGTCGCTTACATCTTTTTCGCTGTCACGCAATCAGACTAGCACGTTAAGAAGTGGCGGTTACATTAAAAAAACAATTATTTGAAACCAATCATTTTTAGATTAATTCACATCTACAATCCACAAACAAAGTAACTTTCTTTTATAGTAAGTATTTATTTGAAAAATTATAAGATTAAAGCCTATTTTTTGTAATATAGTCGAATAACTACAGGGTATGTTAATGTGCAATTTTGATGTAAGCGACAATTCGCTGTCAACTATAAATGTAAACAAAACAAAAAGGGCGCTTACATCAAAATTGTTTTTGCTCTAATTTTGTAACGGTACATGGCAGAGTTCTAAAAATTTGGGAGATGGTGTGTTGGAATATTCTTTATCAATTTCCGTAAAAAAAAGAAAATCGAAAAAATGTCGCTTACATCTTTTTCGCGGGAAGGGCTCGATATGATACCCCACACCACTGTGAATATGTACGATATATGGGGGTATATATGGGGATATAAATAAACCTGAACTAATTTCCACTGAACCAAATTCCGTCACACATTCCAAATTTCATCAAAATTGGACAGATATAGTGTGTTTTGTACAGCAAACACGTGAAATCAGGCGAAAATGTATATGAAAGCCATATCCGAATTTGAAAATTCGCTCGCGAGCGGATTTGTACTGGAGAATTTTTTCTTAACCTATGTATACAAAAATCGTTGATGTAGCACGAAAAAAAATAAATTTTTTGAAAATGGAATATGAAAGAATTCAATCCAAATCTGAACCGATTTCAATATAATTTCAGAAACTTATTTCTACTCCAAATTTGGTGACCTTTTCCAAATCATTTGGTGCACCAAATGTATTTCAAATGTTTTTATTTAATTTTATGAAGTTTCACAAAGTAATTACAACACATTATTTTTGGACACTAATAAGTAGTTAAATAAGTAGTTACGACTTTTAGTAGCAAAAGATTAACTACTCATTTTGTAGCCTTTTAGTGGCCAAAAAACTAACTTTTTTCTGGCGACATGCTGGGAAAAAAATCTTTATAAAATTTTCACACTAACCCATTATTTTATATAATATATAATTGTTCCACAAACATCCCAGATGGGACAAGGGAGACTTCTCTCATATCAATGAGTGCACGCCGATTCATATTGGCTCAATGATATAGGACCTACTTCTTATTGCCGAGTCCGAACGGCGTGTCTTACAACACCACTTGTAGAGAAGTTTTTCATGGCTTAAATACTCAGGAAATGTCGCCAGCATTACTGAGGGGGAATTTTGCCACCGTTGAAAATTTGATGTTGCTTGGCCTGGGATTCGAACCGCAGACCTTCTGAGTGCAAGGCGGACGTGCTAACCATTGCACCACGGTGGCCCAACCCATTATTTTAGGTAGGAAAATACTGGGTTAGTAAAGAAATTTGTGATGAGTTTTTTTGCTGGGTTCCCAGGAAAAAGTTGGCGGTCACATGAGCCGAATAAAGCATTACATATTAATGTAAACAAGCAGCCTTCTGCATTACCAGTAAGTTAAAAAATAATGGGTTATTCTTTAAACATTTTACAAGACACAGCTACTTATTTTTTACTCCTTACTAAATAATAAGTACGCTGACACTGAGCGTATGTATCCGGCTACAAAACCGAGAATTGTGTGTTCAACACTCACCTTCGGCAAACATTATTTTTTCCTAGACAAATTACGAAGAGTTGGTGGTGCTCACGTGTACACAGCCCTTAATGTTCGCTTCGTACCCATAGCGCAGTGTACAGTGTGTTTGACTATAAATCAGAAGTTCGCTTGTTCACATTTATATAGGTCCTGATCTTCATATAGCCCCCATAGAGCGATACCTCCCAGTTTCATTATCCAATCGAAACGTCTTCATATAGCCCTCCAAAAAACGATACCTTCAGTTTTTCGGTGTTTTGAAAGTTTTAGCCACATTATTCAACTGGAATAACTGACGTTTGGTATTTAGTCTTCGCTAAAGATACAAAACATTTATACAGGTGCACAACATCCCTTGCAAATAATCAGACAATATAGGTTCACCTTTTGATGTAGTCCCATATAAGCGTAGCCACCATTTAAGGTTTTTTGAAGATTTTAGTCACATTTTTCTATCGAATTGGTAGGAAAGACAGAAAACTTGCTCGCAAACAAACTGTCAATATATATCCAGGTTTATGTCTGGTATTGCCCAATTTTTTGTATTTCGAGGGCCTTTTTGTCAAATTTTTGAACCGAGATTGCTATAATTTAATATTATTTAATATTATTATTTATTATTTAAATAATATTTAATATTAATCAAAAACTCAATTCGGAAAACTCTAAATATTGATCCATGTTTTGGAAAGAGCTACGATGACTTATTTAATGGTTTCGTAATATTTTTTTGCTGGGATCTTACACATTCCTGTAATTTTTATAGATTCATTCTTGACGACCTCAGTCTGATATTCAGAACCCTCTGGGGGGTTGTCGTCAAAGTGCAGGCTTCCTTGTAGATAGCATGTCGGATTCCTATTTAAAAGGGATTGGTATTTCAGTGCCGGAGCGCACGATAACTCTCGAACGGATGAATCGATTCGGTCCAAAATTTGGCTTTAGTAATATTTTGTCCAAACTTATTTAAGTTTGAAGATGGGATATAGCGGTCCACTCCTTCCGGTACCTCCCCCACAAAACTTCGGAAATGTTCGAAAAATTTGTGCGCTCCATAACTCTTGAAGGAAGTAACCGATTTGGACAATACTTTGCAAATCGTGAAATTTCTACTAGACTTAGATGAGGTTCCAATATCGACTCAATCGGTCCACTCCTTCGTGTACCTCCCACACAAAATTTTGAAAAAATTCAGTGCTCTCGAATAGTTTTGATTTTTGTTGTAGCAACTTCTATTTACTGTCCAACAAAATTGTAAATTTATTAAAAGCGCAATACACTGAATTTCAATGTAGAATTCTTCATAATGGCACATTATCGGAAACAATAGATATTGTGGCCGGTGTTCGACAGGGATGCATTCTATCCCCTCTTATATTTTTAATTGTGATGGATGAGTTACTCCGGTCGAGTGTGGATGCTCCAGCAAACAGAGGTATTCTCTGGCACCCCATAAATATGGAATATCTAAACGATTTAACATACGCTGACGACATTGCATTGATCTCCTCTTCCGAACGCCATATGCAAAGCAAACTAAAAGACTTGCAAACCAAGGCAGAGAATTATCAACAACGGATCAATGTTAATAAGACAAAATCGATGAAGTTAAATCATGTGATCCCCGGCAACTTCCATCTTGATGGCAGGCCAATTGAAGATGTAGCCAACTTTACATACCTTGGAAGCCAAATAACACCAGATGGTGGCACCAAGGCAGACATCCAAGCCCAATTAGCTAAAGCTAAAGGCGCCTTTGCTAAACTGCGGAAAATATGGCGCTCCCGACAGTTATCAATTTCGACAAAAATTCGTATTTTCAACTCGAACGTGAAATCCATACTTTTATACGGATGTGAAACATGGCTAGTATGCACCAGAGGGACAAATAAATTACAGTGCTTTGTAAACCGCTGCTTATGGTGGCCTGATAATTGGATACCAAATTCCGAATTACACAGAAGATGCAACCAAATCCCAATCGAAAAAGAAATTGCTCATAAATGGAGTTGGATAGGACACACGCTGCGTAAATCCCCAGACAACATAGCTCGACAAGTCTTAGACTGGAACCCACAAGGGCCCGAAGTAGAGGACGGCCCAGAGGCTCTTGGCGTAGAAGTTTAAATACTGAAATAAAATCTGTTAACGAGAACCTTAGCTGGTCTCAAGTAAAAGCAATTGCTAAAGATCGGCACTATGCGCCTCCTAACCGGCGCGAAAGCAATAAATAATAATAATACGTCGGTACAATTTTCATCAGGGGCAAGTCCATACTTCCTGAGAAACTAGCCTGAAAGTTGCAAAAAAACCCTATGACACCGTGTGTAGTGGTTGGAGCGCAAGATAACTCTCGAACGGATCTGCCAATTCGGTCCAAAAGTTGGTTTTCGTAATACTTTGTCCAAACTTAGTTTGACTTCAAAGATAAGCCATATCAGTCCACTCCTTCAGGTCCTCCCCCACAAGAGTTCAATAATTTTCGGAAAAATTGTGCACATGATAACTCATGAGGGGAGTGACTGATTTGGTCCATACTTTACACATCCTGTTATAACTACCAAATATATATTAGGTTCGAATATGGACTATATTTGTCCACTCATTCGGGTGCCTCCCACACAAAATTTTGGATAAGTGCACTTTAAGACATGCTCTGGAATCACTTTGATTTTTGTTGAAGACCTACTTGCACAATGGTCCATTCCTTTAGATACCTTCCCCGCAAAACTTTTTGACCCTTTAGTCAAATCTATATTTTGTAGGTTCACACGCCCAATATTTTGAAAATATTTGAAATACTTAATATACATTTTTTGGGAAAAGAAAGTGTTAATCCCATAATCGTTGCTTCAATATTTTATTAAAACAACTTTAATTTATTAGTGGGAAAAATTGTTGTTTACCAAGGGGTAAGGCAGGAAATACTATAGTTTCAGATCTCGCCACAGAGTGTTTGTCGTAAAAGTTCAGGCTTCCTTTTCGATAGCCTGGTGGATTCCAATCTAAAATGGGTTGGTACTTCAATGCCCTCAGCGCCAGCATATTGCAATATCTGCAATTGGCTTTGGCTTCCATTTTCCCGTTGATGCTGCATTGTCATCTTCCCAAGGACTACCTGCACTGCTCTCCGATGAGTTCGTTCTACTTTCGGAAAAACTAGGTATCGCTACTTGGAATTTTATTAAATCGAAAACTGAAATGTGAAGAAATTTGCATTATTTCCGAAGTTTTGACTCTATCACCAATGCTCATACATCTCCCCCATGACCCGCCAGCCCACCGGTGAAGTACGTATGACTGATATCAGTTTAAAAATTTTACTCACTTTTAGACTTTCCAAAACAAGAAAATGAATTGGATCATATAAAATATGACACGGTGCTCTTGAATCAAATTTAAATTACACCTGGGAAGTTTTTGCGGATTCTGAAAATACAATGTTCACAGATGGGAAAAATCAAAAAACAAAAAAAAAATCCCCGGAGCGCTTTTTATATAAATCGCAATTCAAGTTGACATTTTTAGGGGTTGTTTAGATTTTTGCGATTTTGCTTGAAAGCCGCAAGTCCTATCAAAATGGGAATAAAGAAAATGTTGTAGCTATAAAAATTCTCTACAAGATTGACCTTAACGATATTTTTGTAGGTTTTACAACTTTTGAGATATAGAAGTTGAAATTGGGACAATTCAAATTCAATTCAATTCTATATCGTCTCCTTATAAAAGAATGTCATGACTGCAATTTCCCAACTTAAACTGATATATCTAAGAAAATGGTACAACCTTGGAAAAATTACATTAGTCAGTCTAGTAGAGAATTTTCACAGCTATAAGATTTTCTCAGGTCACATGCCGATAAGACTTGCCGTATTCAAGCAAAATCGCGAAACCCTAACAAAAAAACCTAAATGTAAACTGAGCTTCTTTATCTCAAAAATGGTACAGCCTGAGAACAAATCGAAACGTCAATCCTGTAGAGAATTTTCACAGCTACAACATTTTTTTAAGCTACATTTCGATTGGACTTGCGGTTTCCAAGCAAAATCGTGACAACCTAAAAAACACCTAAAAATGCGAATTTTGAGCGCGATTTATTTCAAAATCCCTTCAGCGCTTTTTTCTTGTTTTTGGATTTTTCTCATCTATGAACATTGCTGTTTCAGAATTCACAAAAACTTTTCCTGTGTAAGCGGTTTTCATCAAAAGTTAATGAAAGCGCACCCTTCATGACATTGTTTTATAAGGGGGCGATACAGTCAGTGCATTGTCCCAATTTGAACTTCAATATCTCAAAAAGGGTAAAACCTACGAAAATACCGTAAAGGTCAATCTTGTAGAGAATTTTCGTAGCTACAACATTTTCCCCAGTCTCATTTTGATAGAACTTGCGGCTTCTAAGCAAAATCGTGAAAACCTAAACAACCCCTTAAATGTCATGTTGAATCGCGATTTATTTAAAAAGCGCTCCGGCGATTTTTTTTTGTTTTTCGATTTTTCTCATCTATGAACATTGTAGTTTCAGAATCCGCAAAAATTTCCCAGGTGAAAAATTTCACCGTGATGATATTTCACAAAATATTGAAGATTTTTGCATACGAGTTGGTTTAGTTGCATATGTTTTGACCATTCAATTTTAAGGTGTGTTAAGTATTTTCAAATCTTTTCATAATTGCTGTTGTATATCGAGTCAAACTTTTTTGTTTCTTATTTTTGAAGCATTAGACTATAAATAACTGCAAAATATACCTATTTCTCTTTCAAAAAAATATGATTATCATTAATATATATTTAGGGACATTTTTCTAAAACGTGCAATTTTGTTGCAAATGTATTAGCCGTCGCTGTATATGAATCAAGTTCAATATTTTACGCCGTAGTTTTAAAAGCTTTAAATATAGCTTTAAATAATGGCATAAATGTGGTTTCTGTAAAATATCATCCCTAACAGGTAGCCAAAGACTTTCCTTTTCTCGAAGAACCCGATGTAATTCAACATAGATTTAGGAGAGTTTATTAGTTTCCTACCATAGCCATAAGTATTGAATATATTTTATTTCTTACTTATTTTCTTAAACTTGGAGAATCATAAAAAATCGTCAACATTTTGTCCAAAGATATACCTACGATTCAAAATGAGATTCCTTAACCTATTTTGTAAAAAAAACGAAAAATGTTCATCTCATTGTATCCATAAATAATATTTTTTCCATCAATTTTTTATTTAATCAAAACACAAACATTACAAATTTAATTTGATTTAACTTTCTTAAGCTAAAGTTGGTGGATTTTCTGGTTTCTTCCATACCCAATTGGGCCAGGGAATGCAGGCTTTCAACAAATGCATGTAGGCGGTATCCTTGGGGCAATCCTTTTCAACGGCATTCTCATTCAATTTTTCACAATACCAATATTTGGAGGGATCCCAGTGATGAGGATAGGTTTGACCAACTTCGGAGGGATCACGGCAAGCCGATTGCCCAGCAATGGCATTGACAGCCACAACAACCAAGGAGGCGAATAAAGCCAAACAAATTACTATAAAAAGTTTAATATTTAATTTCGATTTGTTATATATTAAATTATAAAATAAATTATATAAAATATATAATTAACTCTCCTACCGAATTTCATGGTAAGACCAATTAGTTGAAATAATTTTCCCAAATTGAGATTCTCATTCAATTGCAAATCAATGATGTTCTTTTATAGCATTGACACACCTTCCATGCTTTCTATTTTTTTAAATAAGATAAATAAAATGTTGTCTCGTTTGTGTTACTTTAATTGATTGATTCGATTTGCAACATTTTATTTTTTGTCACAATTAAATTAAATTGCTGATAACAAAGAATAAGTTAAACATCTGTCTGTGATAGGTTCCATTAAAGATGCGTTACTTTCATCGTTGCAATTAATGTTCAAAAACAAAAAAAAAGAAATGTGATGTCTCGATAAGAGTTCGTTACAGGTGTATATACACATGTCTGTGGAAATAGACAAGATACTTCCACATCACCAATGAGATAAGGTTGATTTGGTATAAGACATTTTTTATTGTGCAGACTTTTACATTGTTCTGGGCGACCTGACTTAACGCCAAACGGACATAAAACCCAAAATCAATTTTGAGCGTTATGTCCGCCCCAAAATGAAATTGGCCGTTATGTCCGTCCCCATAGCAGACACAAGACCCGTTGGGCGCTATGTCCGTCTTCCGAAATTAAAGATTTTACTAGTTCATATAGTAATATTAAGATTTATTTAGGAATAAAATTGAATTATATATGGTAAATTTCAAATTTCCTTTACAATTACATAGAAAAAAAATTAAAAACTTTTTTGGCGAGCACATCCGCCATTTTTGGTACATGGGTTACGCAAAAAATCGTGGTTTCAAATCTGTTCGCGTTCAAAAAATTGGATGCTGCACTCAAAAGTTATATGCGGTTTTACTCTCTTGTAAATAAAAAATATTTAAAAATTCCTATTGTGTTGTAATAAGAACATGTATATATGAATCGTTAGCAGCATTTGATATCTATCCGTAGATGCTAAAATAGTTGCTAAATTTATTTTTATTTTCGCGGAAAATCAAAAAATATTGAAGAAATCTTGGAATAAATTTTATTTATTCTAAATCAGAGTCTAAAAAGTCTCTAAAAAAATAATTAAAAAATACGTACAGAATCTAGACAACGCGTAGAAAAATGTGAGACCAAAATTATAAAGATCGCGTTTATAACTTGCATATTACAGCAACAACAAAGAACGGAAACTTACTGTTGGGCATTATTTCAAAAATATATTTTTTGGTTAAATACGAAAAATTTGAAAAAAATGTTGGGAGTTATTCTATTATTTCGCTAAATTTCCATACAACCCCTGAAGTAGTTTGCTTAAACTTCTACAAGAAAAGTAATTAGTCATCGTGAAAGTATATTTGCTTTCTGTGATAAGCAATAGAAATAAGAAGTAGAGAGTAATATTAAAATTACAATCAAAGAAAAAACATAGAAATTAAAAACCGTATAATTCGCGAATTGGTTTAAATCGGTTGAGGTGCATGTGCTTTTCGGATACAGGGAGTCCATGTCTATCAATATGCATGGATTTTCCCATGTTTCATTCAGCGGCCAAAGTGTGCCATCAGTTGCATTTTACTATTCAAAAAACCTTCAAGTGGGCAAAAATTACGCGATATGCATATGATGATAAGGTGCATCCGATTTCAATGGCCCCCTATTAAAAATACGTCAATATAAATTATTTTAGACAGATTCGTCAAGAACTGCGGATGTGCCACCGCATTCTATTTTGGGATAAATAGGGATATTACTCCTGAATCTTTGTAATTTGTGACACACCTTTTTGGCAAATATTATAATCGCGTATAAAGGATTACATTTATGCAAAAATAATCAAAGAAAATCGCGGCTCAATTCGCGGAATTGTCAAAATATATTTTTGCAGATTTTCCTACTTTCAAGGTATCTATATCCGGCGTTTTAGTGGATGGATGCGACCGCGGAAGAGCTCATTAGATCCGGCACGTAAAAAAACTAAAATCATACGGGGTTCAGGGGTACCTGTACGACAGTTGTAAATTTTAAAGCCAAAAAATAGGTTTTTTTCAGAAAATTTACGCACCAAATTTTCGCCTTTGGACTCCTATTACTAGGAATCTGTACGGAGCACACTCATGAGATATACATCGAACGACGTGGAATCGCGAGTTCTACAATCCTATAAACTAGTTTGGATTATTATCTAGTTGCACCCACTATTTATAAGAAAAATTCGAAAAACCCAGTTTCCAAAACTTCAAAATGTCAGCATCGATTTTAGGGGGATGCAGTGTATATATCGAAAAGTCATACATTAGAACCATGTTGCCCAAGGGGTATTCTTCAATTCTTTCTTTCAGCTTATGTCTGAATTTTCCGTGGTTTGACCAGAAATCAAGAAAGAACACAAAAAAACTTGTAAACTTCAACACATTTTTACCCATTTTTTAATATTACCACCAACGCAGCTTCCACGAAAATTATTTGTTATGGTTCATTTTATGCGACCCCGGCTAAAACACTTCAATTAATATAAATATATTTATATTCTATAAAATAAATTGACAGTTCGCGACTTTTAAATGGTGAACCTCAACTTCAACGATTGAAAAACTTTTTTGAATATTACCATATGTAATAAATAAGCTTACTGCAATCATATATTCAAATCTATACGGGTTTTCCAACAATTTGTCGACAAAATGGACACAATATTAATGTACCTTGATCGTTATGTTTTTCTTGTGTTTCTTCGAAACAAGGTTTATAAGCATGCACATCTTTGTAAACCTGCAATTTTATTTTTAATACTTATTTCGGATAAAATATTTTTCTGAGGGGCTTTAATTTCATTTTCGGATACAATATCATCTGTAGATGTTTCGTCTAAAACCACTGGGGAGATATTTTTGATCTTATTGCTTCTCATTTGTAGAAACATCTTGGTTGTTGTTTGCTTATTTGAAAGTTTTTTTGTTGTTCTTGTGTGCTTGCGATATTCCCATGGTACAATAATGTAGAAGGTAGGTCAGGTTCGAAAAAAATTGTGAAAAACAAGGCCGGAGTGTATTTGCTTATTCTGTCAGAATAAATAAATATGCAACAGGTTGTACTGTTAATTTGATCTGTTGGATCATTAAAAAAAACGCGAAAAATGAATGGGAGGCCAAGTTTTCTTTACAGAGTCAGGTTCTATGTATTTTCAAAAGTTTGTTTCATAACAATGTTAATGAATTTATGTCAATAAATGTTGTACAGTATTTCCCGGATATAAGCACTGTGGAAAATGCAAGCAAAGCAGTGCATATAAGCGGGGGAGTCATATATCGAAATCCCGTTTATAAGCACAGTCAGTGCTTATATACAAATCCCGCGTATAAGCACTATCCATGCATATATAAAAATCCCCCATATTAGTCCGGTCAAAATAGACATGCGTATAAGGGGGAAATAGCAAAAATTCCCACAAAGCTGAATTTTGGTGGAGAGCTAGGGTTGACCATTAGAAGCAACGTCCTAAAAGTCCCCATCGATCCCATGTGTGCAAAACAAGTTATTCGGGGTCAAAGGTCATTTTTGGAGGCATTATTCAGTTTTTTTAATTTTTCTGAAAAACGGTAATACTTAGCAAAAGCCCGCTAAAGTAAAAGTTGTAGATTCAATAATTGTCTACAAGAATGGTCCTTATGATTCTTAAAAAAGACTTACCATTTTCGAGATATCTCGATCTAAAGGTCAAATAAAAAATTAGCCGCGTAAGTACATTATGAGGCGAACCGGTTAAAGTAACGACACTATGTCTTAGATACTTCCGTAAGCTTTCAAACGATATCCACTTTGCAGTAATCGGTTCAGTGGAACCGGGCCTAACCCGGTTTTTAAATTTGGCCTTTCGGGTCTAATAACCGGCGAACCGGATCCGCAACCGTTGAAAATTATACATTTCCGTAATCAGCGCAACAAACCCTACCTTCGGACAAAACTTGAAAAAATCGGAGAGTTTTCGTTGGGGTCGTTCCCGTTGGGCTTTCGATTATACATGTGGGTTAAATGGGCTATTTTTGCATAAAATGACTCTAACATTGAATAACTCTACTAAACAGACTCCGATTTTGTTGGAATTTTTTTTAAAAGATAGCTATAATTTCGCCCTTCAAGAAAATATATATATTTTTGGGGGACAGACCCGATTACTTTGCTTATTTAAGCCGGTTCGTCTGAATATGTGCATATTTCCCTCATAAGTGCATAAAAATCATGTGTTTTTTAGAACAGCTATATCTCAAGAATGGTTCCTTCTAAGAAAAAAATTGTAAGGGTCAAACTTGTAGATAATTTTTCTGTCTACAATATTTACTTTAGTTACTTTTTGATTAGATCAACCGTTTTCAAAAAATAAATCTGAAAACCTAAAAACACTTAAATTTTGACCTTTGACCCCGAATAATTTTTTTTGCACACATGGGATCGAGGGGGACTTTTAGGACGTTGCTTCTAATGACAAACCCTAGCTCTCCACCAAAATTCAGCTTTGTGGGAATTTTTGCTATTTCAATGTCTATTTTGACCGGACTAATATACAAATTCTCATTAAAATTGCAATTTATTAGTTTTTAATCAACCAAAAACAAAACCATTTCATTCTTAAGAAAACATCTCACTTCTTTGTGTAGTATTAAGATCGGATATCAATAGAAGTTACGTATATTTAAAGAGAGAAGGTACTTAATTATTTTTATTCTTAAACAAGTAAAAAAGCGTTAAGTTCGGCTGGGCCGAACCATAAAATATTCTGAACTAATATAGAATAATTAGTTTTCTTGCTGTTACGAAAGCACCAATGTCCACAATTTTAGGCAGAGAAGTCTTTTTACCACTTAGAAACCCCAACAAATACCTAATTTTAGCTTATTCGGTCAGCTAAAAGTTTGAAAATATCTGAAATCGGGCGGTAACTTTATTTGGGGCTATACCAAACATGGGCTTACACAATTTTGGATAGATAAGTTTTTTCACCACTAGGAACCATAAATACCAAATTATAGCTAATTCGGTCTGAAAATGTAGCTGAAAACCTCAAAATACATGAAATCGGATGGTACCGTTATATGGGGGCTATACCAAAATTCGGGCTATACCAGAATTCGGATGCTAGAGTGATTACCACAGACGGATTAATGGATATGCATAGATCGAATCCTAATTTTACCCTGATAAAGAATATTAATACTTTATAGTGTTGCAAGTTATTATTTCAATGATTTACAAAGGAAAAACAAAGTTAATACACCCTTCATCCTATGGTGGAAGGTATAAAAAGACCGTTATTTTTGCCTGTGCATTGTCTAAAATAGAATTGCTCTATGTTTTCTATTTAATGAAGAAATTTAATGGCTGGCACTACAGCCTTACGAATAATACTTATTAAATTTAAAACTTCTTTTTTTAAAGGAAATCTTATTTGCTTCACAATCGTTTTTATATAAATCATTATTCTCCGACAGCAGATGGAGTAAACGGCTTATTTATTTTTATTGTAATTAGCAATTATTTAAGAGCATATTACCTGAAATAACAGATTTCTTGACGAGTGTTTCCCCAATTAACTGTCCTTTTCACGTATATGCTTGCCATATTTAACGCCTATGAAAAATTTTAACATCATCCAATTATTTTGAGCCGGTGCATATAAACGATTTTTTAAAGCCAAAATTAAAGAATGATGACCAAATTTCAAGTGCTTATAAGAGGGGAATGCATATAAGCGGGATGCATATATCGAAATAATGTCAATGCATTTTTAACTAAAAATAACATTCGCACAAATTTCAGTGCTATTAACCGGGGAATGCTTATATCCGGGGTGCATATAAGAGGGAAATACTGTAATAAAAAAATAGGTAAAAAAACTTTTTAAGTTAAACGGTTTTATGTTAAACATACATTGCAATGTTTAAGATAAATGTACGAAAAACCAAAAAATAATAAAATAGATACAGTCGTGGGAATTATAAACATATGCATAGACTAGACTAAAATAAAACCGTGGGGCACGTCAATTGTCTACAAATTATCGACTTAATGTGCGATAGAAGAATCGTTTAATTCGTCGTTAGGCATGGAAATTCCAATAGTTATACACTCCATGTAAATAAAAGAGATGTTTCAACTAGTTTATCGTTGGACATTCACACTGCTGGCTAGCGAGGAATCGTTTCACTGCTCGTAGTTTGTCTTCAATCGACAAAGTACTACTCGCTTACCACTATGAAACCCTAAAACTCGCTTAGAATCGAGCTTGCTAGCTTGTTTCCACATTCAAGCCCTACTTATCACACGTCCATCGTTATCGGTTGAACAACTGCCTAATTATTGTGTAACATTACAAAACAAACATTTTAATCAACGATTGTAGACAATTGACGTGCCCCACGGTTTTATTTTAGTCTAGTCTATGCATATGTTTATAATTCCCACGACTGTATCTATTTTATTATTTTTTGGTTTTTAGTACATTTATCTTAAACATTGCAATGTATGTTTAACATAAAACCGTTTAACTTAAAAAGTTTTTTTACCTATTTTTATTTTCTAGTTTTTATTTCGCATTCTGTTTAATTCATTAAGTGTTTCATTATTGCAAGGTTTCTTGTCCGTTAGGTTATTGCAGTCCAACTCCTCTATACGTAGTCCCTGCAAAGATCTTACTCTACTAAGAGCCACGTAGGCTTGACGTTCTTCAAATAGTTTCGCACCTAAGTATACGACTGCATGATCCACAGTGCTGGCCTGCATTTTATGTATTGTAGAAGCCCATGATAGTATTAAAGGCAACACACATCTGTGTGTACCGCTCCCGTTGTTTTGTTAACCTGCCTTCATATTCTTCAGGCGTTTCTGACGCTATCATCTGTGTGTATCGCTCACGTTGCTTTTTTAACCTGGCTTCATATTCTTCAGGCGTTTCTGACGTCGTCATTTGTGTATATCGCTGACGTTGCTTTTTTAACCTGGCCTCATATTGCTCAGGTGTTTTTGACGCTTATTGTTCCCGTCGTTTCTGTAATCGACTATTTCTATCACCTTCACTTTCTTTAGCTCGTTTTGCTTTATACTTTTCTTTCGCTTTTTGAAGCCTTTGTTTACGTTGTGTTGCAGTTTCTGTTTTATTTGTGTTTGTATTTTTTATATATTTTTTTACCACGAGTAATGGTCATTTAAACGGTCGACCCCCCAGAGGTCCAATAAAGGGGCAAGGCTATGTACAACAAGATGCGCCTGAGTCTTGAGGGGAAAACGCTAACGATATATCATTTTTATCCACCCTAATGCCATACAGTTCTCGGCGCGTTTTAACCTTTCACCTTAACTTGGGTGGTGTACCGCTAACTACGTATCATTTTTAGCCACCCTAACGCCACACAGTCCTCAACACGATAAAAAAATCTTGACTTGGGTGGTGGATTCAGGCTGGATTAATCAGATACCTAAATTACAGATTCAATTTCTAAATTTAAATCTTAATTATACGCCATTTAGTGGCTGCGCTGTATTCTTCTTGTCAAGCCCTTTTATTTGATACCCATATTGGTGGGATTGATAAAAAATTGTTATCAGCCATTTGGTAGCGGCGGCCATCTTAGATTTCAATTTTGCATAGTAAATTGTATTCTACTTGTAGAGACCTTTCATTTGATACCCATGTTGATGGGATTGATAAAACCTAAGTTATCCGCCATTTTGTAGCGGTCGCCATCTTGGATTTTAATTTTTTATAGTATATGGTATTCTGCTTGTTGAGCCCTTTCATTTGTTACCCATATTGATGGGATTGATAAAACCTACGTTATCCGCCATTTTGTAGCGGCCGCCATCTTGGATTTCAATTTTTTATAGTGTATTGTATTCTGCTTGTTGAGCCCTTTCATTTGATACCCATATTGATGGGATTGATAAAACCTACGTTATCCGCCATTTTGTAGCGGCGGCCATCTTGAATTTATAATGATAATGAATAAATATAATTGTATTGTCACCAAAATCCAAAGTGTATACAAAATTTCAGATTAATCGGTTGACAGGAAGAGGGTGCAATTTGAATTACTAAATTTGACCCAAGAATAAATAATAAAACAAACAGGGTGAGCTAAATAAAACCATTTAAAAATAGTCATTCCGACTTAATGTTATACAATACACATACACAAGCCATATTTATACAAGGTAGAAGTGACAATCAGCTGTATTCTTTTTTTTTTGTAAATTTAGTTTTCAAAATGTAATAGGGTCTACTCATGAAATTTGAAACTTCGAAATTTGCTACCATAAAATTCTTCTTTTCACCGTAAACGTGTAATAACAATACGACAGTTCTGTATGCTTTATACACGCAGAGAAAAAATATTTTTCGGTTTTGTTGGAACAAAAATATCTATTTTGGTTCCAAAAATGTGTTTGTTTTGTATAAACATTGTAATCCAAATCCAAAAATACCATCTTTTGTTCCGAACATAGAAAACAAAAACAACTTTCGAATTTCCGCAATATTGTAAAAATCGTTAACAATACCGATTGTAGGAACAATCATAATCTAATTTTTTTACAAAACATATTGTCAACCCTGAAAACCAGATACTAAATTTTTTGATTTGAGTGTATATACTTCTCATATACACTTTCCACACAACTTTGATATAAATATCCCGTATAATATTACGAGCATTGATGAACGCAATACATGGTTTGCTACTTTAGCTGACAACAAAGACAAACAAAAAGCCACAAGCAGCCACCACAACATAAGGAATAATTAAACACCATAACAAACATGAAAAGGAAAGAAGAATGAAATAAAGAAGAAGAATGTAACAAAACAGAAACAAATAAAAACAAGAGTTGGTATACATACACACAAAAACAAAGATAACGGCAGCAAGTCATACAAACACCACAACTCACCAAAATTGTTTTTTCAACACGGCATCGAATAGCGAGAGAAGAGAAAAAACTTTCGAAGAAAAGAGAGAAATATTGTTCAGTTGACACAAACTATTTTTGGATTCACAATACTACATAAGGAATCCAACAATATGTTAACAATACATATTTTGCTCTTGGAATATTGTTGGTTCAAACATATTTTTTTCTCTGCGTGTATTTACATTTTGATTCAAATTTGTTCTATTTTAGAGGATTTTCAACAGGTTTTTATGTTTTTCCTGAAAAAAAAATTTGGAACGACCCTATTATTCAATATTTATCTTTGACAATTAATTTTCAAAAACAACAATGTTGTTTTGCATGAAGAACTACAGATGAAAAAGCTTTCTGCAATATGGGTGCCGCATTTGTTAACAGCCGATCAAAAACGCATAAGAATTAACATTTCTCAAGCTTGTTTGGATCGTTTTAAGCGAAATAAAATGGATTTTAACCGTCGTTTCATAACTGTTGATGAGACATGGATCCACCACTATACTCCAGAGACAAAAGAACAATCTAAACAATGGACTGAAGCTGGAGGAAGTGCCCCAAAGAAGGCAAAAACAATTCAATCGGCTGGTAAGGTTATGGCAACGGTTTTTTTTGGGACTTCAAAGGTATTTTATTGATTGACTATCTGCAAAAGGGTTAAACAATAAATTCAGAGTACTATTGCAACCTTTTGGATCAATTAAATGTACAAATTCGAGAAAAACGTCCTGGCTTACAACACACAAAAAAATAATTTTTCATCAAGACAACGCACAAGCGCACAAGAGTGTTTTAACAATGGCTAAAATCAACGAATTAAAGTACGAGTTGCTTGACCACCCACCTTATTCTCCTGATTTAGCTCCCAGTGACTTTTACTTGTTTCCAAATCTAAAAAAATTCCTTGCTGGCAAGCGTTTTACCTCAAATGAAGATGCAATTTCAGTTGTAAACCACTATTTTGAAGACCTTGAGGAAAACTATTTTAATCAAGGGATAGAATTGCTAGAAAAGCGTTGGACTAAGTGTATTGAAGTTTCAGGAGATTATATTGAAAAATAAAAATATTTTTGAAAAACTAACTATTCTCTTTCATTGACAGACTAAGAAGCTTCCGAACCGCCCTCGTATTTTTGAAAAATTCTGTGGTTGTAGGTATATACAAATTGCCTTGCTTGCTAGAGATCACTAAGCAACTGCTTGTAAAATGTATCGAACGGAGTGCCTTTTTCACAACTCCGTTTGAACTGCATCAAAACATGCCGTGAAAGAACTAGTTGTTTTTCATCTCATGAGTTACTGCAAAAGTTCAGAAATTATTTTATAACAAATTTTTGGATATTTTTTTTGTGTCAAATTACAGCTAGTTTGGTTAAAAAATTTAGCTAAAACCCTCAAAACCCTATATAAAAACATGGACTTATGTTGACGGAAATTCAGCAAAAACACCCCGTTCGTCAGACTCCCCTTTCCGCATTATACAGATTTTAGATGAGCGCTTCAATAAACTAAGCGAACGGCTAATGGAAGAGCTAAAGGAAGAGTTTAAAACAATGCTAAAGGAGACGGAAAATCGTATTGTAAATGAGTTTAATCGGAGACTGGCTGATATATCTAACGACCTAAATGATGTTCATGTACGCGTTACTCGCCTGGAAAAAGGATATGATGAATTTACAGTGGCTAAGGCTGAAATAGAGCAACTTCAAATTCAGCTTTTAAGGCAAGAAAATGCCCCTGTGGCTTGCGAGATACGGGTGAATGGCATACCGTTTCAGAGGGATGAAAATTTGCCCGAGGTGTTTTGCAATATTTGCAGTTCCATGAACATACCACCACCCCGTGTTAAAACAATACACCGCCTACAAAATAGAAACAACACAAAAAAACTCAATTTCCCCCGACGGTGTTATTCTTATCAAATTTATGTCACCATATGATAAGAATTTTTTTCTCAAATCTGTATCAGGATTTAAAAAGCAGAATAATAACAAGCTATTGCTTTGTAATATTGGGTTTCAATCAAATTCCCAATTTTACATTAATGAAAACCTTTCCAATTCGAATTACCAATTATTACAAGATGCTGTGCACATTAAAAAGAAAGGTTTTATAAAATCTGCATATACGTTTCGTGGTTTGGTATATATTAAATCCATCAATAATAATGAACCTATCTGCGTGTATCATCCCAAAATTCTCGATGAATTTCGGACACTGCGAGATACATCTAACCCGGAGTTGCAGAATTGACATTTGCCTACCAATACTTTTTTATATTTACACTCTTAAACTCAAATATTGTAAACAATTCATATGGATATTATTTTATATTTTTTATATTTTTTATCTATTTTATGCACTCTATATGTGTTTTTCATTTTATTTTTGCTGCTTTAAACTCAAACTTGTCAATCATATAGGAAATTTCGTTGTTGATGCTTTTCTCTCGTATCTCTCGACTTTCTATATTGGACCTAATAGATAGTGGTAACAGAGATTCCGAAGACGTCACCAAAACTCTATTGAACATACTTGCCAATCAATCCAATGGTCTGAAGATTTGTCATATTAACTCTCAGAGTATAGTGAAGAAGATGGACGAGTTTAAATATATATTTGACCAATCTGGAGTTGATATTATATGTCTCTCAGAAACATGGTTAAAACCAAACATATCTGATGGTTTTATAGGCTTAGATGGATATAAGGTATTTAGATCCGACAGAGAACGCCGTGGAGGTGGTGTTGCGATCTATGTAAGAAGCACTATGAGAGCCAAAGTAATGTATAAGTCAGGACCTGGTGATCGGATGGAATATGTTTTTGTTGAAATTTTTTCAAACAGTTCAAAAATTTTAATAGGTTGCGTCTACCGCCCCAACAACACTATTGATGTGAATATGCTTCATAATGTCTTGGAAACGGTAACGCTAGGTTACAGTGATGTCATAATAACTGGGGACTTAAATTCAAATGTCCTTATTGACCCCACGTTAAGAGATAGCATGCTGACTCTTGGTCTTTACCTTGCCAATAATTCTACCCCTACACACTTTTCATCAACTGTCAACACCTTGTTAGACTTGTTTCTTGTAAACAAACCCATGAATATACTACTCTACGACCAGATCTCTGCTCCGTGCTTTTCAAAACACGACCTCATCTATCTCATATACAACTTTAACATTCAAGAACAAGTGTCAAACACGTCCTACCGTGATTTCAAAAACATGGACTACGCACAGTTAAATGATATGTTCTGTGGAATAAATTGGAACCGCTTATACACACTGTTATCTGTTGATCATCAAATTGACTTTATACAAAGTAATATACTGAATCTTTATAATGCGACGGTTCCCATAAAAACCAAAAAAACATATGCCAACACTAAACCTTGGTTTAACTCCACTATAAAAACCCTCATCAAGGAAAGAGATCTAGCTTTTAACAGATGGAAGCGTTTTAAAACTCCGGAACTTAAAGAAGAATTCCGTGAGGCGAGAAAAAAAGTTAACACTATAATCAACGCAGCCAAAAGGGGTTATTATTCGGAAAAATTTAGTTCGGCCATTGATTCCAAGAGCAAATGGAAGTTAATACAAGATATAGGAGTCGGGAAGTCCAAAACAAGTACCACTTTCCACGGTGATGTTAATGAACTTAATGCTGCATTTATAAACATACCTCCAGTGCAAATTGACACCCAATACTATGACAGTTATAATACTGAATTTAATTTCGATCCTCACCGAACTTTTGAGTTCAGGTGTGTCACAGATGAAGAAGTACTTAATAGCTTTATTAGTGTTAAATCAAACGCAATTGGTTTGGACGACATTGATCCCAGATTTGTACGTATATTGCTTCCACGTCTCCTACCCTATTTTACTCATCTCTTCAATTCTATACTATATTCAAGTGTATATCCTTCCATCTGGAAGCATGCCAAAATCATTCCTATACCAAAATCTAACGTTGACTATAGACCTATCTCAATCCTTTGTTATCTATCTAAAGTTTTTGAAAGGATTTTACATAACCAAATGATGGAGTATATTACGCGAGAATCATTGTTAACTGATCGGCAGTCAGGTTTCCGTGCTGACAACAGTTGTGTTACTGCATTAGTTGAAGTCGTTGAGGAAATTAGAAGTGAAATTGATGAGAACAAATTAAGTTTCCTTGTATTGCTAGATCACTCCAAAGCATTCGACTCTGTTCATCACCTGAACTTATGTATGAAGCTGCGGAGATTTTTCAATTTTTCGCCTTCAGCAATCAATTTAGTAATGTCGTATCTCACCAACAGGCAACAATCAGTATGCACTGGAAATATAAAATCCAAACCATTACTTGTACCTACGGGAGTACCTCAAGGTTCAATCATTGGTCCATTGTTGTTCTCCCTATACGTAAATGACTTACCGCAACAACTATCTGACAGTCAAATTGTTATGTACGCAGATGATGTGCAGATTTTCATAAGTTGCACCATTGACGAGATTAATGAATGCATTAACAAACTTAATGCCGATTTATCCAGAGTATATTCGTGGGCGACTGCAAATGGTTTATTGCTTAACCCCACAAAATCTAAGTGTCTAATTATACACAAAAATAAAAACTTCTCCATTCCACATCCAAACGTCTACATTAACAATCAGAAAATAGATTCTGTATCAAAAACGAAGAATTTAGGTGTAACACTCAACAGCAATCTAGGTTGGTCAGATCATATTAATAATATTGCTGGTCAGACATATGCAAAATTGCGATCCTTATGGATTGCACATTCGTTCACGCCATTAAAAATAAGGATACTCCTTGCAAAAACGTTTCTTGTTCCTAGTCTGATATATGGGTGCGAGCTTTTTGCCAACTGCAATTCCTCGAGTTTGCGCAAATTAAATGTGACATACAACAATATAATTCGTTATGTGTATGGTCTGAAAATATCCCAGCATATCTCCCCTTTTGCCAATTCGCTCTACGGAGTTAGTTTCAACGATCTTCTTAACATTAGATCCTTAATTCTGTTACAAAAAGTAATTGTGAAGAAAAAGCCGAGTTATCTGTATCAGAAACTTAAGTTTGCTCAATCTCGCAGAGGAAGGAAATTGATTCCTCTCAGAAGGCGCAGTTTTGTGTCGGAACAGCAATTTTATATCAATAGTATACGTCTTTGGAATACTCTACCTCACCAAATCCAAAGCATCAACAACGCTCTTACCTTCAAAAAACGTATTTTTCAATATTTTATAAATTAACTAGCTGACCCGGTTCCGCGTTGCTGGCCCGTCGTTTTTGATTTGCGTGTAAGCCTTAGTAATCTATCTACAATTTATGTATCTAATATTGATACCTCTAGATTTTCAAGTCGAATTGACTATAAATCGTGTCCTCATACAATGGAATCTCCAGATGTAAAATAGAAAATTACTTTAATTATAGCCTCCACAATAAGGTGAGGGTATAATTAACTTTATGATTCTGTTTGTAACACATCGGAATATTCGTCGGAGAACCTATAGAGTGTATATTCGTGATCAACATAAAAATAAGTCGATATAACAATGTCCGTCTATGTGTTTAAGTGAAGATAAGGCTCGCGATATTTAACATAGAGCTTTTCAATTTGGTACAGAAGTTTCTATTTATTACTCGTAGCATGTTTGGTATTTAAAATTGGTTATATCAGTCCACATTTTGATATAACCCCCATTGAACTGACCTTCCGATTTTCGGTATTTTCAACGTTTTAGCCGCATTATCCTACCGAAATGACAATAATTTGGTATTTAGTCTCCCTTGGAGGCAGAAAACATTTCTGCAAAGAATTATAGGCATAGGTCCATGTTTTGATAGAGCTACCCTAGAACAGTACCTCCCGCCTTTCGATATTTTGAAAGTTTCAGTTTCATTATCCCACCGAAAGTCTTCAGTGTGGGTATAAAACAAAGAATATTTCGTACAGGTCCTGTTTTTTAAATAGTCTTCATTGAACGGTACCTCTCGATCTCTGGTATTTTCAAGTTTATAGCCACATTATTCATACGAAATGGCTATAATTGGTATTTAGTCTCCATTGGGGGTATAAAACATTTCTGCAGAGAATTATCGGCATGGGTCCACGTTCTAATATAGCTACCATAGGACGGTAAAACCCGAGTTTCGATATTTTCGAGGTTTTAGTCTTAATATCCCACCGAAATGGCTACAATTTGGTGTTTTGTCTTCATTGTGGATATAAACAATCCCCTATAGAATATTCCGTAGAAGTGAACCATGTAGCCTTTATTTAACGTTACCTTCCGATTTTCTGTATTTTCAAGGTTTTAGCGGCATTATTTAACAGAAATGACTATATTTGGTATTTAGTCTCCCCTGGAGGAATCAAATATTTTAGCAGAGAATTGTCGGTATAAATCCACGTTTTCATATAGCTCCCATAAACCGATACCTACCGTTTTGAATGTTTTAGCCACATTATTCAACCGAAATGGCTGAAACCTGATTTCAATATAATTTATGGTTTCGGGTATAAAAGTTCGGGCTGGACGAACTAACCGTCGCTTTTCCTTCTTGTTAACAAAGTTCTATTTCATTGAACACGTTATAATTTTACACTACTAAAACAGAAAACAGACTTGTGGTGTATTAAAAACGTGATATTGATCGAGTTATTCCAAGCATTGAAATCAATGTTCATAGCGTGTTTTGTGTCCCACTTACTAAATTTGTAAATCTAATAAGTAAGAATAAAGTTTTCAAAAATTGGATGAAATCGAGGAATTCTGACAGAGGCCAAAATTGCTATTGTATTGAATACTAATACGTTTAATAATCTCTGAGATTTCGCGATTTGTTAAAACGGGTAGTTATAAATACACCGCAATGTTGGCCCGTCGTTTAAGTGACCAATGGACATTTTTTAGACGTTCTAGTCATTTAACCATCTTTGAAATTAGGTTTTGCCAGATTTCTCAATCAATTTTTTGGAATTTCGGTCAAGGGACATTTAACATTATCGGGGTTGTACTGTATTCCAAAATGTGGGGTTGATCGCACTTCCCTACTTATTGAAGCCAGTGTTTATAGCGTTTTTGTAGCCACGCTTACTAAAATTTAGGATATTATCTACAATTGTACATTTTGAAAAATATTCCACTTCCGAGATGACCATTCAGGATCAATACAGTTATTACCATAGTATTGCAAGAAATGTTTAAGCAATGCGTGCAAAAGTATCTTTTATTTCACGTTTTCTGAAAAAATTTTGTGGGGGAGGTACCCTGGTCACTCAACTGACCAATATAAAAAATAGCTAAAAACCTATTCTCAGACCTAAAAACTCCACATACAAAATTTCACCGAATTTGGTCCAGCCGTTTCGGAGGAGTTTAATTTCGAACATCATGGCAGTCTCGAAGAATTTTATATATATATAGATTACAATATAATTTGTTTGTCATTTCTTTTTGTTCTTATCAATTATTATACCCCATTAAAAACTATGTATCCCCCCATATACTTTGTGACCCTACTAGTTAAGTTGGATATCTTTTTTCTCATAAATCTACACTGTAACTATAAGATTACCATCTTGTTGTGTAGACAAAAGTAAAGTAAGTAAATAAATAAATAAATAAATTTTGATGGAGAAGTTTCCTAACTACAGAGAACCTCAACTGTCAAATTACCGCTGGTTCGGTTAAAAATTTTAGCTAAAACCCTCAAAATACCGAAAATTGGGAGGTACCGTGATATTGGGGCTATGCCAATATGCCTCGGAGTCGAGGTATTTTTGGCTCGACTCCGACCCCAGACTGTTTTTTTCACGACTCCGGGTCGACTCCGAGAGTTGGACAAATTTTTAACTTTTTCCTATATTGGGCCCTTACAGGCTAATTCTAAGGTATTCTTTAGAATGGGTATTAGTACTAAACTACGGAACATAAATAGGAAGCAACATTCATATCTATATTATTTCTACTAAATCTTGCATTCAAAAAGGGCAACAAAATACAATTTAGAAAGTTTTTGTCGGTTTTGCCGTTTTTTTTTTTCATCTCACGAGTAAATTTTGGAAGGAACACTTCCCCGTGAGAAAATCTTTAAGCTTTCAAAATATGTGAAAATGACAAGGCAATACAAATCTTGGAAACTGTATGCGTTAAAAATTATAAGCAATACATGAAAAAGGTTTTAAAATTGATGTAAGCCAACATTTTAGAATGCTTCGAGAGCCTTAAGGCCTGGGTACATAAGCTGCCAGGCCTGCTTCATTTTTGACATAATAAAAATAAAAGAATAAAGAAGAAAAGGGCAACCTAGCTTGAAATTGGCTCGGCCTTCTTTATTCTTTTATTTTATGTTATGTCAGAAATGAAGCAGGAAAGCAAGGCAACCAAGCGAGGCAGCTTATGTATCCAGGCCTTTAAAAGACATTTTTCATGAATTTTATCCAAGAAAACTACGAAACATTTTTAGATTTTCTTAATTTTAAAGAACATAACAAAATCTGCTTTCTGAATTTTAATTTGAATAATACCACGAAGTTTTGTGGCAAATGACCGTATACGAAAACACTCTTTTTATAAAAGCGTTTTGCTGTGCCAACTCGAAAACTAAACCGATTGTCATGCATTTTTGTGGACTTATCAAGGACATTAAAATCTAGTCCTTCATCGATCGATTTGTTTGGCTTAAAAAACTGACGTTTTTGTCATAAAACGGGCAAAAAAAATATGACAAATAAAATCGATCGATGAATTTCTAGATTCTGATGTCCTTTCTAGATTTTTATAGAATCATCTAATAATTAAGATTTCATCTAATTTTATGTAAAAATCTTCAAAATAGACCTTTGTGAGAAGATTGTAGAACTTGTACAGAAGACGTTAAATGCCCAATTATAAGTCGTAACAAGTAACAAGTAAAAAGTCGTTAAGTTCGGCCGGGCCGAACTTTTCATACCCTCCACCATAAAATAGTCTTAATTGAAATGGAATAATTAGGATCCTTTCACAATTTTAGGTGGAACAACTTTTCGACAATGGATAGACTCCTACTGCCTCCCACTATTGCTTAAATTACACTGTGAACACAAATGTTGGGGCAGAGATAATTCCTTTTGGAGATGGCGCCGTGAGTCGAACTTCCGCGTTATGGCGTGATGAAGTTTTTGCAAGAGACCCTGTAAGCCATCATGAATTAGCATTATATCTTTGTTAGTTGTTTTTGTAGAGCACTTAAGCAACAGTGAACAAAGATATAACGCTAATTCCTGATGGCCCACAGGGTCTCTAACAAAAATTTCATCACGCCATAACGCAGAAGTTCGACTCACGGCGGATCTGTCCTTCGGGGTTCATAATATACTCACCAAGGCCTTTCTTCCCCAAGAGGAATTTTCCGTGCCCCAGACTTTCACCTCCATTTTGTTGCACAGTGTTATCTAATCTAATCTAAAAAAAATGTGTTCAGCTAGGTGAAAGGTACCACCTACGGGGCTATATCAAAGAGTCAACCTATCTTTAAATTTTTTGGCGGAAAAGTTTTATAGCTGCAGGGAACTTCAAGAGTCAAATTGAGGGTAGTTTCATCAAAACAATGTAGACCCTCAAAAATGGACCCATGTTGACGAATTTTAGTGAAGAAAAATTCCCGAAAATCGGGAGGTACAGTTATATGGGGGGATATACCAAAACATGGACCTATATTGACGATTATTTTTGAATAGACAAAATTGTAGTTAAAATTCTCAAAATACCGATCATTACAGCTAGTACGGTTAAAAATTGCAGCTAAAATTCTCAAAATACCGAAAATCGGGAGATACCGTTATATGGGGGCTATACCAAAACATGTTGACGATGTTTCGTTGGACATGTTTTATGACCACTGAGAACTTCAAATGTCAAATTACAGCTATTTCGGTTAAAAACTATAGCTAAAATGCTCAAAATACCGAAAATCGGGAGGTACCGTTATATGGGGACTATACCAAAACATGAACCTATGTTGACGATGTTTGGTGGAGATGTTTAATGACCATTGAGAACCTCAAATGGCAAATTACAGCTAGTTCGGTTAAAAATTGTAGCTAAAATTCTCAAAATACCGAAAATCGGGAGGTACCGATATATGGGGGCTATACCAAAACATGGACCTATGTTGACGATGTTTGGTGGAGATGTTTTATGACCACTGAGAACCTCAAATGTCAAGTTACAGCTAGCTCGGTTAAAAATTGTAACTAAAATGCTTAAAATATCGAAAATCGGGAGGTACGGTTATAAGGGGGCCATACCAAAACATGGGCCTATGTTGACGATGTTTGGTGGAGATGTTTAATGACCACTGAGAACCTCAAATGTCAAATTGCAGATAGTTCGGTTACAAATTGTGGCTACAATTCTCAAAATATCGAAAATCGGGACGTACCGTTATATGGGGGCTATACCAAAACATGGACCTTGTTGACGATGTTTGGTAGAGATATTTCATGACCACTGAGAACCTCAAATTTCAAATTACAGCTAGTTCGGTGAAAAATTTTATCTAAAATTCTCAAAATACCGAAAATCGGGAGGTACCGTTATATGGAGGCTATACCAAAACATGGACCTATGTTGACCATGTTTGGTGGAGATATTTCATGACCACTGAGATCCTCAAATGGCAAATTACAGCTAGTTCGGTTAATAATTGTAGCTAAAATTCTCAAAATACCGAGAATCGGGAGGTACCGATATATGGGGGCTATACCAAAACATGGACCTATGTTGACGACCATGTTTGGTGGAGATATTTCGTGACCACTGAGAACCTCAAATTTCAAATTATAGCTAGTTCGGTGAAAAATTTTATCTAAAATTCTCAAAATACCGAAAATCGGGAGGTACCGTTATATGAGGACTATACCAAAACATGGACCTATGCCCATATCCTTTGGGATATAAGTTTGTTGATCACTAGGAACCCTAAGTGCCAAATTATAGCTAATTCGGTCCGCAAATGTGGCGAAGAATGTCAAAATACCTCAAATCCGGAGGTACCGTTATATGGGGGCTATACCAAAGAGTGGACCGATATAGCCCATCTTCGAACTTGACCTGCCTATGGAAAAAACACCCCCGCGTGCAAAATTTCAGCCCTCTATCTCAATTATTGCGGACGCTAGAGTGATTACAACAGACGGACAGACGGACGGACAGACGGACGTGGCTAGATCGTCTTAGAATTTTATCCTGATCAAGAATATATATACTTTATAGGGTCGCAAATGATTAATTCGATGTGTTACAAACGGAATGACAAAGTTAATATACCCTCCATACTATGGTGGAGGGTATAAAAAGATATTATTTCGACTCCGACTCCGACTCCAGCAAAATTGCTCGACTCCGAAACCCTGGCCAAAACGTGGGCCGATATAGGCCATCTTCGAACTTGGCTTGCCTATGGCAAAAAGACACTCTGGTGCAAAAATATTGCGTTCTAGCTCAATTCTTGTGGACGCTAGGGTGATTACAACAGATGGACATGGCTATATCGACTCAGAATTTTATCCTTATCAAGAATATACAGTGTCGGCCAAAACTAAAGCACCCCCTCAGTACATTTTTTTTAAATGGTAATTTATTTAAGAAAACAAAGTTGTAATTTTTTTTGCATTTTTCTTTTTATTTATTTGTATCTCTATTATTGAAAAATACAAACATAAGGAATTCAGAATTTAATAAACAAAAAAATAAAATTAAAAAAAAAAAACATTTTAGGCCGCAAACCTAAGAGGACAAATCTAAAGACTCCCCAATTCGAGGTACAACGAAAACTATTGAAATCAATATTTCGTTGCGTATCCGTTATTCTGGATTATTATGGATAAAAAATTTTTAAGCATAGAGGATATTATATTATTAATTATTGCAGGCGATATTGCATCCCAGGTTATTTTTGCGGCTACAAATAAATTTTCATTTGTTTTGCAATTTTTTTCGGTTGATTTTTGTATTAAAAATCTCTCACAAGACTAAAATCAGTGTATTAACCACTTTCGATGCATGTTTTGGCTCGCTATCTTCCTAGAATGTTCATCTAAGTAACGTCTCTTCTAAAGCACAAGTCAACATCACGTCTTTTAATACCTTACGATAATTGAAACGATCTATAATTCCATTAATTTTATGAAATTGGCCAATTCCTTGCCCCGAAAAAAACTCCCAGACCCTTATTTTCCGCCCCCATGTTTTACAGTGCCCTTACAATATTTAGGATTTAACCGTTGTCCACTTGATTTAGGTCTTATGCCATCCGAATCGCTTAAAATCATCTTAGATTCATCAGAAAACAGCACAGTACACCATTTTTGATATCCCAGTTCAGATGGGTTTTGGCGAGCTGAAGTCTGGTTGTTCATTTTTTGACGATTTGAAAGTTTTTTTTTTGTTTTTTTTTTTTTTGTTGGTCGTCGACTGAATTAGCCGGCTTTACCGCTCTTCTGCGAGTCGTTCTTTTGCTATTTTTTAAATCTAGGCGATTTTGTATTTTACCAGAAGATGCTGTAGCATCATTTTTCGATGAATATGAACATGTCGGCTAATGTTTTGGTATAGCCCCTGTATAGGTACATGTAAGAAGAAAGAATCACCTTTACATTGATATAAAGTAGGTTGGTGAAGGTGGTCAACCATCGGAGTTGGTAATGCATTCCATTCTCCTTTTTTGTTGTAATCAACTACACGTGGTAATTTGATCGGATCGTCACGAAATTTTGGTAACTAATGGGGGTTCCAGAGAAGATGCATATTGAGTTTGGGATGGACGAATAGTACTCAGGGGTCTGAATGGGCAAAAAACTTCTGGAGAAAAATTCAAAGTTTTATTCTTATGCGAATATCTCCGATCTAGTAGGGGTATTCGAGAAGGAACGCCCGTCAATGGAAAAAGAAAATATCACCTTCATAATAGGTCTGTCTGGTTACTTTTCCAGCAAGAATTGTCCAGCAAGAACTTTTTCAGAGAGTAAGGAGTTTTTATTCTCTTTTGCAAGAAAATTGTAAAAAGTAAACAGACACCTTCCCAGCAGAAACCAGCAAGCAATCAGCTGGCTTGCCAAAACAGAACAATTTGTCCGCCAATAAAGGAACCAAATGAAGCAAAAATTTTGTATTTTATTTAAAATAAAAAAGAAAATTACCCAAAAAAGAAATTTTTCAACTTTGCAACTTTGTTCTCCGAAAAGAACAATACAATTAGCCTTGCTATTTCCACAATAAAATTGTTTTTCATTTTCACAAACATAACTCACCGAACAATTAAAAACAGCTGATTGTTTTCAGGAAGAAGAAGAAGAAGAGTTTGCAAGTGCTTGCTAGAAGAAATTTGTCCAGCAAGAATTTGCAAACTCTCACTAAAAGAACCGTCAAAATGTCTCTCTCGATTCGCTCTCTTTTGCTGGTTGTTTGTGTTAACAGGCGACTTCCAGCAACAATTGGTACAAATTGTTACAAGTTTTAGCGCATTGATGCTCAAAATAAAAAAGAGAGTAAAGTAGTGAGAGAATCACACGAAAGTTTGTATTAGGGATACGTAATCGAAGTCAAAAATCGATAATTCGATCTTTCGATTTTGACCTTCAACGGAAAAGTCGTCTTTTCGATCATTCGATTCTCACCTTTAACAAAAACGTCGATTTTTCGATCTTTCGATTATGATCAAAGTCGACTAAAATCGATTTTTGATCGATTTTATAGTTTTTGTGATACATATCGCTGTGAACAGAGGGTGTTATTACAATATTTGGGTAAGAAAATCGAAAGTCGACCATGAAAGGTCGACTTTTCGATTTCTCTATAACCAAAGGTCGACTTCGATTTTAAAACTTTTCAAACCGAAAAGTCGACTAATCGAAAGTCGACTTGCCTATCCCTAGTTTGTATGAGCATTCAGTGGTTGTTAGAACTGTGACCAGTAAACATGTGGCGAGTGTGTGCGGTTTTGTTCAGTGTCCCCACTAAAATTATGCGTACATCCATGCACATGTTTACTTGTCGGCTGCTCAACGACGACTGATTGTTATTCTCATTGTGAGTACACGTATCATGTAGTCACGTTAACGTATGTGGATGATCTTGGCTGTTTTAGCGTAACCAGACAGACCTAATGTTCCAAAATAGGTTGGCGTACATCCCACTTTTCGATTTTTTATTTGAATTGTACTGACAAATATCCCATCATTGCACGATGGGGCCAATGACATGTTTTTGAGGCAATAAATCACAGGGGCAAGCTAGACCTTCAAAATTTCGTGCAGATGTTTATAATCGGCCTAGAAGCTAATCTGCCAAATTTGGTTGATATCGGTTCATATATAGATATAGCTCTCATATATATGTTCGCCCGATTTCGAGTAATTGATGGACCAAACACGAAAATTCTGTCCAATTATGATGATATTTGGAATATGTGGCGGAATTCGGACTGGAAATAAGTTTGCCAAGTTATTTTGAAATCGGTTCAGATTTGGATATAGCTCCCTTATATATTTTCGCCCGATTTGAGGTATTTCGTGCAACAAACAAGCAATATTTGTCCAATTTCAAAAATATTTGAAACGTGTGACAGGATTTGGTCTACAAATATGTTTGCTAAATTATATTGAAATCGGTTCAGATTTGGATATAGCTCCCATATATATTTTCACCCGATTTTAGGTATTTGGTGCAACAAACACGCAAATTCTGTCCAATTTCGATGAAATTTAAAATGTGTGTCGAAATTACGTCTAGAAAAAAAGTATGACAAATTATATCGAAATCGGTTCAGATTTGGATATAGCTCTTATATATATTTTCACCTGATTTTAGGTATTTCGTGCAGCAATCACGCTATATATGTCCAATTGTGATGAAATTTAAAGTGTGTGACGGAATTTAGTCTAGAAAACATTATTGAGACATCATATTGAAATCGGTTCAGATTTGGATATATCGTTCATAAATTTTCTCTGTCGAAGTTAATTGTTTTCTCAATTTAGTTGGTTGATACCGGACTTCCTTGAGAACATAGTTTAAATATTTTTCTTTTGACAAATTGGCCGAAACGGAGGCGTCATGAATCAAGGGTTTGGTATTGTTGCCGTGTTCATAGCAGACTTCCGAAGCAAGTTTTCTTCCTTCACTATAATCCACATTAGGGCGCCCTCTCTTCTTTTTATCATTACCTTGTTCTAGCGTAAATACTGTGTCGCTAGCTAACCATAAGCTTTCAAATTGTAATACACGACTTTTTGACCTCCAATTTTTTATCCATTTTTGGTTAAGGCGTGCACAAATATTATAAATTTGCTTTTTAACTTCGGTCATGAAGTTGTCTTTGACACCTCGATTACATTTTGCAGAAATCCATTCTATAAGGTTTTTAGGTGTTCGCTGATTTTCCAACCAAAAATTAAAAATATCCAAATTTTTAAGTTTTACGAAATCTGGAAGTTGATAATTTTTTTATTCGCAAGTATACGCAAAAATTCTTTTCAAAATCTGTTAGCCGACATTGTCACCTTTCACCAGATACATATTTTTACGACAAAGCACCCTAAAGTCGAAAGTTCTACTCCAAAGAACACATGGACGATACCACAGACTACATCAAAAACCATCACTTACTGACACAACAAATTATTGACCACATCTAATATTACATTTACACTTTTAATAATAATCTTAATTTACATACCATTTCCCGTATTTTCCATTTTTAAAAAATAGATAATATCAACAGATCAGGTTTTGGCGCCAAAATACTTAAATTGTTTAATTACGACTGAATGTCAGAAATAAACGGAATCATAATTATGACATCTTTGACATCTTGGCATGTCGCCGTGGGTCGTTGCCAGATTGTAATTTTTTGGTTTTGGAGGTTTGAAAGTGTTAAGAATATAATTCCGTTACTATTTGATTTCAATCGCTGACTTAAAAAAATGACTTTTTGCCTCAAAAACCTGCCATTGGCCCCATCGTGCATTGGTTGGATGCGTTTCAACAAAAGTTACCTATATTAATGGAGACATTCTAGCAAAATACGCAGAAAAGTTGGATTCTCTAACGCATTTTTTGATTACCGACAAAAAACGTTAAAATTAAAATGCTTATAATTTCCAAGTACCTCGGAGTACAAATATATTGATGACAGTCAATGGAAAACATTCCAACCAGAACGATTTTGAATTTTGATATTGATACGTCAAGTAGATTTGTCTATATAAAGGTTCGAATCCGATGTTGTTGGCAATTTGTATTTTTTCTTATATTTTCCCAAAATTAACAGTATTTATTATCTTCAAATATTTGAATATTTAAAGTAACGGTCATTATGAAACTGATTTTTGAAGTTGGTTTGAATGGAATAAACTTAGCTTCTCATTTATTTCGAAGTAAATAGTGATCATAGGGTGTTTATAGTTACCCAGGCCTGGGGCTTGATTCTCGATCTATGAAAATTTGAAATTAAAAATATTTTCTTTATAATTTTATCATTTGACATTTTTCTCCGTTAGTCCCGGTCCACACTAGCGTGAATTCTTCAATGAAATCACTCTAGTGTGGACTGGGACTTATAAAATTTTTCATTTTGCATTCTCGTAGAATCAGAATTGAGCCCCTTAGTTCTTAGTTCATCAATTTTGTGAAGCAAATTTTAAAATTAGTGGAGTGGGAAAAAATTTTATAAAATTGCATATCAATATTATTTGCTGTTTGAGTTGTAGAAAGTGAGTACTTCAAATGTATAAATGTGCCAGATGCAGAGGTTTGCAGACGAACATGTTATTTATATTTTTCAGTTATCACCTCAATAAGGAGTTATCCAATTTTTTAACAAAGCGTTTTGCGGTGTCGACTTAAGCTCGAAAACGAATGAACCGATCATCATATATTTTTGTGGGTTTATTATTCCCTCTTAAACGAGGGAATTTTAAAAAGTCGAATTTTCGATTTAAAAAAATGCCCCGTTTTTGACCATATACTGCTCAAGTAAGCTTTTTAAGCATAATTCTCTTATTTAAAGAAAAAAATTGGATGTATTTAATAACTACAGAAAAATATATGACGACTGAACACCAATTTTCAGTCATTTCGGATGGATAATGTGGCTTAAAGAGAAAAGTTTTCTTGAGCGATTAATGGTAAAAAAACGGACTATTTTTTTAAATCGAAAATTCGATTTTGACTGTTCAACATTTGTTTTTAAACTTCATATTTCTAAAATTACCTCATTTAAGAGGGAATAATAAGCCCACAAAAATATATGATTATCGGTTCATTCGCTTTCGAGCTTTAGTCGACACCGCAAAATGCTTTGTTAAAAAATTGGGTAACACCTTATTGAGGTGGTAACTGAAAAAAGATAAATATATATAATAACATGTTCGTCTGCAAACCTCTGCAGCTGGCAGCTTTAAACATTTGAAATACTCACTTTCTACAACTCAAACAGCAAATAATATCGATATGCAATTTTATACAATTTTTTCCCACTCCACTAATTTTAAAATTTGCTTCACAAAATTGATGAACTAAGAACTATATGATCACTATTTACTTTCAAACAAATGTGAAGCCAAGTTTATTTCAACTTCAAAAATCTGTTTCATAATGACCGTTACTTTAAATATTCAAATATTGGATGATAATAAATATTATTAATTTTGGGAAAATATCGGAAAAAATGCACATTGCCAACAACATCGGATTTGAACCTTCATATAGATAAAACTACTTGACGTATCAATATCAAAATTCAAAATCGTTCTGGTTGAAAGGTTTTCTATCGACTGCCATCAATATATTTGTACTCCGAGGTACTTGGTTTTGACTATTTTTGGCCACTCTCGTGACACTGTGCGGCACCATATATAAAGGAAAATTCGCAACGGAAATTGCAGGTAGTTTCTGATTAGTCCAATCTTTGCATATCCTATAAATTCATCCATTCATGTACAAGGTTGAAATATGGACTATATCGGACCCGTCATTACCTCTCACACAAAATTTGGGAAAAGTGCAGTTTCAGGACTCGTCTCGGATCTATCTGAAATTTTATGCAGGTTGTTATTTTCGCGGTCCATTCTTCGTGAGAAAAGCTCCAAAAACCCTCCCTGCACTTATTAAAATGGATAGTGTGCAAGATAACTCTCAACATTTTTAACAATGGCTATACTAGGCCGACTATGTGATACCCTACACCCCGACTTCTGTCTATAAGATTTTCTCTGATAACAATTTCTATTAAACGAGATACTAAAGTTATCAGCCACCCTGGCTTTTATACCAAATGATTTAGGGGTAACTGAAACAAAATAGTTAATAATTAATTTTATATTTGGCTTCAGTTAACAATCTACTTGGTACTGATTCGAAGCTTTTCTGGTATTCTTAAATAGCATTTTAAATGTCTTTAATACACCAAATAGAAGCAGAGGTATTTGCCATTAAAAAAAAACTTCAAAATATCAAAATTGGATAGCTTAACGCCTTTTGCAATAATATTTTATCATCAATGCCACATTTTGTATTAATTTAAATCTAAGATTATCTAGTATCAGTACCAAGCTCTGTCTTTGGAATATGTCCAAGAGAAGCAGAAACATCCGCCATGGAAAAAAATTCCACGAATTGGAATTGGGATATCAGAGCGTCTTTTTCTACATCGCTAGTATTTTGCTAGAATGTCTTCAATATCGCCAGCAATTAATAATTAAATATCCTCCATGCTTAAATATGTGCTTGTGTTATCCAGAATAAGAGATACGAAACGAAATATTGATTTTATTAGTTTTCGTTGTTGTTGGGGGTGCTTTAGTTTTGTCCGCTTATGTTTGCGACCTAAAATGTTTCTTAACTTTTGTTTATTAAGTTCTGAATTCCTTATGTTTGTATTTTTCAATAATAGAGATATAAATGAATAGAAAGAAAAAATCAAAAAAAAAATAAATAAAGAAACTTTGTTATCTTAAAAAAATTACCATTTAAAAAAATGTACTGAGGGGGTGCTTTAGTTTTGGCCGACACTGTATATTAAATGGGATTAAGCCAGACTATTTTTCTTTTTTAGCTTATAGCTTATTTTTCAACTTTCAGTGGCCATAGAATAACTAGTTATTCTAGTGGTCATAGAATAACTAGTAATCCAGTGCGACCAGGGACGTACGCAGGGGGTTTGGTTTGGTCGAACAAAATTTTTTAAGCTACTGTAACTAGTTATTATATTTTTTTCTCATAAACATGTTTGTATATTTGAAGATTTCAAATTAAAATTTATATTTTCTTAAGTTTCTGAACGGAAAATGTACATCATTTATAAGTTTTGTAAGAAAATATTTTAAAAATTTTTGTTTGTAAGCTGTTTTTGAGAGAAACTTCCAATGAAATCTGAATTACTTCTTTATGTCATATCATACCACTATCAAATGCTAATTCCTTAATGAATATACCCCATGTCTATTATTTATTTGAACTGTATAGAGCTCTCGAGGCTTAAAACTCTTCCGGTTATAACAAAAATAAAGAATTCATTATTGTGGGAATGGAAATATATAAAAAAATCTATTGAATAAAATGTATGAAGGGTCGGTCCTCCGTGGACTACATATTGAAAGCCAATTAGAAATTTGTTTTACTGCCATCGCCAAAATTTTGTTATTCTGTTTTAGACAAATTTGCTGTTAAACAGTATGAGAAAATAATGAAGACAAATGAATTTTTGTGCGTCACTTGGTTTTTACTTATCATCACCGAAGTATAATTGTAACCTCAGACTTTAGATTACGATATTATATACACTAGGATTGAATCGTATAGATTTCATCAAAATAATGATTTAAGACTTCACATATGTTTGGACGATATTCGTTTCAGCCAAGATGGAAGTACTTACTACCGTCCGTCCCTCTGTATCTCTGTTTGTCTGGCAGGTTGGAACACATGATAACTCTCGGTCCAAGTTATTGATCTCGTAATGTTTTGTCCAAATTAAATTTAAGTCATATCGGTACCTCCGCCATAAAAGTTCAAAAATGTTCACTAAAATGGTCGAAGGAACTAACCGATTCGGTCTAAAATCGAACCTAATATGGTTCGCAAGATTACTTCCAAAAGTACATCAAGAGAATATGTTTGGACAACATCTTCAGGTCTCTTATACAAGTCTAACATAACTGCAGTTTAAAGACTGTTCGATGATTCTTTGGACATTTTGTAGTCTTGTTTATAGCGATATCCTACTTTTTGTGGACAAGTTTATGCTTCCTGACAAAGCTCTAAATACTACGGTGGCCAACTAAAAAACTTATGGGCGCGGTAACTATCGAGAGGAGTGTCTCTCAAATAATTATTAGTGAATAATTATGTGGGGTTCAATAAGTCCATCAAAGTGTTTGTCATCGAGTCCAAAAACTTCTAATCGTACAATTAAGAAAACAAATTATATCGCTTCTTTTCTAACAAAATATTAAAAGTAAAAATAATCCTGGTATCAGAATCTATCTCTTTCGGTAAATAAAACTGTGCAACATTTTTAAGGTAATCTTGTGCAAATAATTTGAAGTGAGGATTTTTTGAAAGTACAGACCCAAAGTACAAAAGCCCTAGTTCCGTTTTGTTGAGTCAGATACAACTTGGATTTTATGGCCCCATATAAACATTGTTAAATATCGACTTTTTAAACAACTCGGGGCTATATCTCTGAAACCAATGCAAATCTTCTTCTAACCTTTGCAGCAAATTTGTAGATAAGGGCCAAAATAAAATATTTGGAGAAATGAAAAAAAAAATAATTTTATAATATATCTTAAAATTCCATAATTTGTATACATTTCGCACCATATCTCCAAAACTGTTAAATTTTTCTTAATGTTTTCATTTGGAAACATATCAACGACAACGACAGCCGATGTTCTTAAAAATTAGGCTAAGATCATCGAAATAGTGAAAATCTTGCTATAGCAAAGACAACGGCAATTCTTTGTGGTTGTAAAATTCTGCGATAAACCATAACGTGGACCTGTATGATTAAAAACATCAGTATACTTCAATAAATTTTACATGGCGACATTACGGAACGTGGCTCGATATTGTCTATTTTCAATTCTAAATATCCTACTCTGTAAATATTTAAAATTGTATCCTTAGTCCCGATTTACATTAAACGATTTTCCTCTTGCGTTTATAGGGGCAATTCTGTTTAGGCAAGATTTGTTTTCAAAACAATGAAAATAATGTCAAAAACTTGCATACCCCTTATGTGTCTCTCCTACAAACTGAGACTTGCCGCACGTAAACTCGCCTAATGTAAATTGGGAATAAATATTATGAATTCTTTCTATTGAATTTATATACTTTGTACCATTATTTCATATAAAATATAGAATAGAATATGTGCCAAAATTTCCAGTCCATCGGACAAAAATTTACCGAGATATGAGCTTTCGAAGGGAAACATTTATTGTGTTTTGTATGTAGCATAGAAACTAAAAACGTCTTTTCCTCGAAGTGGCACTTTATATGTTTTTGTGGGACTATTGTACACATAAATCATGTGCTTAACCGAGAGAGTCTTTAAAAAAAACTGCTGACGGAGTCAGAAAAAATATGAATTTTGTACAGTGTTTTGTTTTTGTTAAAATCGAAATTTTGATTTTAACTGTTCAAAATTTTTAAAAATTGATTTTTTTAATTCCTTTCGATAATGGACAAGATTATTAGGTTCGTAATGATCTACAAAAATATATGCTGATCGGTTTATTCTTTTTCAAACTACAGTGGGTACCGCAAACTGCTTTAGTAAAAACAGTGCTTTATAAGCGGGCATTTGAATGTATGATTTTTCAAAAAAAAACAAAAAAAAAATAGAAGGTAACTTAAGGTTTAATAGATTTTTTATAAAAATGCATGAAAATTGCTTTTCTCATGCTTATAAGTGGCCATAACCCCTTAAAATAGCTTTACGTAACGCTACACAACATTTGAATTTTTCATGATTTTTGGTCAAGTTGTGCCCCCCCGAAATAAAATCCTGCGTACGTCCCTGAGTGCGACATACCCTTGTTAAAAAAAATCCCTTATAAAGGCCTAAAGGCTAAGGGTACGAAAACTAAGCTGAAATACTTTAAAAGTAAAACACATCTAAACAAAACTGCCAATGTTAATCTAATACATACTAACAAAATGTCAAAATGCTAGGTTTTTCAACTTCAAATTAATGAAAACATTACGGAATGTACTCAAATCATATACACTGCCGCTCACTTGAATATAACCCCCTACAATATTTTTTTTTTTCAATTTCCATTTTTTTTTTCGATTAACACGATGAGCGTCTTGGACATCATTTTACTTCACCCTAAATGCGCACGACAACTTACAAAAAGAGTTCTGAAACAGACGTTTCCAGAAGTGAAAAACATTTTCTGATGTCCGGAGTGGAAATTTCATCATGATTTTATAAACTTTTATACACTTAGAGTCGTCAAAACTTAATTTTTTAAATTTTTTTTAAATTAATTTAAAGGTGGTTCTATTCAAACGAGCCAAACACTTCATATCGTCTATAATAGTACGTTTATATATAACCGGATTTAACAAACCCACTGGGTTTTAAATGTCAATTCCATTACATATACAGCAAACAAATCCTCATAAAGAAGGTTAACTCTGCAAACGGCTATAATATAAACATGGCCTAATTCGGAAAAAATGGAGGTTGAAAAAATGTTGTGGGGGTTCTATTCAAGTGAGCGGCTGTGTATTATGCCACTTTATTGCAAACGTTATGGCCTATATGTGTACTTCTCTGTAATTAAACAAACTTCTTGTATTGTTTAACCAATATATTTGTTTGTAGCGGTTAATTACCTGAATGGTATCAGCATTTATGTGAATGCAACATGTAAGGCCCTTCCTGCCACTAATTGTAATCTTAAAAATATCAAGGTCACGATTAGGCCTTATTTTGTTGAAGATGATTTTCTCGTCCGATAACAAATAACTGGAGTTTATTGCTTCAATTTAAATTGTTATCTATGGCAACATTAGGCGGTAAATTGTGAGGTCAGTCATTGTATCGAATCAATTTATTTAACTTTGAAAATATATTAGAGGCCTAGACGTTGAAAATGCAATCAAAACAGTGATGAGTTGTATCATCCGAATAAAGTATATGGCAATTTATTAAATGTACCATGAGCTTGAAACTGTACAATGCGACTTCTATGTAGGCACATAAATGTAGAAATAAAAGAGTCCCACAAATTGCTGCTTATTCGGAATACTTGAAAACTTTGGGTTTCTTAAGATAACATAACATATTGGCAACGAATTAGATCAATATTCACCATTTTTTTATTATAGGAAATGTTTACAGTTAATTAGGAAATATGCCGAGTCACAAATAGTTCACGATTATATTGTTAAAAACGCAGCATGTGTTACGTTTTTGTTTAGTTTTGAAACTGTTCCATCATCATTACCCTCGTCAGTGGAGTTAATACAGCATATTTTTAAATACATCATCGTTTTGACAATTTTCGGTAGCCCATACGTCACCCTAACAAATTGTACATAAATAATCATTACCGGGGGTTTTTTGTGTTCATTAACTTTGGTAAAATATTTTAAAGATGATTCGTTTGTATGTGTGTGTTTATCTTTTTGTGGCGGTTATTCAATTCAAACAAATAAATCTAATTATAAGCATTAAATGGTGGTGATATTTATAATAGCTTGTGTTACATATTTGGTGTAAAAAATCAGTGGGAGAGGAGCATTGCATGATATGACATAACTTGTCAATGATTTGACAACTCTTATCAATAATTTACAATTTAAAGATGTTACATATTTCAATGGACAAAATGCAAATACTCAGGGAGAAATTACACTGGTCAACATGGCTTTTGTTTCAACCTAATTTTTTTTCGTTTCTAACTGAAATCGGCGAGTTATTTTCAAATCCGGTCTCGGTTTTTCTCCATCAGCTCTTGTTCTTGAGATATAGCTCAAAATCGTTTTTACGAGTTTTACCCAGAATTTCGTTATTTTCGGATATAAACAAATAATTTTTGTGGGTTTTTCGACAATGAGCTGTTGTACGCTCGATACAAAAAGTTTTTGAAATAATTATGGTGAATATATATCAAAAAAACATAGAAAACATCCGACGGACCTTGTAAAAATTGCTGCTACCGAAAAGAAAAATGTGGCATATTTATTTGTCTGCAACCCAATTGCTGCTGGCCAACGACTTGAGGACCTTGTTCGTATATCTCAGATTGAAAACACACTCGACCTTTACGCCTAGAATCTTGGGGTGGTTAGTTGTCGGAGAGCATTCACCGCAGTCCATGTGGTGAACTTAGTGGTAGCTATTCACATATACCTGGGAAAAGAGGTGGTAAGATCGATCAAGTAGGAGTTCAGTCTTTCACAATTGGCATTATGGAAGCATACCTAAGGACCACAATGCCATCTGTTAGGAGTGGAATACACGAATGGTAGATATAATTGATTGTCCAACGTTTCCAATTTAACCGGAGATTATCAAAGGCTTTTGTTAAGTCGAGCGCCACCAACACTGTACTGTTTGAGACTCCTCGACTACGTTTGGAGAAGGCGTGCAACGTTCTTGTTGTGCTGCTTACGAAACCCATGTTAATAGTGGGCAACTGGACATCTATTAATGGTGGTGGACAGGATTCTCAGGAATTTGTTACGGGCGGACAAATATCAGTCTGTAGATTCGCCTTTGCTTACACCCTTGAAAAGCTCGAGTAGAGGGACTACCCTGCGAGCAGCAACATCTATTACTTTTCAACAAAGTTCAAATGTGGTGGATGCTGAGTACATGTAATTTGGTACGGCGTTTTCTTTTAACCCAACAAAAAACCAACAATTACAAACATATGTAACTTGAGGTGGCAGGTGCTGGCCGAGACGCTGATGTAGCAGGGATTGCTGATTTTGCTGCTGTTTGTATGGAATGGGCAATACTTTCTTACCCAAGTTATGCGGATTATGATATGACTATATCCTGCAATTGAAGCTTTCGGGTGCCCGACCTTTGTAGGTGCATACTTTATTCGCTATTTTAAGGCAAGTGCGATCATTCGCTGCAAAAATGTCCGAGTAAATGTTTGTTCCTCGATATGATCATCGATACTTTCAAGGGCGTAGCCAGGATCAAATCTAGGGGGGGGGGGGGGGGGGGGCCCAACTTATTTATTTATTTTTTTTTTTTTTTTTGGTGATGTGTTTAGTTTTTACATACAAAATATTAAACCCTTTATTTAGGTACATACCTAATGAAAAACAAATAAAAAGCTTCCACCATAAAATATTCTGAATTTATGTGAAATATTTAGTTTTCTTTCCGTTATGAAAGTTGTGTTGGCCACAATTTCAGGTGAATTGCGTAAACCAATTACTTGAAATTTGGCGGTATCGTTGTTTAGGGGTATACCAAAACGTGGACATGTGTCTGCAATTATTGGCGGAGAAGTGTTTTGATCACTACGAACACTTAATGCTAAATTGCACCCAATTTACAGAGAGAAAATGTAAATAAAAATAAAAATTTTGAATGGGAGGTACCCGAAGATCTATATCCGACTTGATGAAATATTGTAATAAAATTTTCAAAATTTGGACCAAATCCATTGCTCCCTTCGAGAGTTTTCGTTCACATGGCATTGGATGCACATCCTCTTGTGGTTCGAGCATAGTAATTTCTTAACAGATACATATAGCATACCAAGAATATGTTAATAATATGTAATTTAAAATGACATTGTTTATAACGTAATGTCGTTATCCAAAAGACGATTTTGATCACTACGAACACTTAATGCTAAATTGCACCCAATTTACAGAGAGAAAATGTAAATAAAAATAAAAATTTTGAATGGGAGGTACCCGAAGATCTATATCCGACTTGATGAAATATTGTAATAAAATTTTCAAAATTTGGACCAAATCCATTGCTCCCTTCGAGAGTTTTCGTTCACATGGCATTGGATGCACATCCTCTTGTGGTTCGAGCATAGTAATTTCTTAACAGATACATATAGCATACCAAGAATATGTTAATAATATGTAATTTAAAATGACATTGTTTATAACGTAATGTCGTTATCCAAAAGACGATTTGAATCGAAACACCCTAAGAATGCGTGATGTCTCTGTTTATCTGTTTAACCCATTTCGTCGTAATTGGTGTTCGATTTTTCGAACAGTAAAAAAATTGTATGGATGAAAAAGGTAAAATTTTAAAAACTTTTAGTATGTATATTAAGTCTTCTCTGTCAGCAAATAAAAAAATTCTTCCCTTGAAAACTTCCCTTCCTCCTCGATGGTAGTGGTGCATTTTCGAAGCCTATATTTTTGGATACTTTTTTAAATTAATTTTAAAAAAATAAAAAAAAAAACAAGTAAAAAAGTGTTAGTCGGCTTTGCCGACTGATATATACCCTCAGCCAATGTGAAGTGAATGTATTTAATGGTCTCTTCAGAATTTTGTGGCCCTTTTTCGACACTTGAACTTGCCGAAAAAAATGTGGATTAGGAATTAACTGCACTAAGACACAAATGTTGAACTTTTGTGGGGGAGGTACCCTTAGGGAGGACCGATATGGGCTATTTTAGAAGTTAAACTAAATTTTGACAAAATATTTGGAGATCCAAAGTTTGGACCAGATTGGTTGCCCCATTCAAGTGATATCGTCCTAGCATTATAGTGACAATTTTTAAATATTGGGGAGAAGTACCGGAATTTGCTGACCAGTATTGCCCCATGAAACTAAGTTTAGATATAATACGACGAAGACCAAATGTTGGACCAAATCGGTTGAACAGTTCGAGAGTTATCGTGGCCGCCACATATGGTGACATAGGGATTTTTTACAGCCCGAAAGGTGTAAAAAATCCTTATTTTCCCAAGAAATATGGACTTGCCCCTGAAAAAACTTTTACCGTCGTAATGGAGGTAGCGAATGCAAATCGCTTCAACAAAAATCAAAGTGATTCGAGAGCAGGTCTTAAAGTGAACTTATCCGAAATTTGTGTGAGAGGTACCAGAAGGAGTAGAAAAATATAGTCCATATTCGAACCTGATCTATATCTGGTAGATATATTAGGATGTGCAAAGTTTGGATTACATCGGTCACTCCCTTCAAAGTTATCGTGCGCACAATTTTTCCGAACATTTTTGAACTTTTGTGGGGGAGGTACCTGAAGGAGTGGACCGATATGGCTTATCTTCGAATTTAAACTATGTTTGGACAAAATATTATTTTGGACCGAATCGGCAGATCCGTTCGAGAGTTATCTTGCGCTCCATTCACTACACACGGTGTCATAGGGGCTTTTCGCAACTTTTACGCTATTTTCTCGGGAAGTATGGACTTGCCCCTGATGAAACTTGTGCCGTCGTATGGAGGGCAATGAATACAAGTTGTTGCAACAAAAATCAAAGCGATTCGTGAGCAGGTCCTAATCTGAACTTATCCGAAATTTTGTGTGGGAGGTACCCGAAGGAGTGGACCGATTGAGTCCATATTGGAACCTCATCTAAGTCTAGTAGAAATTTCACGATGTGCAAAGTATGGATCAAAGAGTTATCGTGCGCACAAAATTTCCGAACATTTTCGAACTTTTGTGGGGGACTGTTCGAAATTGTCATAAATGTCAGTGGCTATATCAAAACGTGGAAATGTATGGACAAATTAGGGGGAAGAGTTATTATAGCCCCATAGAAGACTAAATATTAAAGTTCAGCCATTTCTGTACGATAGCCGTACTATCCTACAATATCCTGAAAACCCCTAAAATCGGGAGGCACCGTTCTAGTTTGGCTACATAAAACATGAACCAGTGCTCACAAATTTCTGGATAGAAGTTTAGTAGGCCCTAGACTAAATATGTATTAAATTACTTCCGTTTCTATATGATAATGCAGCTAAATCCCTGAAAAATCGGGCGCTACCGTTCTATGAGGGGTAACCCAAAACGTGAACCAGCACTGACACATTTCCGGGAGAAAGTTTTGTAGGCCCAAAGAAGACTCTATACTACTCTTTAATCATTTTTTCGTTCACTCTGGTCTATACTTTACACATCGTAATATTTCTACGCGACATAGATCATCCAAACATACTTTACATTTTGACATCACAAACAATTAAGAGGCGGTCTCACTTGTATTGAAAGGAGTGCCAAAAATAGTTCTAATCGAGCTACCGCCTCGAAATTTTAAACAGAGGCAAGATGATAGAAAAAATTTGAGTGGATGTAGGTCCACATTTAGGTATAGCCCCCTTATAAAGGTAATGCCTGATTTTTGGTATTTTGATGAATTCAGTTTCCAATTGATTTGGTTGAAATTTCGCATTTTGAGTTCTCAGTGAACAAAATACATCCTCGCAAAAAATGTTGTTGTTATTTATTGTTGACCTGATGTAATTCTCTTTATTAGTGGTTTTGTTTGGCTATAGGTCAATTGAAAAAATGTTCAATATAGGTCCACGTTTAGGTATAGCCCCCATATAAAGGTGTATTTTTAAAAAAACACGGAGTCTCCCAACATTAGTAAAACTCAACATAAATTTATAGTACTGATTTTAAAAGTACCAGAAAAATTTATTACAAAGAATTTATTTTTAAGGAAGTTAGAAAACTATGTATGAATTTCTTTTTACGTAAAAACATTGTCAATGCTATCAACTATAAGTTTAAATCTGGAAATTGTACATTTACCTCTTTATTATACCCTACACCACACAGTGGTAAGGGGTATTATGTCTTTGTGCATTTGTATGTAACATACAAAAGGAAACGAAATAGACCCACAGTTCCTTTTGGGGATATACATATAATCACTTTCTGAGTCGATTTATGCGTGTCCGTCCGTCTGTCTGTCTGTCCGTCTGTCCATACAGGTCGCATTTTTTGTCCGATTCAGCTGAAAATTGGGGACTACAACTTTTTTAGCCATAGGAAGAATGCTATTGCTTTTGGTGAAAATCGGTTCAGATTTGGATATAGCTCCCATATATATTTTCGCCCGATTTCACGTATTTGCTGCACCAAACACGCTATATACGTCCAATTTTGATGAAATTTTTAATGTGTGACTGAATTTTGTCTACAAATAAGTGTGCAAAATTATATTGAAATCGGTCCTGATTTGGATATAGCTCCCATATATATTTTCGGCCGATTTCACGTATTTCCTGTACCACACACGCTATATATGTCCGATTTCGATGAAATTTAGAATGTGTGACTCAATTCAGTCTAGAAATAAATGAGCCAAATTATATCGAAATCGGTTCAGATTTGGATATAGCTCCCATATATATGTTCGCCCGATTTCACGTATTTGCTGCACCAAACACGCTATATATTTCCGATTTCGATGAAATTTGGAATGTGTGACCGAATTTAGTCTAGAACAAAATGTGCCAAATTATATAGAAATCGGTTCAGATTTGGATATAGCTCCCATATATATTTTCGGCCGATTCCACGTATTTTCTGTACCAAACACGCTATATATTTCCCATTTCGATGAAATTTGGAATGTGTGACTGAATTCAGTCTAGAAGTAAATGTGCCAAATTATATCGAAATCAGTTCAGATTTGGATATAGCACCCATATATATTTTCGCCCGATTTCGTGTATTTTCTGCTCCAAACACGATATATAAGTCCGATTTCAATGATATTTGGAATGTGTGACTGAATTCGGTCTGGAAATAAATGTGCCAAATTATATCAAAATCGGTTAAGATCTGGATATAGCTCCGATTTATATTTTACATATTCAGAGTGGTGTAGGGTATCATATAGTCTGCCCCGCCCGACTTTGATCCTTTCCTTACTGGTTTTAATTACGTTTCTTAACAAGTCAGATAACTTTTTGCCTTTTGTTGGCCTTATGTCGAATACTTGAGATTCTGAAAAAAAAAACAATATCACGATCAACTACTTTGTAACAAATCATTGAAAACAATATGTCAACAACTTTACGCAACTTAAATAAATTAAAGTATGCACTTGAGAAAATGTGAACATTGTTACACCTAGCAGGCAAATTGAACCTACGCACTAAACTCTCAACAGCAATTTCAGAGAGTATCTAATGCAGTTTGGGAGAGCTGGCGCGCATGCGCCTCAAATCGTAATATTTAGAGTACAACTGAGATGAATGAATAATTGTTCACCCCTTAGGCTACGACTACTCTCATTGCGATGGGATTTTTTCGTTTAATTTGAGTGACTTGAAGAAGATGTTCCACTCAAACACTTACTCATCCCTCTATTACTCGATGTACATGCTTACCTTGCTTACGATGTTGCATTACATAAAATTTAAAATCAAAGCAAAATCAACAAAAATTGTAATAGATTTTCGCCTCAAAGCATAAAGCGAAGGCGAGTAATGAATGAACATCATAAACATTTGAAGATGAGTTCGAAATGAAAAAAAAAAAAACAAAACTTAAAAACAGCCCAACACTTATGCTCATAACAACAACAGCAACAACAACACCATTGGCGATCTTCATTAAATCTAAGGCAAAATGTAACGCAAGTTTGCGATGTTTCTTTTGCTGTTATTGTTGTTGTTGTATTTTGTTTGAATTGCATTGCCACCGTACTTAAGCCATTGTTCAGCTAAAAACTCATCTGTTTTTTCGTATAAAAGCCAATTCGGGGGCTCAATGGGAATCATAGTTTGCATTCAACTATCGGAATAAACGTAACACAATTTTCTTTTGTCATATTGTGTGTGAAGATTTCCGATCATCTTTGTTCGTTTTTTCCGTGTCATAAATATCGGAGGATACGTGTTCGATACCTTGGCTAAAAAAAAAACAAAGAATTGGGTTAGTGTTGAAATTCATTTTAAAATGATACAAAAAAACTAAAAAAGCAGCAAATTGCTACTAAATTGTGTGTAAAGACTGTAATTTCAGCGTGTTGTAAGAAGATATGCAAATTAACGATTTAAAAACATACATATAAGTGATTGTGTGAAATAAACATTAATTTATAATGAAATATAATACATACATTAAAAAAAATACATAAAAATATCAATGAAAAAATTTCAAATAAACTTTAAGTTTGGGGTGTTTCCAAATTAAATTTAAAAAATAAGTGGAAGCATCTAAACCCCGTTTTCTATTAAAAGGATGAAGTACTGGTGTAAAAAATATTAGTGATCTCGAAAGTAATTCCATGTTATATCGAAAGAAAATCTAACTAAACTTTGAATTTGTATTCACATTAATGCTGCCAGTTACATGCATATCTGGTGTCAATTTAATTTCCGTGTTCAAACACCTGAGTTTTCCCCGAAATCATATTTCGATAATTTTTTTTTGGCTTGTGTATTCAATGAGTTTAGGGTTCCGTTCACAACATCACTATCACAGAGACCTAATCCTATGCTACAATTTTTATCTATATCAAAATTTGACAATCCTCTGTTATCCATTGAAGTGAATATGATTTTCCCTTTCCTCCATAACTGTTATTCCATACTAGAGAAATTTTTTATTTTTATATCGCAGTATTATGAAACTGACCGACGAGCGTCTCCATAGCTACGCCACACAGTGATTCAGGAATCGATTTTCCTGGCCAAAACCCCAATTGTTTGTTGTCGCCGATCGTTAATTTCTGTATGGGATTAGATAGTAAACATATTGAAACTAAGGAAACCAAAAAATTAGGTCTAAATACTGAAAGGTGCGTGCTGTTCTCCTAAAGGTACTAAATTTTAGTGCATTTTTTAGGGGACTAGAACTTTTAGGGAACAGCTTTCAGTCCATATATACTTATGTACCAGTACCGTTCGGTTCGTTTAACACTTTTTTAAATTTTTTGAATTTACATGGGTAAAAATTTGTGTTATTTCCATACCGTATCCTATATAAATTATAGCTTTTTTTACACAAATGGAAATTTTTTAATATATATGTTATATAAGTTTTATTAAAACCGAAGGAGAATTTTAATTTTGGAAAAAACTTTAATTTTTTGAAAAAAAAAATTGAAAAAATTTTAAAACAAAATCCATTTTTTTCAATTTGTGTATTTTTATGGTTTGTTTACTGGCGTTTGACCTTGTTTAAATAGCTAGAACATATGAAAAATTCAAAAACACTCATATTTTGATGCAAAATATGAAAAAATTCAAATTCGAAGTGTTTAATGCATCGGAGAGCTGATTATGCTATCTGTCCAACAAAAAAAGAATTATGAAAATATCTCAATCCGTTCAAATTAATAGAGTTTTGACCAGAAAAAAAAACGATTCTGTGCCATAAATTATGAATGGCTTAGTGGTCTGTAGTCATTTGCGTTTTTGTGATTATTGCCGGGTTTTCATGTGCTCTACTTTGTATACTTTCTTCGAAATTGTTATTGGTTTTTAGATGTTTACAATTTGCGAAGGAATATCATGGACAAGTTTCTTGACTTAAAAGTTTATTGTGACGAGAGCTCAGTTTTTCTCAGACACACACATGAGGATCAGAAAGTGATTTTTCCCATAAAAAACTAAAAAGTTTGGTAAAGAAAATTATCCATTATATAAAGCCTTTCATTGCCTAGTTGGTGCTAGTTATTATTAGTTACCATGGTATTAGTTAGTTACCATTCGAAAATGCAACGAATAGTCTGAATTTTAACCCAATACTTTAACAAAGGCATGTCGCATTGCAACTAAAATAAGTAGTTACTAAAAGTTATTTAACTACTTACTTTAGTGGTAAAGAAAAAAACCACAAAATTCGCGCGACATGCCCTTGTTAAAATAATGCGTTAGTAAGGGGTTTTGTAATGAGTATTTTTACTGGGTTGTATAGAATTATTTTAAAAATCATTTTATTTTTGCCTAATTAAGGCCAAGGCAATTTTTGTAATTATTATACCATCAGCATTTTTGCTAACGAGGATATACACACTTTCACACGGGAAAAATATGCGCCAGCGAAATAATGATTTTAGACCCCAAGTATGTTTGGATGAAATCCATTTCAGACAGTTTGCAGTCGATTTAGCAATGTCCGTCCGTCTGGCTGGAGCGCACGATAACTCTCGAACGGACCACCCGATTCGGTCCAAAATTCGGCTTTCGTAATATATTGTCCAAACTTACTTTAAGCTCGAAGTTGGGTTATATTGGTCCACTCCTTCCTGTTCCTCCCCCACAAAAATTCGAAAATGTTCGGGAAATTTGTGCGCACGATAACTCTTGAAGGGAGTAACCGATTTGGTCCATACATTGAACATCGTGACATTTCTATCATATCGGCCCACTCCTTCAGGTATCTCCCCAACAAAGTTAAAAAATCTACGGAAAAATTGTGCGCACGATAGCTCTTGAAGGGAGTGACCGATTTGGTCCATACTTTACACATCCTAATATATTTGTTTATTTGTACAATCCTTCGGGTATCTCCACACAAAATTTTGAATGAGTTGACTTTAAGACCTGCTCTCGAATCACTTTGATTTTTGTTGAAGCAACTATCATTCGCAGGCTCAATAACGACGGTAAACGTTTTTTCAGGCCCAAGTCCATACATCATGAGAAAACAGTCCGATATGTGTAAAACCCCATATGGCACCATATGCAGTCGCTGAAGAGCACGATAACTCTCAAACTGATCTACCGATTTGTTTCAAAATTTGGCCTTTTTCATATTTTGTCCAAACTTAGTTTCAGTTTGAAGATCGGCAATACCGGTCCACAACTTCCGGTATTTTCCCCCAATATTTTAAATATGTCACGATATCTCTTGAACGGGGCAACCAATTTGGTCCAAACTTTGGGTCTTCTATTTTTTTTTAAATTTAGTTTAACCTCTAAAATGGTCCATATCGTTCCTCTCCTTAGGGTACCTCCCCCACAAAAGTTCAACATTTGTGTCTAAGTGAAGTTTGTGATCTTTTCGAAGATCCTTTGTTGTTCGCTGTGGCCGTGTTTACAGCGATATTCAGGGTTATCATGAATAAAAATTCCGTGCTGAATTTTTCCCTTTCCCCAATTTCATAATTTTTTATTTCCATATTTATGTCCAAAAAGGAAATATTTTTGTCGATTTGGCAAGAATATTCCAGTGATTCTAATAGTTTTAAACTTTTTAAAAAATTTATTTTAAAATAATTTCACTTTTTAAAATTATTTTCCGTGCGGAAAATTCCGAGGGCAATATTCATGATAACCCTGATTATGTTTTCCGTGGACGAGTCCATGCTTCCTGACATACTGGTCTAAAATTTATACAATGACTCTGTCGGCAGAGTCGACTGATACTTTTTTACTTGTTTTAATTATTACCCTTTAGTGTTGAGCTACTAAGACCTAATAGACATTGACAAATTTGGAGACTATCGTAGTCCCACACATTCAATCATAGATTTCACGTCTGGTTAGTCGGATCATCAGAAATATTAGATGTTATTTTTGTGGATAGCATTGAAAACTACCATTATCGTAGTAGTACACTACGATACGAGTTTATGTGAGTTATTGTAATCCAATTTTTTCCTATAGTCTGTCTTGAGGAAAACAAACTTCTGCAAAAAATTTCAAATAGTCCTCAAACTGCACTTTTCCCAAATTCTGTGTGGGAGGTACCCTAAGGACGGAACCGATATAGTCCATATTTTAACCTGATACATGAATGGAGGAAGTAGTACGATGTGCAAAGATTGGTGCAATCAGAAACTTCCTGCTAGAGCTATCTTGCGACTTTTCCATTTTAGTTGGTGCCGTCTGGATTTCTTGGAGCTTTTAGGCCATTATCTCAGGATGTATGTCTTTGCGCCCGAAAACAATTGCACCGTTACAAAAGGGTGCTGCAAGGAAAACTTGCTGAAAAGAGTCAAAACGATCCGAGAGGAGCTCTTAAACTTCACATTTTCCGAATTTTGTGTGTGAGGTACCCGAATGAGTGGATATAATCCATATTCGAAGCCAATCTATATGTAAGGAATAATATGATGTGCCAAGTTTGGGCCAAATCGATTATTCTCTTCGAGAGTTATCGTTCACAGCATTTTGCAGAAAATTTTGAACTTTTGTGGGGAAGGTACCCGAAGGAGTGGACCGATATGACCCTTCTTCGAACTTAAACTAAGTTTGGGTAAAATATTACGAAAGCCACGAATCGGTTAATCCGTTCGAGAGTTATCGTGAGCACCAGCCAGACAGACAGTTGGACGTTCATGACTAAATCGACTCCAAATTATCTGAAACAAATTTCGTCCAAACATACTTGGGGTATAAATCCGTTATTTCGATGAGGCACATATTTGGTCGTACCCTCGTTAGCCTAAAGGCTGAGTGTATAAATATATATTTGGATTAATGCTCAAAAGTGTTGCGGAGGAGGTACTTGAAGGAATGCATCGGCATAGTCCATTTTGCAAGTGGATCTTACTTTAGGAGTTATTTCTTTTCAGTAGATAGCTCGCACTCCAGCCATTTCAGTTGGTCACCGTATAACTTAGAGGTTTTGAACCATGTGTCAGGAAGCATGGACTTGCCATGAAAAACATAATATCATTGTAAACAGGACAACAAGGAGAAGCAACGTTATAATTTTCCAAAGAAATTTTGTATGGGAGGTACGCTAAGGAAAAGACCGATATTATCCATTTTCGAAGTTAAACTACATTTGGACAACATATTAGGATATCCAACGCTTAAACCATTTCGGTTGAACTGTGGAAGATAATTGTCCGTACTACTTTATTGAAATTTTTTGCACTTTTGAGGTGAAGGTACCGAAATATGTGCACCGATATTGCCCATCTTCGAACTTAAACTAAGTTTGGACGAAATATTACGAAGGCCAAATTTTGGACCGAATCGGCTGATCCGTTTTAGACTTATAGTGAGTGGGCTCCAGCCACTAAACATGGTGACATTGGGTTGTTTCAGCTTACGGGTCATTTTCTCAGGAAGTATGTACTTGCCCTAGAAAAGAAGACTTGTACCGTTGTTATAGGGGCAACGAATGCTAGTGGGTACAAAAAGAATCAAAGCGATTCCATAGCAACTGTTAAACTTCACTTTTTCGAAATGTTGTGTGGGAGGTACTCGAATGAGTGGACCAATATATGTATATTACGATGTGCAAAGCATGGACGAAATCCGTTTCTCCCTTCGAGAGTTAACGTTAACAGTTTGCACTTAATGTTCTCAGCACTTTTGGGAACATTTTTGAAATTTTTGGTGGAGGTATACAAAGGAGTGGACCGATATCGCCCATCTTCGAACTTAACTAAGTTTGGTCAAAATATTACGCAAGCCAAATTGTGGACAAAATCGTTTCATCCGTTCTTGAGTTATTGTGCTCTTCAACCAGCGAGATAGACAGATGGACATGACTAAATCGACTCCAAAATGTCTGAAACGGATTTCGTCCAAATATACTTGGGATCTGAAACCATTATTTCGATGACTCACATTTTGGTCGTATGAAAGTTATATATGTAACTTCGTTAGCCTAAGGGCTGAGGGTATAAAAAGAACATATACATGAAAAGGACATAAGCCAAATAAAAACCAGTAAGGAAAGGATCAAAGTCGGGCGAAGCCGACTATATAATACCCTACACTACTGGGAATATGTAAAATATATATGGGAGGTAAATCCAAATCAGAACAGATTTCGATATAATTTTTCACATTTATTTGCAGACCAAATTCCGTCACATTTCGTGCATCAAATACCTCAAATCGGCCGAAAATATATATGGGAGCTATCTCCAAATCTGAACCGATTTCGATATGATTGACAGTTATTTCTAGACTAACCACCGTCACACATTCCAAATTTCATTGAAATCGGACATATATAGCGTGTTTCGTGCACCAAATGCCTTAAATCGGGCGAAGATATATATGGGGGCTATATCCAAATCTGAAACGATTTTTACCAAAATAAATAGCGTTCGTCCATCTTCCCCTATTTTCATGCGAATCGGACAATAAATGCGACCTGTACTTTGTTTACAAAAATACATGGACAGACGGACATGCGTAAATCGACTCATACACCTCCCCTATCCTTTTTTAGTTTTTTTAATACATAACCGATATAATTCTTCTTGAGGAAGTATTGCTTACCGGATATATACCACAATTATTATTGTACCACAAAATTAAAGCAATTCTAACACATGTGGGTGACATTTGACATTATGGATGTACTTTATGGTTGATCATATTTTTTGAATGTTAGCGACCAATACAATACAAATATTTTTTTATAAATACATATGGATACAATATTTGTGATATTTTTGTTTATAGATTGCTTAGTATATCTGCAAACGCCTCTCTATCTCTAGCCTTAAACAATAGGGTTGTAATGTCTCGGATGCCAGTCCATTCTGTGATGTTATCGATCCATGTTGTCTCCATTCTACCTCTAGCAGGCCTTCCTTCTATCCTTGTGCGGATTACAATTTGCAGTAATTTATATTTTTGATTTCGCATAATATGTCCCAAATACGCTGTCTTTCGTCTTTTTATACCCTCAGCCTTTAGGCTAAGGAGGGTATATACACTTTGATACGATGAAAATGTGCCTCATCGAAATAATGGTTTTAAACCCCAAGTATGTTTGGACGAAATGTGTTTCAGACAATTTGGAGTCGATCTAGCCATGTCCGTCCGTCTGTCTGTCTGTCCTGCTGCCTGGAGCGCACGATAACTCTCGAACCGATTCGGTTCAAATTTTGGCTTCCGTAATATTTTGCCCAAACTTAGTTTAAGTTCGAAGATGGGCTATATCGGTCCACTCCTTCCGGTACCTCCCCCACAAAAGTTCGAAAATGTTCGGAAAATTTGTGCGCACGATAACTCTTTAAAGGGGTAACCGATTTGGTTCATACTTTGCCCATCGTGAAATATGTACCAGACTTAGATGAGGTTCCAATATGGGCTCAATAGGTCTACTCCTTCGGGTACCTCCCACACAAAATTTCGGATAAGTTCAGATTAGGACCTGCTCTCGAATCGCTTTGATTTTTGTTTTAGGAACTTGTATTCACTGCCCCCCATACGACGGTACAAGTTTCAGCAGGGGCAAGTCCAAACTTCCTGAGAAAATAGCCTGAATGTTTCACAAAACCCCTATGACACCGTGTGGGGTGGTTGAGCGCAAGATAACTCTCCAACGGATCTGCTGATTGGGTCCAAAATTTGGCCTTAGCAATATTTTGTCCAAACATAGTTTAAGTTCGAAAATGGGCTATATCGGTCCACTCCTTCAGGTACATCCCCCACAAAATGTCAAAAATGTTCGGAAAAATTGTTCGTACGGTAACTCTTGAAGGGAGTGGCCGAATTGGTCCATACTTAACACATCTTAATATATCTACCAGATATAGATCAGGTCCAAATATGGACTATATTTGTCCACTTCATCCAATACCTCCCAAACAAAATTTCGGATATGTTCACTTTAAGACCTGCTATCGAATCAATTTTATTTTTGTTGAAGCAACTTGCATTCGCTGCCTCAATTATGATGGTAAAAGTTTTTTCAGGGGCAAAACCACATTTCTTAAGCAGACAGCCCGAAGGGAGTAAAACCCCCCTATGGCACCATATGTAGTGGCTGGAGATCGACTTCCATAATGGTCAATGTCGATCCATTCCTTTAAGTAATTCCCCCGCAAAACTTCTGCTCTTTAATCTAATCAACATTTTTGTCGGTTCATGCGTTCAAAATTTTAATCCCGTTTTATGGGAAAAAATTTTTTCAATATACACAGGCTGAGGGTATATCTCTGTCGGCCAAGCCGACTGATACTTTTTTTACTTGTTATAACTGAGATAAGTTATCTTTCGCAGTGCATCCTTCTTAGAACATCGGCATTTGTCACATGGGCTGTCCAAGGAATTTTCAGAACTCTCCTATAAATCCACATTTCAAAAGCTTCAAGTCTTCTTATATCAGCAGTTTTTATGGTCCATACTTCCATTGCGTACAATAGCACTGACCAGACATAGGTTTTGATAAAACGAATCTTTGTTTCAAGATTAATGTCATGACTCATAAACACTCGGCTGTATTTTGAAAATGCTACTCTGGCCAGTTCAATTCTGCATCGTATTTCTTTTGAACAGTCCCACTGTTCAGTTATTGTAATTCCTAGATATTTGAAACTTTTAACCCTCTCCACATTGGTGTTGTGAATTTTCAATGTTGCATTATTGTTGTCATTCTTTTTGCTTACAACCATGAATTTTGTTTTACGGATGTTAATTTTCAAACCATATTTCTCGCTGTGTGTTGTGAGCTTATTCACAAGATTCTGGAGTCCAGATATGCTATGCGACAGTAGGTTGTATCATCAGCATATCTTATGTTGTTCAGAAATAAGGCTAATAAGTCTGTATTCGCTACAATATTTTGCATGGCATTTCTTCGGAATGTTTTGAGGACCAATGCACGCCAAATTAGCCTTGGTCCTAAAAATAGTCAAATTCTTCCAGTTTATATTCCCATTTACTGGGACAAAGAAATAATAAACTTTCATTCTAACCAACATTCAAACAACTTTTTCATCATTTATGACATCATGTGAGACAAGGTCGTGAAAATAAAACCACAACTGGATGCAGTAAATGAACTCATAAGTTCACTTACATACATACAAGCGTACAACGAATTCCTGTTGACATCGATGTATCTCAATTAGGGTTGGCAGGTTGTGAGAAATATCCACAACAACAAATTTGCACGTTCTCACGTTTCTCACTATTTAGTAATGAGTAAAGTAAGTGGTTTTGCCGTGTAAAGTATTGAAGAAAAATATCCGCTATTTTTGAAAAATAACCCAGAAATTGATTATTCGCTTCATATGTCGCCCAATTTGTTTATACAAAAAGTATTAAAAAATCATTTGATTTTTAGTAATTTTTGAGATTTCGACATATTTGCATTCATTTATTATTTTATTTTATACTGGTATCCAAAACGTCAGGTCGAATAAATTACACACATATTCAGTTTTTCTCGCAATGCAATATATAATATTATAATCCACCTTAAAATGCAGGCCAAAAACACACAACTTTAATATAAACTAAACTTTTAATTAATAAAACCACGACCAACAAATGCCAATGTTACAAGAATAATCTTTTTTTAATTATTCTTACAATATTTTAATTTCCCATAACCTTTAGATCTTCATTTACAAAGATATCACAATAATAATACAATTTTTTTAATTTATTTTCCATTCACAACAACCTTGGAAAACTTTTAAGAAAAATTAACAAAAAAAACGTACATATTTCAAAATTTGGCATCCCTATTCTCATGGAGAAGAGTTCACATGTAAACGATTGTAAAACCCAAAAAAAAAGACTCACAAAATGTGAACATGTGATGAACTGGAACAACAAATAACAAAATTTTATTATTCATATGCACTTGTTCGTCTATCTGTCTGTCAGCTTTTTTTTTTTTTTTTTTTGTTTTGCTTAGTTTCCTTATATTAAATTGGATTTTTGTCGGTTATTCAATTTCAGTTCTGCTGTTTTTTTTTTTGTATTTTTCATTGTATCATTTTCTTCTTTTTCTTATATTTCTTTGCGGAATTTAATTATATTTTCTGTGTTTGTGTTACTGTTTGTCTGTCTTGTTCATATTTTCCCATTTTGGTTTTACTCGACGTCCGACCATCACAGCGTAGTCAGTTGGTAGCATCCATCAATCTTTTGTTTCAATGTTATTTTTAACATGGACCATAACCTATGTCGTTGCTTGATTGCTACTGAATTTGAGAGATGCGATGTTTTTTGTTAGTTGTGTAGTTGGTATGGGAGATGTAATTTGAATCTTTGGTTTAATTTTACTTGGGCAGGTGTACGCAAATTATATTAGAATAGGCTGCGAGTAATTCGAGTAACTTGTGGAATAATGTAGAAGTATGGATTTTAATTGCAATATATGTAGCGAAATAAAGAATGTAATTTTTTTCTAAGTTTTATTTGTAAACATATTATTTATTCAAATAATTTCTGTAAATACAAATGATATTCAATAGCTAAAGTATATAATTCATAAAGAAATTGACTTTCTCTAGAAATCATTACGTTAGAGACAGTACACGGTGCTCTTGAATCAAATTTAAATGGAAGGTGCTTACACCCGGGAAGTTTTTGCGGATTCTGAAACTACAATGTTCATAGATGAGAAAAATCAAAAGAACAAAAAAAAAATCGCCGGAGCGCTTTTTAAATAAATCGCGATTCAAGTTGACATTTTTAGGGGTTGTTTTGGTTTTAACGATTTTGCTTAGAAACCGCAAGTCCTATCAAAATGGTACTGAAGAAAATGCTGTAGCTATGAAAATTCTCTACAAGATTGGCCTTTACTGTATTTTCGTAGGTTTTACCATTTTTGAGATATTGAAGTTCAAATTGGGACAATGCCCTGACTGTATCGCCGCTTTATAAAACAATGTCATGAAGGGTGCGCCTTAACTAACTTTTAATAAAAACCGCTTACACAGGGGAAGTTTTTGTGAATTCTGAAACAGCAATGTTCATAGATGAGAAAAATTCAAAAACAAGAAAAAAACGCTGTAGGGATTTTTAAATAAATCGCGGTCAAAATTCACATTTTTAGGTGTTTTTTAGGTTTTCACGATTTTGCTTGGAAACCGCAAGTCCAACCGAAATGCAGCTAAAGAAAATGTTGTAGCTGTGAAAATTCTCTACAGGATTGACGTTTATGATTTTTTCTCAGCCTGTACCATTTTTGAGATAAAGAAGCTCAGTTTACATTTTTAGGTTTTTTTTTTGTTAGGGTGTCGAGATTTTGCTTGAATACGGCAAGTCTTATCGGCATGGGACCTGAGAAAATCGTATAGCTGTGAAAATTCTCTACAAGACTGGCTTATGTAATTTTTTCTAGGTTGTACCATTTTTTTATATATATAAGTTTAAGTTGGGAAATTGCAGTCATGACATTGTTTTATAAGGAGACGATGCAGAATTAAATTGAATTTTAATTGTCCCAGTTTCAACTTCTATATCTCAAAAATTGTAAAACCAACGAAAATATCATTAAGGTCAATCTTGTAGAGAATTTTGATGGCTACAAGATTTTCTTTATTACCATTTTGATATGATTTGTGGTTTCCGAGCAAAATCGCAAAAACCTAAACAACCCCTAAAAATGTCAACTTGAATCGCGATTTATATAAAAAGCGCTCCGGCGTTTTTTTGTTTTTTGATTTTTATAGTCTATGAACATAGTATTTTCAGAATCCACAAAAACTTCCCAGGTGTAAGCATCTTCCATTTAAATTTGATTCAAGAGCACCGTGAGTAGTGTTATAACAAATTTTCTGCGTGCGTAATTAAATCGATACAATATAAGCTCCGTTCCAATAATTTTTTAATGGTAAAATGTGCAAAAGAGAGAACCGCCAAAAATGAGTTCAACGCACACATTTTTCCAAACTGTATGGGAACGGAAAAATGGCAGAAACGTCAAAAAAGCTGGAACAAATGTCAAAGTCGGCGTGTCAGCCAATCGGAAGCCGGCAAACATGTTGCACATTTTTGCTCGCTCAAATTTGTCATGTAAAAAGTTTCTAAAGAGAGAGCCATTCAGCGCCATTTTTGTTCAAAGAGAAGTGAACATTTTGCAACTTTTTTGGTGTACGGGAACGCATTTCGGGGAAAAATGTTCAAAATGTGTAAAAACTTTTTCGTTCTGGAACGAAGCTATATTTTGGTAAAGTGGGGTACACACGATCAGTTTTGACTGTCAGTTTTGCTCAAAAAATCGGTTGCTTGCCAGTGTGGCCGTTCATTAGGCATCCAAAAAATATTTTGTGGTTGCTGGACAGTCAAAACTGATCGTGTGTACCTCGCTTAATAAAAATGTTCACATTTATTCCTTTAAAAATGCTTTGCATCTCAACAGAATAAAATTGTAATGTCTCACCTAAGTCAACTGCAACATCGACAGTCAATAACTCCTAACACATATGGCCTGTTCCCGTACTTTATAAAGTAGTAAAAGTTGTAAAAGTCGTAAACGATTTTCATTTAAATTTTACGTACGGGAACGCAAAATGTGTAAAAGTGGTAAATATTGTAAAAACTTTTTAGTTCTGGAACAGAGCTATAATAGTGAGTTCTTTCAAGGCATTTAATCCGGCTCGAAGGACCAATGTTAAAAAGAAACTACGCTGAGGTCTGATCTTAGTGAGTTCTAGTAAAACACTCGATCTGGCTCGAAGGACCAAAGGTATAAATAATAATTTGTCGGTTTTGATTATAATCGAAGGTCACACTAGAATGGTTTCGTGAAACAAATTACTGTAGATTAGGCGTTCTTAGATTGACTTTCACACTAGAGTAAAATCTTAATATTGCTATATTGAAGAACTCGATCTAAGTATGCCTAAATTGACGCAATTTGTTTCACGATACCGGTCTTGCGTGACCTTCCACTTAATTCACTTCTTTAAAATTTGCACTAACTTCTTCAATCGATTAATTGCTTAGTGGTGGTTTACCAATATATTTCCAAAGGGTTTTACGGTCTAGATCCATTAAGGTCTGCATTACTAAAGTTTCTTAATTACGAGGTTGAAAAAAAACCGATTACAAGGCATCCCAAGATATTTATCTAAGGGTTTCGATTACATGTTGAAAGAGGTCGCGGTTCTTCCGCCCTTCAAGACCAATTGCGGTAGGGCGAATAAAACATATTTTAAGTTTTTTTTTTCGAGAGCTAAAAAGTTCGTGAACCAAATTTAATCACCTCTGTATAGTTTGCGAAGCTTAACACTATTTCTGTAATCACACCTATCGTCTTAAAATAAAATAATACAACTATAATCTACGATGAAGTTTAGTGACGAACTAAGTGATTGTTAGTGTTGGGCAATCTAGCGGATCGATCTTTATCGTTCCTTTTCTCAAAAGCAACTTGGTACTTAATATAGTTCCTTCGCTCCAAATAGTTCCGAGAAACTTTTCAGTGAATTTTTTTCCTGCATCGTTCAAATAGTTTCGATACCGATATAGTACAATTCATCCTTCTTTTTATACCCTCCACCATAATATGAAGGGTATAATTAAATTTGTCATTCCGTTTGTAACAAATCGATATATCCGTCGGAGACCCTTGATCAGTATAAAATCCTAAGCCCCATCCGTCCGTCTTTTGAAATCAAGATATAGCTCGCAATTTCTAAGATAGAGCTTTAAAATTTGGTACAGAAGTTTGTATAACTCATAGGATGTTTGGTATTGAAAATGGCAATATATCTGTCTACGTTTTAAAATAGCCCCAAAAAAACGGTACCTCCCGATTTCGGTTGTTTTGTTTTAGCCTCGAATTTTCGAACCGAAATTAATTACAGCAATTGTGGTATTGTGTTTGGTCAGAGGGCAGTAAGAAACAGAAAGTACAGAATAGTGTTGATAAATTTTCCTTCTGAAGTGGATGTAACTTGGTATTTTGGAATATCAATGGGTAGAAAACCACCACGGTGCTCTTGAAACAATTTTAAATGGAAGGTGCTTACACCTCGGAAGTTTTTGCGGATTCTGAAACTACAATGTTTATAGAGGAAAAAATCAAAAAAAAATCGACGGAGCGCTGTTTAAATAAATCGCGATTTAAGTTGAAAATTTTTGGGGGTTGTTTAGGTTTTCACGATTTTGCTTAGAAACTGGAAGTCCTATCAAAATGGGACTAAAAAAATGTTGTAGCTATGAAAATTCTCTACAAGATTGACATTTATGGTATTCTCGTTGGTTTTACCGTTTTTGAGATATAGAAGTTCAAATTGTGACAATTCAAATTCAATTCAATTCTGTATCGCCCCCTTATAAAACAATGTCATGACTGCAAATTCCCAACTTAAACTTATATATCTACAAAAATGTTACAACTTAGGATAAGTTACTTAAGCCAGTCTTGTAGAGAATTTTCACAGCTTTAAGATTTTCTCAGGTCCCATATCGATAAGACTTACCGTATTCAAGCGAAATCGCGAAACCCTAACAAAAAACCCTAAAAATGTAAACTGAGCTTCTTTATCTCAAAAATGGTACATTCGGGGAACAAATGATAAACGCCAATCCTCTAGGGAATTTTCACAGCTACAACATTTTCTAGCTACCTTTCAATTGGACTTGCGGTTTCCAAGTAAAATCGTGAAAACCTAAAAAACACCTGAAAATGTGAATTTTGACCGCGATTTATTTAAAAATCCCTACAACGATATTTTCTTGTTTTTGGATTTTTCTCATCTACGAACACTGCTATTTCAGAATTCACAAAAACTTTCCCTGTGTAAGCGGTTTACATCAAAAGTTAGTTAAGGCGCACCCTTTATGACATTGTTTTATAAGGGGGCGATACTGTCAGTGCATTGTCCCAATTTGAGCTTCTATATCTCAAAAATGGTAATAACTACGAAAACACCATAAAAGTCGATCTTGTAGAGAATTTTCATAGCTACAACATTTCCTTTAGTCCCATTTTGATAGGACTTCCGGTTTCGATGCAAAATTGTGAAAACCTAAACAACTCCTTAAAATGTCAACTTAAATCGCGATTTATTTAAAAAGCGCTCCGGCGATTTTTTTTTTGTTTTTTGATTTTTTCATCTATGAACATTGTAGTTTCAGAATCCGCAAAAACTTCCAAGGTGTAAGCACTTTCCATTTAAAATTGTTTCAAGAGCACCGTGCCACCACATACAAAATTATCAGTAGAAAGTGATAATAAACACTTGTGATATTATTCTCCTCCAAGGAATTATACTTAATTGTTCATATCCACTTCAATACCGTGGTAGTGGAGGGTATAACAAATTCGGCCCGGCCTAACTTAACGGCGTTCTGACTTTTTCCTCATTCTCTCTGTTTTCATCGTTCAGATTTTCGGTGTTGAAACATACAAGATTCTCTTTAATGGTGGATTAAATAACATTTTCACTGACGTAAAACTCATAAAGGATACGATGACAATGAATCAGAAAAATGAACGAGAAACTGAAGAAACTATTGGCCTGTTCCCGTACTTTATAAAGTGGTAAAAGTCGTAAACGATTTTCATATAAATTTTGTGTACGGGAACGAAAAATGTGTAAAAGTGTTAAAAATTGTAAAAACTTTTTAGTTCTGGAACAGAGCTTATATGAACGACAGGAACTATATAAACAGAAGATCTGGATATAGTTCATTGACCGAAGTAGTTCTTTTGGTCTAATTCGTTCCGGAACTGCAACACAACTCTAGTGAGTTTAATAAGTTGGACATTCTAGTTCCCGAAACGGATCGATGTTCCTAGTTCCTTTTCCCAAAAAGAACTAGTTCCTTAATATAGTTCCAAAAAGTTCCGAGACAATATAGTTCAACGAATCTTTCTCTTTAATTGTTTAATTGCCCAGCAAAAATTTGGGAGCCACGTAAGCCAAATAATCCATTAAAGAATTATGCAAACAACTACCTTCAGCATTATCAGTATGCTCAAATATAAAGTAAAGCAAAGTAAACTTCCGACGTTTTTTTTTTGTCTGTAATTTAAAAAAAAAAGAAAAACTTTGATTCTTCTTGTGGATTATTTTTATTTGGTCTTTTAATTTTTTTTACATCAAGTCGAGAATATGATGTCAGATAAATGGCCGCCGCCACAGTTTATTGTCATTTGAGCCCTTTTTATGGCATTTTCCATCACTTTGACCAAAACTTCCGGCTATAGGTCCTCACATTCTTGACGGATATTGTCTTTAAGAGCCGAAAGAGTCTGAGGCTTGTTGACATAAACCCGCGACTTCAAAAAGCCCCACAAAAACAAGTCTGGAGCGCTCACATCAGGAAATCTGCGACGAAATTCACTTTGGGCCAAAGTCACCGACCGATTATTGGTCAAATAAATAGTCATCAATATTCCGCATTCTGGAGCAGTGTAGCTTAACATTGTTTATTAACGTGTATTTCGCATGTGTTTACTACACAAATGTCAAAATAGAACTGACATTAGGGGACAATCGCAAAATTTATATCATTTTCTGATAGGAGGATTACTTTTGCGCCACCTTGTATTTTACAAAGCAAAACTTCTTCTATTATCATTACGAAGTAATGATCTTAAGGCAACTTCATCATCCATTGGACATGCCTACCTATGCCCTAGTTATCGAAAAATACATTATTATTAATTGTCTAAAGCGCTTAAATATTAAATGATTTAGTTTGTGAAAAGTATTTTTATTAACACTTGGACCCACTCTATTAAATTTCGTATTGCATGTACGCATTTAACTGCCACATACATGCAATGTAGTTGTTGTGTTGAGTGTATGTAGTAATGCACCCATCAATCTGCCATGGTGATGATGATGATGAGCTTCGACTAACTTCATTCAACATTAGATTTTGTTCGTTTCAAATTAAGTTATGTAATTGATATGGATATAGTTTCGGAACATCACCACCATATACAAAATTTAAATATAGTAATTAACAAAGTTTAAGTAATTTGTTTAGGTAATTTAGCATATCTTTGCATACATATTTACACTTTGGTGTAAAATGGAAAATTTAGAAACACTGATCAGATTTTTAAGTTTGGGAAAAATCAACACAAGCCTAATACAGAAATACCTTAAGAAGATTCATGAGTTTGATCGTAAACTTATGTCAGCAAGATTTCTTTGTTTGTTTGTTTGGCGCATACTCTGTGACATCAAATATTCATGATAATTAGAAATGAGCGCGTGTCACAATCGTGACACTAAACATCAACACGACGACTAAGTTCTTAACACATCTGTGAGTTATAAGCGTTCATCTATATTCATAATCACTGTAACTTTTTCAACAATTCGCTGAAAAACGCACAAAAAGTAATAGCTTTTAGTTTTATAAGAAACGCAAAATAAAAAAAAAAATTAAAAAGTTGAACTATTAAAACGAACTGGATAACAAACTCGCACAATTTGATTACAATTTAGCCTATAAGTCGCCAGAAGGCTCTTCTTTCGACTCCTGAGTGGGACGTAGTCATATGGAGCAGTTGATGTAATTATTCTCCGACCGAACATTCAAATAAAAGTCCCATGCCGACATACTAACAGAATTCTGTAAGAACACTGACCGAAATTTATGGGAAATTTATTTCAATGTAATGTCGTATGAATTTGTTCTTTGTCGTATGAATAAGTTCTTAAAGAAAAAATACATTTTATTTTTGCCTTATTGAGACGCATGACCTTCGATGTTTTTTTATCAGCCAGCTGACAAACACAAACACAATAATTATGTCGCATGTAGAATATACCTCGAGTTTGCTTCAAAATAAGTGGAGTCTGTAATAACCGTAATGTGGGGCTATACCAACTCATTGACCATTGATATACTAACAATTTTTAGTTAGCAAACTTCTGATCCGTTTAAGTTTGGAAGACATTTTTGAAAATTTTTGAGAGTTATCTTTAGTATGTGCCGGGTTTTTTGAAGCTTTTGAGTCATTATCTCAGTAATTTGAAATTGTGCTGTTGTAAAGGAGACCGCTAGGACAACCTATTAAAGAACATTTCAAAACGATAAGAAGGAGCTCCGAAACTTCACTTTTTCCGAATTTAGTGTGGGAGCAACCCGAAGGAGTGGATCGATATAGTCCATATTCGATACCGATTTATATCTGGAAGGAATAACACGATGTGCAATGTTTGGACCTTCGAGAGTTATCGTTCACAATATTTTACAGACAATTTTTGAACTTTGGTGTGGGAGGTACCTGAAGGAATGAACCGATATGACCCATTTTCGAACTTAAACTAAGCTTGGGCAAAATATTACGAAGTGCAAAATTTGGTACGAATTGGATCCGTTCGAGAGTTACCGTGCGCACCAGCCAGCCACAGATAGACTGACGGACATGGCCAAATCGACTTCAAATAGCCTGAAACGAATTTCGCCCAAACATACTTGAGGCCTAAAATCGTTATTTCATTATTTTTGTTCGTATCAAAGTGTATATATGGGAATTTCTAAGTGAAATAGGGCACTTTTTCAAGATGAGTTTTTTTGATTTCCTTTATTTTTTGCTGTGATGATGCTGCTCATCAGCAAAACATTTTAGTATATTTTCGGATTTTTGTTTTTGACTAACGCGCCTTGAAAATGTCAGATTCTGTAAAAATTATGTGCAAAGAAATACTCAAAACTTCTTTATTTTTGCTCCAAATAGAAAAAATCTTTTTTTTTGTATTTGTTGTTTAGCTATCTAAAAAAATATAAAAAATTTTGCACAGTTTTCGCGATTTAAAATTTAAAATCAATTTTTATCAATGATTGTACTCTTCGATTTTTTGGAATTTTTTTGTATTAAACTACGATTAATTACCAAAATGTTAAGACCGATTCGGTAGTGGGATCCGAAGGATAACTATTTTTTCTAAATTTTTTTAAAATTTGTCAACAGAATTTGTGAAAGATTTATTTTACCAAAAAATAAAAAAATTAAATTTTTCAAAATTTGCTTTGTACTCCACGGTGCTCTTGAAACAATTTTAAATGGAAGGTGCTTACACCTCGGAAGTTTTTGCGGATTCTGAAACTACAATGTTCATAGATGAGAAAAATCAAAAAACAAACAAAATCGCCAGAACGCTTTTTAAATAAATCGCGATTTAAGTTGACATTTTTAGGGGTTCTTTAGGTTTTCACGATTTTGCTTAGAAACCGCAAGTCCTAACAAAATGGGACTAAAAAAATGTTGTAGCTATGAAAATTCTCTACAAGATTGACCTTTATGGATTTCTCGTCGGTTTTACCGTTTTTGAGATATAGAAGTTCAAATTGGGATAATTCAAATTCAATTCTGTATCGCCCACTTATAAAACAAAGTCATGACAGCAAAATCCCGACTTAAACTTATATATCTAAAAAAGTGTTACAACTTAGGATAAGTTACTTAAGCCAGTGTTGTAGAGAATTTTCACAGCTTTAAGATTTTCTCAGGTCCCATATCGATAAGATAAGATAAGACTTACCGTATTCAAGCAAAATCGCGAAAACCTAAGAAAAAAACCTAAAAATGTAAACTGAGCTTCTTTATATCAAAAATGGTACAGGCTAGGAACAAATGATAAAGGTAAATTCTCTAGAGAATTTTCACATTTTTCTTTAGTTCCATTTCGATTGGACTTGCGGTTTCCAAGCAAAATCGTGAAAACCTAAAAAAACACCTAAAAATGTGAATTTTGACCGCGATTTATTTAAAAATCCCTACAGCGATTTTTTCTTGTTTTTGGATTTTTCTCATCTATGAACACTGCTGTTTCAGAATTCACAAAAACTTTTCCTGTGTAAGCGGTTTTCATCAAAAGTTAATGAAAGCGCACCCTTCATGACATTGTTTTATAAGGGGGCGATACAGTCAGAGCATTGTCCCAATTCGAACTTCTATATCTCAAAAATGGTAAAAACTACGAAAAAAAACCATAAAAGTGGGTCTTGTAGAGAATTGTCATAGCTACAACAATTTCTTTATTCCCATTTTGATACGACTTGAGGTTTCCAAGCAAAATCGCAAAAACCTAAACAACCCCTTAAAATGTCAACTTGAATCGCGATTTATTTAAAAAGCGCTCCGGCGATTTTTTTAGTTTTTTGATTTTTCTCATCTATGAACATTGTATTTTCAGAATCCGCAAAAACTTCCCAGGTGTAAGCACCTTCCATTTAAATTTGATTCAAGAGCACCGTGTATAATCATTGATAAAAATTGATTTTAAATGTGTGTATTTCTTTGCATATAGTTATTACATAATTAGATTTTTTCAAGGCGCGAGATCGCTGATACCTTAATACTATGTTTACATTTATGAAATCCACTCGATTTCAACTGTCAATACCTTTGCGTATACGTCAAATGAAAACTCATCTGAAATCGATTCGATTTCATTTGACGTTTGTGCAATGGAATTGACAGTTGAAATCGAGTGGATTTCGTAAATGTAAACATAGTATAAGTAAAAAAAAAACTGAAATATGCTAAAATGTTTCGGTGATGAGCAGCATCATCACAGCAAAAATTAAAGGTAATCAAAAACCTAATTTTGAAAAAGTCTCCGTTTTCACTCAGAAATCCCCATATACATTTATCGAAGGCATATACAAGGTCGGCCACTTAGGCTTATTTTGACAACAAACATGATAGATTTTCATTATTGTGATTTGAATTTCGTTGTATTTAAAATCACAATCAGGTGGACTTATTGTCCGACCTTGTGTATGTAGTAGTTTCAAGTTTGGCCTTCATCTATCCCCTAAATTGACACCTAAATCACTGATGAACGGGTGCCGCCTTGCACGCTGAATATCAGGATTCGACTCCCACCTTCATAGGACCCAATGATATAGAGATACAATTTATACAAGTTGTCTTCCTTTACTTGCCTGAGGTTTCCATATTTACCATTCTTAACCTGCAAAGCGTTCCTTAACCCCAAAAAGAGGTAAAACTGGAAGCAAGCAAAAAGTAGCAAAATTTGAAGCGAATTTTAAGCCATTCTCTTTTACTGCATTCTACTAGACAAATTCCGTGGTGTAAAAAGAGGAAAATCTGTCAAACTACTGATTTGACATTTATTTTACAATAAAGGCAAAAGAAAAAAGAAAACAACGCGTCTTATCAAAGCAAAATAAAAAGAAACAGCGAAAAAAAATTTAAACCAGTGAAATAAAAAAATAAAAACAGTGGCACTTATTTTGTTTATTTTTTGGTATTTTTTAAACAGCCATGTTTGTTTTTTGATGTTGATGCCTACTATTTTTCCGTTCCTTTACTTTTGTGCAAAACTTGTTACGTTAGAGCAATTTTGACATTTCGCTAATGAAAATTACCAATAAAAGCTGACAACATTGCTGCTATTGGTATGACTTAGGGACAATTTTATTTTGGTCGCTTCCCGACAAATTTCCTTGATTACCGACATTATAAGTATTTCAATTTTGTCGGTATCCAAAAGATAAGTTTGAAAATCCCACCCCTGATCTCGGATTGCCAATCACGGTGGAGGATTAAGTGCTTGACTGCATCTGATTTCATATTTTGTTTTTTACGTCAACAACTGTTGTCAATGTATTCCCAAACGCATTCTTTCGGAATTCCTATTACAGTGCTATTTTCTGTATTTTTTAGGCCATGATATATAACCAGGCATACCTGAAAAACATTTCGCAAATGTTACACAAAAAAATGTTAGGCGGTACCAAGCATGAAGTGAGGTGTCGCACTAAATTATAAAGAAAATGTGTAAGCTTGTAAAAGCGATTTATATTACCAATATGCCGACACACAGTGGAACCTCTAACAATTTGCTAACCCAAAAATTAAGAGGCAAGTCAGCCTTCCTACCGATAGTAGGGATAGGTTGTTCGAAAATGTAACACCTTTCGAAGTATACCTCCCACTATTCTTATGAGAGAGTTCCCACTTTATATTTCTTTTATAAACATATTTTGTTCGAAAGTAAACCACAAAAATCACTTAAAAAAAGAGTGTGGAAGAGGAGCTCAAAGAAACGCCAACTAACAAAAGACCTATTAACTCCATCAATTGGTGCTGGTTACCATAACAGCAGCAACGCACACAAAATGATGATACGACTTCATTGTGGAGTAAATGTTATGACAACAGGTAACAACAACAACAAAAAACTTTAAGCACAACAAATGAGCGGATCATTCAGCAAAGTGTGTAATAATAGGGAAGTTTTCAATCATTAAACGTCAATTAAAATCAACATTTACTGTTCATCGCAAAGTTTTCATCTGTTAAACTATTGTTGCGGTGGCTATTGCCACTGTTTGTTGCTAGCGAAGAAGATGATGATGCTGCTGGTTTGGGGGTCTGACATTTTTTCTTACTTCTTCATTATGTTCGTTTCCATTGTGTGTGGAATAGCATCATGTCATTCGTAAATAATGCTGTTGTTGCTGATGTTTGGAAGTTTTACTTATGTACTTCAGTTACATTATGATGACCTCGCTTTGGACGCACTCTTGTAACATTTATCTGATCCAAATAAAGACAATCATCCAAATGATGATTGTTAATAGAAGTTTTGCCATTGCTTGCGCACTTTTTTTTTGCAAATATTGTATTATTGTTGTTGTTGTTGTGGAAAACTAAACATTGTTTTTGTAACCAAGTTTGATGATTAGCTTAGATGTGTCCATAAAAACCATTCATATTTTCAAAACATTGTATTGAGAGGACGTTCCACATTCAACGTAGCTGCTGCGTATTCTTAGCTTCGAATATGAAAACCTTGATGTTTCCACAAATAGAAACTAATTATAATACTAAATTGAATTCTGTAGATGTTGAATGTAACGTAGAAAACTTTATTAGTATTAGTTTTGAGCTTATATTGAATAGCAATATTGTAAAAATAATAGTATTTTACACAGTTTCTTACAATACAGTATCTCAAAGAGTAAATCCTGTGAAAGAAAATGGTTGCTGGAATCATATTTTGCACAAGTATTTTGGTGTATGGTGTAAAATATGGAATTTATTCTGAAGGAAAATTCTCCGTGAATTTTGTCTTTCCGCTGTGAAAACTTAAGGGAGAAAGTAAGAAAACTCACAGGGAACTTTCAGATTATATGATTGCAGCAACAATAAACATATATATATTTACATATCTACAATATATAAGTTACCTTACTATAGATTCTTTAATAAGCATTTACTTTTTTCCCATTTTACAAATAACTAACAAATTCTCTCTTTCCTTCTCTCTTTGCAGCTGTTGAAATTCCTGACATAAAAAGTTTGTAAAACAAACCCGAAAATTTCACCATGAAACTCTTTAGTACTTCAGCCACGGTAAGTTTTTTCTTCCATATTCCAATTTCGAAAATCTTTTCATTTTTTTTCTTCCCTTCCATTTCAGCTATTATGCGTTGCCCTGTTTGCGTTGAGTGGTGAGGCGAGAAAACGTGAAGCGCCTCTGAGCAACGGGCGAGGTTCAGCTTCATATAACTCACCATCAAATTCCTATTTGCCGCCTGCATCAGGTCCAGCCTCTAACAGTTACGCTCCAAGTGCTCCATCCGGTGGTCCATATGGCGGTCCACCATCACGTCCCTCATCCTCGTATGGCGCTCCACCCCGAAGTCCTTCTTCCAGCTATGGACCACCACCACCACCATCGGGTCCCGCCTCAAGTTATGGTGCTCCTAGTCGTCCCAGCTCCAGCTATGGTCCATCCAAGAAAAACACTTCTCGTCGTCCTTCATCTTCGTATGGAGCTCCTCCAGTAGGACGTCCTTCTTCTAATTATGGCCCTCCAAAACAACCCTCACCCAGCTATGGTCCACCCAAATCTAGCTATGGTCCACCAAAATCTTCCGCCCCATCTTCAAGCTATGGTGCACCAGCCAAGACTCCTTCCTCTAGTTATGGTGCCCCGGCACGTGCTCCCTCATCCAGTTATGGTTCACCTAAATCATCCCCACCCGCAACAAGTTATGGTGTTCCCACAGGTCCAGCAGCTCCCTCCTCTAGCTATGGTGCTCCAGCCAAGGCTCCTTCAAGCAGTTATGGTGCTCCTGCCGCTCCATCTTCAAGCTATGGTGCCCCAGCAAAAGCACCTTCCTCAAGCTATGGTGCTCCGGCCAAGACTCCTTCCTCAAGCTATGGTGCCCCAGCCAAGACTCCCTCAAGTAGTTATGGTGCTCCTGCTGCTCCATCATCAAGTTATGGTGCTCCTGCCAAGACCCCATCGTCAAGCTATGGTGCCCCTGCTGCCCCATCTTCTAGTTATGGAGCTCCAGCCAAGACTCCCTCAAGCAGTTATGGTGCTCCCTCTGCCCCATCTTCTAGTTATGGAGCCCCTGCCAAAACTCCTTCAAGCAGTTATGGAGCCCCTTCTGCCCCTGCTGCCCCATCTTCTAGTTATGGAGCCCCTGCCAAGACTCCCTCAAGCAGTTATGGTGCTCCTTCTGCCCCAGCTGCCCCATCATCCAGTTATGGAGCTCCAGCCAAGACACCTTCCTCAAGTTATGGTGCCCCCGCTCAAACACCTTCATCAAGTTATGGTGCCCCCTCTCAAAGCTCATTCCAACCAATTTCACCTCCATCAAGCAGTTATGGTGCTCCTGCCCAAACTCCCTCATCTAGTTATGGTGCTCCGGCCCAAACGCCCTCATCCAGCTACGGTGCTCCTGCCCAAACCCCCTCTTCCAGTTATGGTGCTCCTGCCCAAACCCCATCATCCAGTTACGGTGCTCCTGCCCAAACTCCCTCATCAAGTTACGGTGCTCCTGCCCAAACCCCATCATCCAGTTACGGTGCTCCTGCCCAAACTCCCTCATCAAGTTACGGTGCTCCTGCTCAAACTCCATCTTCCAGTTATGGTGCTCCAGCTCAAACTCCCTCATCTAGTTATGGTGCCCCTGCCCAAACTCCATCTTCAAGCTACGGTGCTCCTGCCCAAACCCCATCTTCCAGCTATGGTGCCCCTGCTCAAACACCATCATCTAGCTATGGTGCACCTGCTGCCCAAGCTCCCTCATCATCTTACGGTGCTCCTGCTGCCCAGGCTCCATCATCAAGTTATGGTGCCCCAGCTGCCCAAGCTCCCTCATCTAGTTATGGTGCCCCTGCTGCCCAAGCTCCCTCATCCAGCTATGGCGCTCCTGCTGCCCAAGCTCCCTCATCCAGCTATGGCGCCCCTGCTGCCCAAGCTCCCTCATCTAGCTATGGTGCCCCTGCTGCCCAAGCTCCCTCTTCCAGCTATGGTGCACCTGCGGCCCAAGAACCCTCCTCATCATATGGCGCACCCACTGGTCCCTCATCTAGCTATTCCTCAGCGCCCAGCTCTTCATATGGTGCACCAGCTGCCCAAGGTGGCTCAAGCGGCGGTTATCCCTCTGGACCCTCTTCAAGCTATGGCGCCCCTGCCGCCCAGTCTCCGTCCTCCAGCTATGGTGCCCCTGCTGCCCAAACACCATCCTCAAGCTATGGTGCCCCCACTGGACCTTCGTCTAGTTACAATGCTCCTTCCGGCCCCAGCAGTTCTTATGGTGCTCCCTCATCTTCTGGTAGCTCAAGCTATGATGCCCCAGCCCAAACTCCATCTACCGGTTACGGAGCACCCACTGGCCCATCTTCATCATACAATGCCCCCAGTGCTCCCTCATCATCATATGGTGCTCCACCTTCCGGCAATGGTGGCGGTAGTGATGGCTACTCTTATTCTTCATCGGCCAACAAAATTCCCGACACCATTCCCCAGGGCTATTCTGCAGATGGTGGCTACACATATTAGTTTGTAAAATGAAATCGTAGGGGGATTTCAGAACAACAACGTGCCTTAATTCCATATTTTGTTTAGACACAAATTGCCTCATTTAGCGACCACCCACACTTTTTCATATTTCATTTATTGTCACAATATGGCATCATTGGTGGAATCTTCACACAATTCGAAAATCACTCGAAAAAATTGTTAATTTCATTATTCAATCACACATTTCACTTTCGATGTTTATTCTCCATTTCAAATTCGAATTCGTAAATTATTTCTTTTTAAATGTATTTTTTATATTTTCAATGTTAAATTAAGTGTTAAGAATTTTTTTATATATTAAATAAATATTTAAAACAAAAAGTTATAACGTCTTTTCAAATTCGGCAAAGTTAAAAACCTATCATGGGGAACCAAAGAAAGACTAAAAAACTCTTCAGAGTCCAACGTGGACTCTGGTATAACAACCTCCACCATATGGAAGGTATAATTAAATTTGTCATTCCGTTTGTAACTGTTGAAATCAAGATACAGCTCGCAATTTTAAAGATAGAGAGTCAATATTTGGTACAGAAGTTTTTATTACTTGCAAGATGGTTGGTATTGAATATGGGATATATCGGTCCACGTTTTGATATAGCCCCCATAGAACGGTACCTCCCGATTTTCGGTATTTTGAAGGTTTTAGCTTCATTATCACACCGAAATGGCTGAAATTTGGTACTCAGTCTACGTTGGTGGTATAAAACTTTCCCCCAGAACTTTGTAGGTATCGGTCTATGCCTTCATATAGACCCCATAGAACGGTACCTCCCGATTTTCGGTATTTTGAAGGTTTTAGCTTCATTATCACACCGAAATGGCTGAAATTTGGTATTCGGTCTACGTTGGTGGTATAAAACTTTCCCCCAGAATTTTGTCGGTATCGGTCCATGCCTTCATATAGCCCCCATAGAACAGTACCGCCCGATTTTCGGTATTTTGAACGTTGTGGCCTCAATATTCCACCGAAATGGCTGAAATTTGGTATTTAGGCTTCGTTGGGGCTACTCAAACTTCCCCATTAAATTTGTCGGTATAGGTCTACGCCTTCATATAGCCCCCATACAACGGTACCTCCCGATTTTCGTTATTTTGAACGTTGTGGCCTCAATATTTCACCGAAATGGCTGAAATTTGGTATTTAGTCTTTAATGTGATATAATACTATTCGCCAGAAATTTGCCTGTACAGGTCCACGCTTTCATTTTGCCCCATTTCCGACAAAAATTCGTCGGTATAGGTCCACGTTTCGATATAGCCCCCTTAGAACGGTACCTCCCGATTTTCGTAATACTGAAGATTATGACGTCAATATCCCACCGAAATGGCTGAAATTCGTTATTTAGTCTTCCAAGAGTTATAAAATATTCCAGAGGAGAATTATCAGTATAGGTCCCCGTCTTCCAATATTCCCATAGAAGCGTACTTCTTGATTTTCGGTGGATAGAATTGCTAGAAAAGCGTTGGACTAAGTGTATTGAAGTTTCAGGAGATTATATTGAAAAATAAAAATATTTTTGTAAAACTAACTATTCTCTTTCATTGATAGGCTAAGAAGTTTCCGAACCGCCCTCGTATGTCGAAGTCCAAATTTAGGCCCAAATCGGTTGACCAGTTCGAGTGCTATAGTGCGCTCCAGCCACTACACACGGTGCCATAGGGATTTTTACAACTTTCGGGCTATTTTCTCAGGAAGTATTTACTTGCCCCTAAAAAACTTGTAGCATCGTAAAGGAGGCAGTAAAACCAAGTTGCTCCAACAAAAATAAAAGTGATTCGAGAGCAGGTCTTAAAGTGAACTTATCCGAAATTTTGTGTAGAGGTATCCGAAGGAGTGAGCAAACCTGATCTATACCTGATAGATATATTAAGTATGGATCAAATCGTTCGCTACCCTCAAGAGTTATCGTGCGCACAATTTCCCTGAAGGAGTGGACCGATATGGCTTATCTTCGAACTTAAACTAAGTTTAGACAAAATATTAAGAAGGCCAAATGTTGGACCGAATTGGCAGATCCACTCGAATGTTATCTTGCGCTCCAACAACTACACGCGGTGTCATAGGGATTTTTTACAACTTTCAGGTTATTTTGTCAGGAAATATGGGCTTGCCTCTGATGAAACTTATACCGTCGTATTAGGTGTAGTGAATACAAGTTGTTACAACAAAAATCAAAGCGATTCGAGAGCTGTCCTAAACTGAACTTGTCCGAAATTTTGTGTGGGAGGTACCCGATGGAGGTGACCGATTGAGTCCATATTGGAACCGCATCTAAGTCTGGTAGAAATTTCAGGATGTGCCAAGCGTGGACTAAATCGGTTACTACCTTCAAGAGTTATCGTGCGCACAATTTTTTCGAACTTTTGTGGGGGAGGTATCCGAACTTAAACTACGTTTAGGCAAAATATTACAATACCCAAAATTTGGTTCAGGCAGATGGACGGACATTGCTAAATCGACTCCAAATTGTCTGAAACGGATTTCGTCCAAACATACTTGGGGTCTAAAACCATTATTTCGCTGATGCCCATTTTGCCCGTATGAAAGTGTATATACCCTCGATAGCATAAATGCTGAGGGTATAAAAAGCGCTACATTGAACAAAACCATGATAGTATCGGTTTGAACATTTTCGTATTTATCTGAAATCTAGGTACTTCTTTTGGGCCTACAGACCCGACCTTACTTTTAAATATGTTATATCTCCAAAACTACTGAACCGATGGCACGAAATCTGTACAAACCCCCTATGTCCCCCCTATGTAGTGGCTAATGCTCACGACAACTCTTGAACCGGATACTGCGTGGTCCAAAGTTTGCGTATCGTAATATTTCTGCAAACCTTTGATAAAATTCGAAGATGGTAGTTATCTGTTCACTCCTTCCGGTATCTCCCCCACTTATGTATATTCATTTGAGGTTCCCAGTGGTAAAAAAAACGTATCCACCTAAAATTGTGGGCATTTATACTTTCGTAACAGAAAGGAAACTAATTATACCATAAAAATTCTGAATATTTCATGGTGGAGGTTATAAAAAGTTCGGTCAGGCCGAACTTAACCCTTATTTCCTTGTTTGTTTTATGTCACTTAGACTTTTTTAATCTTAAACGTTTTATTTACAATTAAAAATGTTACAGTACGTTTAGACTGGCGTTAATTATCGTAATAATGACTCTTTCTCAATTCGCTTGTCATATTTTACAACATACAGTTTGTCAAGTAATTGCTTTCACAGTAAGAAAACGAACATTTTTCATGCATTAATTAGTGAAAAATGGCAAATAGTTGTGATAAAAAATTCCGTTTTTTTTTTTTTTTTTTTTTTTTTTGCAAAAATAGTTGATCGACTTGTTTTAGACAAGATTGAAAGTATAAATAAACAAGTAAAAAGCATTAAGTTCGGCCGGGCCGAACTTTTCATACCCTACACCATAAAATATTCTGAACTAAAATGGAATAATTACTTTTCATTCCTGTCCCCAACTTTAAGTGGGTACGTTAAAATGTCAGATAATGTTTATTTACATTTATGCTTCATTCGGGAGGCCCTTTTTTATGGTGCCTATATCTAACTATGTATGTTGACAATTTTTGGTGGGCTAGAAATTGGGAGGTACTGTTATATAGGGGTTATAATAAAACATGGGCCTATGTTGACAGTTTTTGATGGGAGCCTTTAATGTCAAATAACTCCAAATTCGGTTAAAAAATTTAGCTAGAATCTTCAAAATATCGAAAATCGGTACATAACGTGGGAACTTCAAATGTCATTAACAGCTAGTTCGGAGGTATCTGGGCTATACGAAAATATGAACTTAAATGAACCGTTATATGGGGGCTATACCAAAACGTGGACCTATGTCCACAAGTTTTGTCATATAAGTTTATTGACATTTAAGAACTTTAAATGTCAAATTATAGCTACATCGGTCTGAAAATGTAGCTACAAACGTCAAAACACCGCAAATCGGGGGTACCGTTATATGGGGGCTATACCAAAACGTGGACCTATGTCCACAAGTTTTGTTATATAAGTTTATTGACACTTAAGAACCCTAAGTGTCAAAATATAGCTAAATCGGTTCTGAAAATGTAGCTAAACTGTCAAAATACCGTAAATCGGGGGGTACCGTTATATGGGGGCTATACCGAAACGTGGATCTATGTCCACAACTTTTGTTATATAAGTTTATTGACATTTAAGAACCCTAAATGCCAAATTATAGCTACATCGGTCTGAAAATGTAGCTAAAAATGTCAAAATACCGCAAATCGGAGGGTACCGTTATATGGGGGCTATACCAAAACGTGGACCTATATCCACAACTTTTGTTATATAAGTTTATTGACACTGAAGAACCCTAAATGTCAAATTATAGCTATATCGGTCTGAAAATGTAGCTAAAAACATCAAAACACCGTAAATTGGGGGGTACCGTTATATGGGGGCTATACCAAAACGTGGACCTATGTCCACAACTTTTGTTATATAAGTTTACTGATACTTAAGAACCATAAATGTCAAGTTATAGCTAAATCGGTCTGAAAATGTAGCTAAAAACGTCAAAATACCGCAAATCGGGGGGTACCGTTATATGGGGGCTATACCAAAACGTGTACCTATGTCCACAAGTTTTGTTATATATGTTTATTGACACTTAAGAACCCTAAATGTCAAATTATAGCCAAATCGGTCTGAAAATGTAGCTGAAAGCGTCAAAATACCGTAAATCGGGGGGTACCGTTATATGGGGGCTATACCAAAACGTGGACCGATATATCCCATCTTCGAACTTGATCTTCCGACGGATAAAAAAATGGTATTCCCCAATTTTCAGCGAAATCGGTCAACAAATGCGACCTGTATGTTGCGAACGGACGGACGGACGGACGGACGGACGGACGGACATGCATAAATCGACTCAGAAAGTGATTCTATGTATATCCCTAGAAGAAACTATGGGTCTATCTCGCTTCCTTTTGTATGTTACATACAAATGCACTAACACATAATACCCCTTACCACATAGTGGTGTAGGGTATAAAAATTAACTCATGTAGTTCAACAAAAATTACCAAAACTAATAATTAAAATGTAATGCAAGGCGTCAACTAATTGTTTTCAAAATGTAATGAAGGTTCCAAAATATCCCATGTTTTCGTTAAATACTTATGATATTTTATGAATTTTATTTTTAATGTGTATTGACTTCTAACAATATTAGGTATATAGGGTATATATTAGGTATAGAATATCCCTGCAAGAGGGATACCAAGGAGGTAACAGATCTTATTACACCGTCCGACAATTTTCAAAAAGTTTTGTTACACTTGAACCGGACTATATAGGTTTGAAAAGTATAGGCAAAATGGAGTATAATGATATTTTTAATTTTTCGTTTTCTCATCGTTTTGACCTTTTAGAGGTCAAACAAATTTCAAAGATCAACATTTTTCAAAAATATATTTTAAATACTTTTAATCGTCGTACGATGCTGGTATTGGTGTCATATTAAAGAGACTTAATTTTTCAAGGATATTTTTGATGTCCTTTTTTTCCTGGAATGCAATAATTTATAATTATTATATAAAGCCTATACTCTCCTCTTAAATATGACACCAATACCAGCATCGTACGACGAGTACAAGTATTTAAAATATGTTTTTGAAAAATGTTGACCTTTGAAATTTGTTTGACCTCTAAAAGGTCAAAACGATGAGAAAACGAAAAATTAAAAATGCCATTTTACTCCATTTTGCCTATATTTTCAAACGTATATAGTCCGGTTCAAGTGTAATTTTGGCTGTCGGACAGTGTTATATGTAAACAATGTCCTATAGGTCTCAAACCGGGAATATCTGAAAACTAAGATGTTTTGTAAGTTTTTTAGCTTACCACCATGGACTGCCATCAATTATTATAAATATTACCTACGGATAAACTCGATTAGAAGGGTTACCAGATCGGCTAAAAACGTACCAGGCCATATTAACAGTAAGCGAGGCCACCTAGACCATAATCAAGGCCTAAAATTGGTTTATTTAACACAAAATTAATTAAGAGATAAGGATATTTCATGAAACAGTAGAAAATAGCACATATGGAGACTAATATTCCTTGGGATTTAGACAATTTTCAGAAATGCTTACTACGACTTATCGAAGAGTCTGAGGTTCCCAGTAATATTGTGGCATATTTTTTCTGAAGAGCGGGGAAATAATGCTACTGTGTTCAATATAATGGAAGTAAAAAAAAAACTCAGAGAAATCTTCGAACTGGCTGTAAATAGTTAAAATCGGAAGTCTATAACAAAATCAGTATAAACTGACAATATCTTACATATGAATTTCTAAGCGATTTTTGTACTTTTTTTTCTCATTTTTTGGGCTTGTGTTAGAGAATGTCCTCATCGCTTAATTCAATTTCAGTTAAATAAACCAATTTTTGGCCCTGATTATGCACCTAGGTGGTCTCGTTTAATGGTACTTTTTTAGTCGATCTGGCAACCCTCCTGATCGAGTTCCGTTGAAGGTAATATTTATCGCATTTGATGGTAGTCCATACTGGTGAACTAAAAAACTAATAAAATGTCTTAGTTTTCTGATAATCCGGCTTGAGACCTGTAGGACATTGTTTACATCTAATATGAGCTATAATAATAAAAATTGTTCCACAAACATCCCAGGCGGGACAGGAGAGACTTCTCTCATATCAATGAGTGCACCCCGATTCATATTAGCTCAATGATATGCGACCTACTGTTTATCGCCGAGTCCGAACGGCGTGTCTAAGACGCCACTTGTAGAGAAGTTGTACAAGGCTGAAATACTCAGAAAATGTCGCCAACATTACTGAGGGGTATTTTGCCACCGTTGAAAAGTGTTTGATATTGACTGGCCGGGGAATCGAACCCACGACCTTCAGCGTGCAAGGCGGGTGTGCATACCATTGCACCACGGTGGCACCCTCTAATATGAGGTACGTGAGTTAATTAAACCCTCAGCATTTTCAGACAATTTGGAGCCGATTTGGTCCAAAACTTGGCTTTCGTAATATTTTGTCCAAACTTAGTTTTAGTTCGATGATGAGTTATATCGGTCCACTCCTTCCGATACCTCCCCCACAAAAGTTGGAAAATGTTCGGAAAATTTGAGCGCACGATAACACTTGAAGGGAGTAACCGATGTGGTCCATACTTTGTACATCGTGAAATCTCTACCAAACTTAGATGAGGTTCTAGTATGGACTCAATCAGTCCACTCCTTCGGGTACCTCCCACACAAAATTTCGGAAAAGTTCAGTTTAGGACCTGCTCTCGAATCGCTTAGATTTTTGTTGTAGCAACTTGTATTCAGTGTCCCCTGTACGACTGTACAAGTTCTATCAGAGGAAAGACCACATTTCCTGAGAAATTAGCCTGGAAGGTGCAAAAACCACTATGAAACCTTGTGTAGTGGTTGGAGTGCATGATAACTCTCGAACGGATCAACCGATTTGATCCAAAATTTGGCCTTCGTAATATTTTGTCTAAGCATAGTTTAAGTTCGACGATAAGCCATATCGGTCTACTCCTTCAGGTACCTCCCCCACAAAAGTTCAAAAATGTTCGGAAAATGTGATAGCACGATATCTCTTGAAGGGAGTGACCGATATAGTCTATACTTTACACATTCTAATATATCTACCAGATATAGATCAGGTTCGAATATAGAAAATATTTGTCCACTCCTTCGGGTACCTATCACACAAAATTTCGGATAAGTTCACTTTAAGACCTGCTCTCGAATCACTTTGATTTTTGTTGAAGCAACTTGCATTCGCTGCCTCAATTACGACGGTAAAAGTTTTTTCAGGGGCAAGTCCATACTTCTTGAGAAAATAGCCCGAAAGACGTAAACACCCCTATGGTGACCATATGCAGTGGCTAGAGAGCACGGTAGCTCTCGAACTGATCAGCAGATTTGGTCCAACATTTTGCCTTCGTCATATTTTGTTTTAGTTCGAAGATAGGCAACACCGGTCCACAACATCCCGTACTTCCCCCGAATATTTCAAAAATTTCACTTAAATGGTATGCACGTTATCTCTTGAACAATTTTAGTCCAAACTTTGAATCTCCTAATATTTTTCCAAATTTAGTTTAACTTCAAAAATGGAGGCACCTCCAGGGTACCTCCCCCACAAAAGTTCAATATTTGTTTCTAAGTGCAGTTTAAGGTCTGTCGTAGATCCTTTGGAAATTTATACCGATGTTGTTCGTTATGGTTCTGTTTACAGCGCTTTTATGTTTTCCTTGGACAAGTCCATGCTTACTGGCAAAGTTATACGATGACTAATGGGCGCGATATCTATCGAAAAGATATGACTCCCAGAATAAGATCCACTTCCATAATGGATTACCATTCGGACCATTCCTTTAAGTACCTCCTCTGCAACACTTTTGAACTTTAATCTAATCCACATATTCGTGGGCAAGTTCAAACATCCAAAAAAAAGGCCACAAAATACTGAAAAGACCCTAAATACATTCGATCTGACCGTAAATGAAAGCTTCACTTCACATAGGCCAAGCGTATCATAGCCGACTGATACTTTTTTACTTGTTTTTTATATATATGTATGTATATACATTTAATCTGGTCTTAAACAAGTCGACCAACTATTTTTTTGCTAAGACATTTTTATCGCAACTATTTGTCATGTTTCACTAATTAATGCATGAAAAGTGTTCGTTTTCTTAGTGTGAAAATTACAATTACTTGACAAACTGTATTTAAGAAATAAGTTGATATAATGCATTTATTAAGACTGGAAGTCTGCAGTATGTTCAGCTTCAAGAAATGGTTTCCCTTAAATATTTTTCAATATTCATGGAATTTATAAAGATATATTGAGATATGCATGTATCGAACTTGTTGTACAATGTCTCAAATCAGAGATAACTTTATTTCAATAGTTTGACAAAAAGCAGGCAATTCCATTATCAGTAAGAAAATCAAAAAATTTTCAAACTAATCTTACCAGAAAAAATCTTTTTGTTTACTCATCTGCGCGTGTCTAACGTATATAAAGGCATTTACTTCACATCAATTTTCATTGTTACAATTAAAAATTGTGTAATATTTACACGTGCGCTTACCGTTTACAACACAGTGGGATCATATTTTAGAAAAAATATTGACACACATATTATTTCTTATTTTGAAAATGTCATAAATAATGGCAATGTTGGGGTAGAGAAACAATTAATACCTTCCACAAAAATTTCTTATAATAAAATGTTTCCAAATCTTCCAATGTAAATAACACCATGAGGCACAAATGACATACATAAGCATTTAGGTCTTGTACCAAAAAAAAAAAAAACATATCTTAAGTCAATAAGAAAAATTGTCAAGTCAGGTTATCAGCAAACCAAAACAATTTTCTTAAATATATGATGTGAGCCGCAGCTGGTGGCGGGTGATGCCATGTCTTGCCTGCTTCCATCTGTTAAAAATAACAATGACAATAGTGATCTTATTTTTTTAAATAATACATTTCTCGAACTACTATAGCGGAAATATTCCCACAAATATATTTAAAGCTTACAAAATGAAGTTAGTATGTATTGAAGTCAGTAGGTTGCATTGGTTGCATGGCATCAATTACAATGACATGCTACCCGAGAGCAAGCGTTGGAAGTGTTTCAGATTCTTGTTTTGAAGGAAATGAATATGTATTCCGAACAGTAATAAGAATTTAAGCAATTAATGTTACAAAATTAGCGTTTTGTTGTTAATACATTTTGGTGATATTCGATTGATATCGGCACGTTTAGGCAAAACAAGAAATTTAGAGAGGACTGGGGTTTTTTAATTGTTCTGTTTTTGGTTTTCAAAATAGTCATGCTTAATCCCAGAGGATTTGTGGTCTAAATATCCTACCGAAATGGCTGAAATTTGGTATTAAGTCTTCGTTAGGGGTATGAAACTTTACACCTGAAATTTGTCCGCTTAGGTCTACGTCTGCATATAGCCCCCATAGAACGGTACCTCCGGATTTCTGGTATTTTTAAGGTTGTGGCCTCAATATCCCTCAGAAATGGCTGAAATTTGGTATTAAGTCTTCCTTGGGGGGTATAAAATTTACCACCTAAAATTTCTCGGTATAGGTCCACGTCTTGATATAGCCCACATAGAACGGTACCTCCGGATTTATGGTATTTTTAAGGTTGTTGCCTCAATATCCCTCCGAAATAGCTGAAATTTGGTATTAAGTCTTCCTTGGGGGTATAAAACTTTCCACCTGAAATTTGTCGGTATAGGTCCATGTTTTCATATAGCCCCCATAGAATGGTACCTCCCTATTTTCGGTATTTTGAAGGTTGTGGCCTCAATATCCCGGCGAAATGGCTGAAATTTGGTATTAAGTCTTCCTTGGAGGTAAAAAACTTTCCACCTTAAATTTGTCGGCTTAGGTTCAGCCCTTCATATAGCACCCATAGAACGATACCCCCCGATTTTAGATATGTTTAAGGTTGTGGTTATACATTTCTCTATTTTATTGACTTATCTGAAGAGAATTTTAAACAGAAAAATGTTTGCATATGCAAAATTTATGCATTTTGCATAACTTTGCATATGTCATATGTTTCGATTGCAATTTAATCAGAAGCCAAAAATATGTCCAGTCGCAAAATTTGACATGAATCGGACCTAAAATAGGGGTTGCATAAAATTCCGCTATCTATTCATAACCGACTGACATCACGGGACTTTAATGTTCATCATGAGTAGTGGCATTTGGTCTTCGGCAATGAACAGAGGTGTATAATTCTGTTTGAGCGGATTCATAGTTCTACCCTAACTGAAGACTTTACCTTCAGAATTAGCTGAGATTGTCACAGTTCGCCAGTTATAACCATCGTGTCACCTGGTTATAATTGTCTCGATCAGCAGATCGCCCGAATTCATCACCTCTGAAAGCCGCACTCTCATTAATCATATGAATGGTAATTGGCCTAGTGTCACCTATTCAGAGATCTGCCCAACCCTTCTGATGTTCGGGTAGAAGAAAGGGCGTTCCTAGACATCATCACGATTGCGGTCGCTCACTATAAACCTGCTGGTCGAACACCTGAAGTGAGACCCTATTTCCCAGCAGAGGCGAAAAGATTTACAAATGAGCGTGATGAGCTTCGTTGAGTCAACCCCAGTGACCGCTGTCACAGGTTGGTCGGTCAGCATAAACGGAACTAGTGTTTTAATTGTGGGAAACTGTTAAGTCACTCTCGACCTCTGGAATGAGAAAGATAATACCTCAGTCACGTTTTGCGCGCTGAATCAAGCAACGGGGAGGTGACAGAACGAATCACAAGGTACTACGTCGCATTAGATCTCTTCCTGCAGAGAAGGAGCACTACCAATTACATGGGATGATGTTGTGAATGCCATCACGAACGCTATATTATAAAAAGCTGTGATGGAATCTCCATGGTGGGGCTGAAACAGCTGGATGAACCGAGAGTTGATTATCTCAACAAAGTTCTCAATCTGTCGCTAGCCATCCATATCGTGCCCGAAGTCTGAAAAATGAGCAGGGAGGTCCTGCTTTAAAGCCAGGCAAGCATGCCAGAAAAGGTGAATCGTACAGGACGAAGTAGCTTTTGTAGCACGTTACAAAGACTATTGAGACAGACAGCGTCAGAAATAGCTATCCAGTTGTTTATAATCAGCATGGATTTTGTAAACAGCACTGCTGGTCAGTTCCACACATATCAGTCGAGGACTGAACGAAAACAAACCGTGCCATCAATCAGTCATGGATGCTCTTGACCATTTAATACCGCCAATCTGAGGAATATCCGCCGCAAAATCCACAGCCATATTGCACGAAATGAGGCTCCCACTGTACATATTGGTCGATGGCGTCCTGATTTCGATCACTAACTACCCTAAAATATTGGGTGTAAGGTTCGATAACATGTTTAAGCTGTCCGCGCAAGCCACAGCTATTTGAGATAAGGTCAGAAGTAGGAACAAGGAACCAGATACCTGAAGTCCGAATGGACATATTTGCGTTGTCACAACAACAACCATGATTTATGCCGCTGCGAAATCTGTCAACCTCAATCCATTGTCAGATGTTTCGCTGGGGAGACTGAATTTCCCCATTGTTGGACCAAAACGTTTGTGGGATCGTAAAATTTAAAACCAGTTGTTCATAGAAAGGCGGTGGGGGACACTAACCTGACGTTGAAAAAAAAAACCGAAACCGATATCTATCATCTCCTTCACCCAGAATTAGCAAAAGTCAAACTTCAGATTTTTACGTTTGCAACACATTTGAATTGCTTGTTGCCTTGACATCTGAGGCAATGAATGACAACTTCTTTTATCTAAGCATTATGACAATTTGATTACAATAATCTACCGTAAAATGTAAACAATTAAGCGCCGTTTTATTCATAGCTTGTTAGCTGAAATTATTATTTACTCTATTTGTAAATTTAATTCACCGCACAATAAAAAATGTGTTATTTAAAGACATCGCCAGCAGCTACAGCCATTTACATGCATACTTACATCAGTTAACACTAACAGCGAACGCCACAAATTAATTTCTGTTTCTGATTTTCCACAAACACGGTTTTTTTTAATGTTAATTAAACTTGAGATGGAAATATACCGGTAATGGGTTCAGTTGTTTTGCTGTGTTACAAAGAGCAAATTATGCTTAAAGTCTTCATTTACCTCTTGGAATTTAGTTATTATGTATGTATCTTACTAATGGGCGACATGAATTTGCTACAATATAGCATTTCGAATTAATTAGTTAATGTTTATATTTAAGCAAATTTACCGCTTAATGAGGATGCTATTACAAAAGTTATGTGTACAGTAAAATCCCGATAATCCAATTACAGAGTACAGTTTAGAGAGGTTTCTAATTCAACCGAGTGGGACACAAGTCATGAAATGATTGGTGTTTTCGGATTATTGGGGTACGCATTTTTGGAATCTCCTGTAATTAAATTGTCGAGATAATAATATGAGTTGTTGTTGTAATAGTTTATTTATATGTTTGTAAGTTCGTGTTTCTGATTAATCCGGCTCTAAGTCTATGTCCAGTTCTGTTCTGGGCTGTAAGCTACTGGAGTTAGTTGAGTAGGTTTGGTAGGGCAATTGAAAAGGTGCAGTATGCCGTGCGGGACTGAGCCGCTTGTTGGCAGATGTTTTGCTCGGTTCCATCGATCCTTGTCCTATAGGAATTCAGACGGCTGCACCATCTAAAGCCTAACTGAGCCAAAACTACTCTGGTTTTTCGGGACAGATGAGTCTTCTCAGCTGCGATGGATGGAGGATGTTCTCCGAGGATCGCATTCACACTATAGTTGCATATGACATCTGCTATTGCATCCGCATGAATGCTACCTATTTGATAGGCCTCTGGTGAACCTCTCTACTCTACGGGGGTTGAAGATCCCTCCTGACATACCTGGTTGGGGGAATCCTATCCACCATATGGTGATTAGGATATCTCTCACGGTAACACCCTAGCAAGTACTGTAACGAAAGCATGCTATTATGTTACTGTTCTGGAAGAATCGTTGTTTCCATATCTAGATGGTCCAATAAAGGCATGAAGAGGCATCCAGTTGCAATTCTCTGGGCGACATTCTGATAGTTTTCCATCGCGTTGCACTTATATTCGCGGACCACACTGCCACAGCATAGCTTACCACAGTCCCACCTATACGTGGTCTACAAGGCTTCATTATCTTAACCGTAAGAGCTGCAGGCTAAGACCTTGTCCCTAAGTCTCAGCTTGTCGCAGATAGCTGTGGCATGACGTGAACATGCTGTCAAATGTGGCCCCTAAAATCTTGAGGTAGTTAGTGGTCGGATTTAGTGGCGGATATTTGCGTATTCCTCGCGTGAAAAAATGTAGTAGGATCCTTTCACAAATGACATCTGTACGCCAATATCGTACAATCATCCGCATACGTTACGATCCGAATGAAGTTTGGAGGGGTTGGAATACTTGAGAGATAGAGGTGAAACAGTTCCGAAAATATCACTCCACATTTGGAAACTCGCCGTTTCACTCGACGGGGCTAGGACATCCTGATCCTGAATTCCACGTACGACTGAAGTTCAAACTTAGCAGGAGGTAGTCTGCCCGATGTGCTCAAACAGCGTGGACTGATTGACAGTGTCAAATGCTTGTCACAAGTCAAGCTCCACCATAACTGCTCTGGCACACGGCTTGCTCTGATTTAATCCTCGACTAATATGTGTGGAGATGGCGTGTAGCGGAACCCATGCTGATGATCGGCAAGAGGGTAGCTATTTCTAACGCTAGGGTCATTGCTATGCACGACAAAAGCGTAATCGGTCTGTACGATTCAACGTTGCTGGCACCATTGTCCGGCTTCAGTAGCGGGACTTCCCTGCATATTTTCCAGACTTCTGGAAACAATATCGGTGTCTAGCGACAGGTTGATAACTTTAGTAGGATACTCGGCTCCCGGCTCTTCCCGCTGTTTCAGCATTACCATGGAGCTCTCATCAGGACCCAACGCTTTGGATTATTTAGCGTTCCTGATGACCTTCGCAACATCATCCATTATAAATTGTGGTGATTCATTCTCGGCAGGAAAAGATCTTAAGCGACGTTGTACTCTTCTCTTCACCCTGTCACTCCCGGCCTGCTCAACAAACCGCCGCTTGATATAACTTGCGCACATTTTCGGATCAGTCAGCGCAACGTCGCCAAATGTTACTGAGGTCCCACTTTCCTTCTTTCCAGGGTTCGAGAGTTGGCCACAATTACCTTATTCCGGCTCCAATGTTTGCATCTCTTCAGATGATTTAGCCACGTGCTCCGCTTAAGCTCACCGACCAACTTGTTTACTTCCAGTGTCAGCACACTGACTCTGGGTTCACTGGGTTTGGCTCAACGAAGCTTATCACGCTCATTTGCTGGGAAATTTGGTCTCCACCAGTAGGTATATGAAGACCGGCTGCAGCAGCGAATATGTGTAGGAAAGTCCTTTCTTCTAACCGAACATCAGAAGGGTTGGGTAGATGCCTGAAGCGGTGATTAGTGAACTCTCTGAAATAAGGAAAATTGCATTTCCAATGATTTATAAAAGTGTGGGGTTCAGAGGTATTGGAATCGGGCGCCCTGCTGATTGAGACAACAATGGGGAGATTGTCTGATCCAAGACAAACGACGTGTTGTCAGGTGACGTCATTTGTAAGACCAAGTAAGACGATGGTAATGGCTGGCAAACTGTGACACTCTCAGCTAATTTTGGTAGGGGTGTCCGCATTGACCGTAGCCCTATCAATCTGCTCAGACACAAATATATCCCTCTGGTCGTTTCCGAGGACGGAATGCCACAATTCATGATGAGCATTAAAATCCCCCAGGAGCAGATGGTTATGTCCTTCCATATGTTGGGCCTATAACCTGGAGAACAGCTATTTATCGGCGAGATGTATACGTTCAGCAACTATACCTTGGCAATTCTACAGCTGACTGCTACACCCATACATTTCAAGTACACGTCTGATCCAGGCTCAAGCGAGATAACAGAAATATGAAAGCTAATCCCCCACCTTCACTTATGGTACGACCCCTTCTCATTACGTTCTAACCATCACAACGCTGTAAGCTGCAGTTTTTGTTGGGCTTGGTTCCCTGCACCGCTGCCACCATGATATTCTTCCGACTCATGAAATCCACTGGGTGACGTAGGGGTTGAAAGATACCAAATAACGGTCCTGACCGGCTTTAACATGGCAAAGCCCAGAATTTATCTTGGTCCCTCTCTCACCCCAAGTTGACACTCACCTGCCCGTGGTGTCGCCTGGGGAACTGCCTTTAACACCCGTTAAAGGTAGTGAGCTAACATGTGCCGTGCATTCACCCATTAGAATGTTAAAATCTTGGTTTTGGGCGTCGGGTTACTAACCCTCCCCTAGAAAAAAGCAGCCTACTATGAAAAAACGAAAGAAAAGAAAAACAAACCCCTCTAAAGTTGATGACCCCGGCAAACGTTTAAAGGATCATGATCTGCGAATCTGCACCTGAAATGTTCGCACTCTTTATAGAGAAGGTGCCATACAGGAAATACGATGTATTGGGGAAGGCGTCACAGCAACTCCTAAAGGTGACGCACTGTATTTTAGCTGCCATGACACAAAACATGAGTTTGGTTGCGGATTTGTAGTTGGTCGGAGGTTAAAACATCTGATCTCCAGCTTCAGCCCAATGAACGAAAGGATAAAACCAAAATTAGCAACATTAGCTTTATTTCCGCTCATGCTCCAACCGAAGACAAGAACGAACATAGAAGACATACTCTACGATCGCTTAGAAGAAACACATGACCGTTGTCCTGTCCATGGCATTAAAATTATTCTAGGAAAGGGGCACAACAGTCAGGGAATTCAGTCTCCACATTGAAACATCTGACAATGGGATGAGGCTGATAAACCTCGCAGCGGCAAAAACATGGTGTTAGCATCTCGATATTCATAAGGGCACCTGGCTGTCTCCAGATCAAAGAACAAGAAATCAAATTGATCTCGTTGTGATAGATGGAAAACATTCATCGAGCGTGTTGGATGTACGATCGTTCCGAGGAGCAAATATAGATTCGGACCACTACCTTGTTGAAGCAAAGGCCCGTACCCATCTAAACGTTGCAAATAAAGCACGAACAGATACAACGCGGAAGTCGGACATCGGTAGGCTGCAAACACAACAGATAGCTACAGTATTTTCCACTAACTGGCCGATTGCTTAATGAAAGCACTTCTCGTCCCAATAACATATCAGCACAATGACAAAATATTGCCTACTCCATGCAAAAAGCCGCAAAATCCATCCTTGTATACCAGAGACCTCCACCATGGAATCCATGGTATGACCTTGAGTGTCGTGCTGCTACCGAAGAGAAAAATGCCCTATATTCCGCACAATCTACTCTACAATCAGTAGCAAGGCGTAGCGCACGAGAGACGTATCGGGAGAAAAGGAGAGAGACAGAGATAACTAATAATCCACTTGCCTCCTTAAGCCACTTGAGCACACGCAATTGTATTTGGGTCTTATGCTTTTTAATACAAGTGTTTTCTTGCACTCGAGTATTTTTTCCACCACCAAAAAAAAAAACACTTACGACGTTCAAGACCGTTGCTTGTACGTAATGAGTAAAATCGTATGTTGTATACAAAACTCGCAAGTGTTATGATAGTTTTCCAAGTGGATCCACAAGTAGAAGCACACACAACACTACAAACAATAAACAATTGTAATGTTATTTGCATTTATTTCGTTTGTGTATGTTTTTTTCATTTGCTTGGTATGTTATGTGTGGTTTTGTATATTTTTGGGCATTCTTCTAACTTCAAGCGTTAGAAAATGATCATTGCTCTCATTATCTAGGAGAGCATGAGACAATCGGTTGAATGTTGAACAGAACATGTTTTTAAGTACAAAAAACTACTTGGCAAAGCAAATCCAAGTGTCTAAAAATATCCAACTTAAAATAAATAATTTATTGAGTTTCTAGCCACACTTATACTTATTTTTAGAGTGACAAGCAACACTTATACTTATTTTAGCACACTTGTACTTGTTTTAGCAAGTGGCTCAAAATCAGCTACTTACGCATTTCTCTGGTGTGCTCAGGATATGGAAAAAGCATTTATCCAAACTGATGGTATCCCATAGCGAGTCGATGGCTTACTAGCTGTTCAAAACCGGAGGTGACACACACTAGCATCAGCTAGTTAGCACCATCTGGCAGGAAGAATGAGTATCTGACGATTGATTGCCCTGTCCACAACAAAGGAGATATGACTGTGGGGCATAAGTCTTCTCCCTATTGCCTACCAGATAGTGTCAGGGATATATGCGAACGACTAAAGCCTATGGTCAATGAAATAATTGGACCATACCAATGCAACTTTAGACGTGGCAAGTCCACCATTGACCAGATATTTACCCTGCGGCAAATTCTGGAGAAGACCCAAGATATGCAGATCGACACCTACAACATTTTTGTCGATTTTAAGGCAGCCTTCGTCAACCCCCTACGCCCAAAAGTATTCCAAGCCATGTTTGAATTTGGTATCCCCGCAAAGCTCATTCGGTTTTGTAAGACGACTTTAACTGATACTCGATCGTCAGTTAAAATAGGAAGGAACCTCTCCGAAGAGTTTGGTACCAAAAGAGGTTTCAGACAAGGTGATGTCCTCTCGTGTGATCTTTTCAACATTCTGCTTGAAAAGGTTATACGAGATGCGAAGGTCAAAAGAAGTGGAACAATATATACAAACAGCCATATGTTACTTGCTAATGCCTACGACATTGACATCATGGGGCTATCGGTAAATGAAGTATCTGATACTTTTGCAAATGTCAAAAGGGAATCTGCTAAAATCGGTCTGGCAGTAGACGGCGATAAAACTAAGTTGATGGTATCGACGCGCAATACGTCCACAGATTTCGCACCAACTGTGAATGTTGGTACCTAAAATTTTGAGGTAGTAAAGGACTTCGTCTACCTCGGCACCGCCACAAAAACAACAAACAATATCAGTTGTGAAATACGAAGAACAATAGTGTTGGACAACAGATGCTACTTTTGGGCTAAGTAAGCAGTTTAAGAATAAAGCCACATCTCGTCAAACAAAATTAACACTTTACAACACACTGATGGTACCAGTGCTAATGTATGGTTCCGAAGCCTTGAGTATTTGCGCAAGCAGATAAAGCTGTGTTTGGTCTGTTTTGAGACAAAAATTCTTCGAAATATCTACTGGCCAATCGGCGTTGATGGCGAATATCGCCGTCGTATGAACAACGAGCTGTATCAACTATACAACGACATCAGTATAGTTGAACGAATCGAGATACAATGATTGCGTTGGCTAGGACATGTCATAAGAATCAGTGATGCTGAACCAGCTAAAAAGGCGTATAAATACGGGCCGCAGAACTGGAAAACCAAGGCTTCACTGGAGCGAACAAGTCCCAGATTGGGAAAACACAGCAGCAAACAGAGAGGATTAGAGATATTTTCTTAGTTCGGCTTATGAAACAAATGTTCTGTAAAAAGCCAGCTAAATAAACATAAAATCTACTCTTTCCTGAATCTTACCTCGGAGTCCATTGTAATTGAATTGCATTCGCGTGGATTGGAACAGCAAATGCTGGTATTAAGAGCTTCAAAATACCGAAATTCGGAAGGTACCGTTCTATGGGGGCTATGTGATGGCGTGGACCTATACCTACAAATTTCTGGGGGAAAGTTTTATACGCCTAAAGAAGACTAAATACCAAATTTCAGCCATCTCGGTGTGATAATGAGGCTAAAACGTTCAAAATATCGAAAATCGGGAGATATTGTATTATGGGGCTATATCAACACGTGGACCTATATAAACATTTTATGGTAGAAATGTTTCTTATCCTCTGGAAACACAAAATACAAAGTTACAACCGATTCTTTGGTCAAATGTGTCTAATACATTCAAAATATATTAAAATGACGCGTACTTTATATGGGGCCTTACATGGGGGCTATACCAAAACGTGGACGTATATAACTCAACTTTGGTAGGAATATTTTTTGGCCTCTGGAGACACAAAGTACCAAATTACAACCAATTCGGTGGAAAAATGGGCCAAATATCTTAAAAATTCCTTAAAACGACGACGCGTCACGCGTCATTTTGTATGGGGGCTATACGAAAGCGTGGACCTACATAGCCCGCTTTCAATACCAAAAGTCCTACGTAAATATAACATATTTTCCCAAAATTTCATCAACCTACGTCAATCCGTTCGGACGCTAGAGTGATTTCCACAGACGGACAGACGGACAGACAGACAGACGGACAGACGGACGGACATGGCTATATCGATGTAGAATTGCACGCTGATCAATAATATATATACTTTGTGGGGTCTACAATGATTATTTCGAGTAGTTACAAACGTAGTGACAAACTTAATATACCCCCATCCTATGGTGGAGGGTATAAAAACGGTGCGCCTGAACTAACTTTAACTGAAAAGAAGTAAAACAAGTAAAAAAGAGTCAGTCGGCTTTGCCGACAGATATATACCCTCAGCCAATGTGAAGTGAAACTTTCACCTACGGACAGATCGAATGTATTTAAGGTCTCTTCAGAATTTTGTGGCCCTTTTTGCACATTTGAACTTGCCGACAAAAATGTGGATTTAGAATTAACTGCACTAATGTTGAACTTTTGTGGGGGAGGTACCCTTAGAGAGGACCGATGTGGGCCATTTTAGAAGTTAAACTAAATTTTGACAAAATATTAGGAGATCCAAAGTTTGGACCAAATTGTTTGCCTCATTCAGGTGATATCGTCCTAGCATTTTAGTGACATTTTTTAAAGAAGAAGTACCGGAAGTTGTGGACCGGTATTGCCCATGAAACTAAGGTTGGATATAATATGACGAAGACCAAATGTTGGACCAAATCGGTTGAACAGTTCGAGAGTTATCGTGCTCTCCGAAAGCTACATATGGTGACATAGGGATTTTTTTACACCTTTCGGGCTGTTTTCCTAAGAAGTATGGACTTGCCCGTGAAAAAAACTTTTACCGTCGTACTGGAGGCAGTGAATGCAAATCGCTTCAACAAAAATTAAAGTGATTCGAGAGCAGGTCTTAAAGTGAACTTATCCAAAATTGTGTGTGAGAGGTACCAGAAGGAGTAGACAAATATAGTCCATATTCGAATCTGATCTATATCAGGTATATATATTATTATGTGCAAAGTATGGATTACATCCCTTCAAGAGTTATCTTGCGCACAACTTTTCCGAACATTTTTGAACTTTTGTGGGGGAGGTACCTGAAGGAGTGGACCGATATGGCTTATTTTCGAATTTAAATTATGTTTGGACAAAATATTACGAAGGCCAAATTTTGGACCGAATCGGCGGATCCGTTCGATAGTTACCTTGCGCTCCATCCACTACACATGGTGTTATAGGGGCTTTTTTCATCTTTGAGGCTATTTTCTCAGGAATTATGGACTTGCCCCTGATGAAACTTGTACCGTCGTATGGAGGGCAGTGAATACAAGTTGTTGCAACAAAAATCAAAGCGATTCGAAAGCAGGTCCTAATCTCAACTTATCCGAAATTTTGTGTGGGAGGTACGCGAAGGAGTGGATCGATTGAGTCCATATTGGAACCTTATCTAAGACTGGTAGAAATTTTACGATGTGCAAAGTATGGATCAAATCGGCAACTACCTTCAAGAGTAATCGTGCGCACAAATTTTCCGAACATTTTCGAACTTTTGTGGGGGAGGTACCGGAAGGAGTGGACCGATATAATCCATCTTTAAACTTGAACTAAGTTTGGACAAAATATTACGAAAGCCAAATTTTGGACCGAATCGGCAGATCCTTTCGCGAGTTATCTTGCGCTCCAACCACTACACACGGTGTCATAGGGTTTTTTGTAACTTTCAGGCTATTTTCTCAGGAAGTATGGACTTGCCCCTAATGAAACTTACAGCGTCGTATAGAGGACAGCGAATACAACTTGCGTAAACAAAAATCTATGCGATTCGAGACCAGGTCCTAAACTGAACTTATCCGAAATTTTGTGTGGGAGGTACCCGAAGGAGTGGACCGATTGAGTCCGTATTGGAACCTCATCTAAGTTTGGTAGAAATTACACTATTTGCAAAGTATGGACCAAAGAGTTATCGTGCGCACAAGTTTTGCGACAATTTTTGAACATTTGTGGGGGAGGTACCTGAAGGAGTGGACCTATATGACCCATCTTCGAACTTAAATCGAATCTGGACAAAATATTTCGATACCCAAAATTTGAATCGAATCGATTGATCCGTTCGAGAGTTATCGTGCGCACCAGCCCGCCAGACAGACGGACAGACAGACAGACGGACGGACATTGCTAGATCTACTCAAAATTGTCTGAAACGGATATCGTACAAACATACTTGGGGTCTAAAACCATTATTTCGATGAGGCACATTTTTGGTCGTATCAAAGTGTAAATACCCTCTTTAGCCTAAAGGCTGAGGGTATAAAAAGAGATATACCCTCAACCTGTGTGAATTAAAACACTTTTTTCCCAAAACAAAACTTATTTATTTAGGAGGTTTTCAAAATGTTGGGCGTATGAATCGACCAAAATATGGATTTAGATTAAAGCTACAAAATTTTGCGGGGGAGATACCTAAAGGTCCATACATACATAGTCCATTTTGGAAGTGGGTATTATTTTGGGAATCATTCTTTTCGACAGATTTCGCGCCCATCTGTCATTTCAGTTGGTCAGGTCATTTTCTTATGAAGTATAGACTTTCCACTCAAACAAGTAAATAAGCATCAGTCGGCTTTGCCGACAGAGATATACCCCCAGCCAATGTGAATTGAAACTTTCATCTTCGGACAGATCAAATGTACTTAGAATCTTTTCAGAATTTTGTGGCCCTTTTTGGACATTTGCACTTGCCATAGGGTTTTTTTATACCTTTCGGGCTGTTTTCTCAAAAAGTATATACTTGCGCCTAAAAAACGGAAACAGTCGTAATGGATGCAGCGAATGCAAGTTGCACAACAAAAATCAATGTGATTCGACAGCAGGTCTTAAAGTGAACCTATCCGATGTTTTGTGTGGGAGGTGCCCGAAGGGGTGGACAAATGTAGTACATATTCGAACCTGATCTATATCTGGTGAATATATTAGTATGTGTAAAGTATGGACCGATTCGGTCACTATTTTCAAGAGTTATCGGGCTCACAATTTTTCCGAACATTTTTGAACTTTTGTGGGAGAGGTACCTGAAGGAGTGGACCGATATGGCTTATCTTCGAACTTAAACTATGTTTGGACAAAATATTACTAAGGCTAAATGTTGGACCGAATCGGCAGATGCGTTCTAGAGTTACCTTGCGCTCCAACCACCTCACACGGTGTCATAGGGGTTTTTTGCAACTTTCATGCTATTTTCTCAGGAAGTATGGACTTGCCCCTAATAAAACTTGTACCGTCGTATTGCGGGCAGTGAATACAAGTTGCTAAAACAAAAATCAAAGCAATTCAAGAGATGGCCTTAAACTGAACTTTTTCGAAATTTTGTGTGGGAGGTACCCGAAGGAGTGGACCGATTGAGTCCATATTGAAACCTTATCTAAGTCTGGTACACATTTCAGGATGTGCAAAGTATGGACCAAATCGGTTACTCCCTTCAAGAGTTACCGTGCGCACAAATTTTCCGAACATTTTCGAACTTTTGTGTGGGAGGTACCGGAAGGAGTGGACCGATATAGCCCATCTTCGAACTTTGGGCAAAATATTACGAAAGCCAAAATTTGAACCGAATCGGTTCATCCGTTCGAGAGTTATCGTGCGCTCTAGAGTTGGGCAATCTAGTTCCCGGAGCGGATCGATCTTTCTAGTTCCTTCTCCCAAAAGGAACTAGTTCCTTAATATAGTTCCAAATAGTTCCGAGACCTATATAGTTCAACGAATCTTTCTCTTTCATCGTTTTTTCCGTTCCAAATAGTTCCGAGATTGAAATAGTTCAATGAATCTTTCTCTTTCGTCGCTCTTTTTGTTTCCTACGTTCCAAATAGTTCCGAGACTGAAATCTTTTCATGGTTTGGTGGATGAGTTGACATAAAAATAAATAAATTGCAGCGAACAAACATTGAAGGAGCCAGAAAAACGAAAGGAACTATATAAACGCAAGAGCTGGATATAGTTCCTTGTCCGGAATAGTTCCTTGGAACTAGTTCGTTCCGGAACTACACAACTCTTGTGCGCTCCAGCCAGCCAGACAGACAGACGGACATTGCTCAATCGACTCCAAATTGTCTGAAACACATTTTGTCCAAACATACTTGGGGTCTAAAACCATTATTTCGATGAGGCACATTTTGCCCGTATGAAAGTGTATATACCCTCGTTAGCATAAATGCTGAGGGTATAATAAAATAATCTACTATTGTTGAAATTTTGACTTTTTTTTCCTTTATAAATTTGCCAAAAATGGGAAATTTTTGCAGGTTCTGGAGGAGTGAAATTATATATTTTGCTTGTTTCAGTTGAATTCAGTTTGGTTCTTGTTAAAAATGCCCTTACATATACACCCAAACATATATATGTGATTATTGTTTAACCACTAATTTTTAAATTCAACTAATAATATTTGATCAGTTTTTACAAATTCAAATTTTACAACATTTTTTATGACTGTATTAGCAAAATGTCCAAAAATCGTGATTTTTTGGGTAAAAATCGTCAAATCAATTTTTGACAAAAAAATCGTCAAAATGACGATAAATCGTCAAATCTGGCAGCCGTGATTGCATTATCAGAATCCGCCAAAACTTCCCAGGTGTAAGTATGGTAGGTTCAGGAACATAGTGTTTCTTTAGTCCCATTTCGATAGAGCTTGAGGTTTCCAAGCAAACTAGTGAAAACAAAAAAACCTAAAAATGTGAACTTTGATCGGCAATTTTTTTTTCATCCATGAACATTGTTGTTTCAGAATTTTTAGGTGTAAGCACTTTTCATTTAAAGATAATTCAGGCGCACAATGAAAGGTCTGCAGCAATCGTCAGGGTCAGGAATAGCTACGTATTTAAACCATCTTTCCTAGAATTTTATTTCCTTCCTAACCTCCCTCCTAAACCCCCCATTATAGAAAAACACAATATTTTATTATTTTTCTTGATTTCATCAACAAAGAAACCATATTAATATATATAATAATATGTTTTTGGTTTTCATTTTTTTTTTTTTTTCATTTTATTAAATACTTTCTTTGGTTTCATCCATTATATTTCATATTTGTATGTATATAATATATTATAATTTCTTGTCTATATGTCTTCATTTTGTTCTTTTGTTAATAAAACATTGATATGTATAACATTATATTTATAATATTCATTTCGAAAAGTAATTAATACATTTAACATAGTAACTATTCATCTTTAAAAAATAGGACACGTAACAAAAGTAAAAAAATTACAAAAATATAAAAACAATAAAATATGAAAAAATTGAATTAAATTATTAATTGTAGTAACTCAAAATTATTTGTATTTTATATGTTGTTAATATATGTTAATAGGTGGTTAATTAATTGATTTATTTATGTATTCAGTTTGTTTGTATGTTAAATTGTTTTTGTTATATTTTGTCAGTGTGTAAGGAAACTCAGTTATATTTTTTATAACAACAATAACTAATTTAACTTCATTTAACAAATTACTAATCAGTGTTGTTTAGGTTTACTAAAGTGTTGAAGTAATTTTTTCTTTCTATTATTTACATAAATTATGGGTGGAAATTATTTAATTATTTTTTGTAACATAAAAAACGTAACAAATTGTTATAAGAAAAAACATTAAACTCGAAAACTTATTTGAAATACAATAAATCACACAATAAGATATTTTATAAAATTGTATTTTTTCGATATTTAATTAAGAGCTGGATAAATTTTTGGAAAATCATATTAATATTATAGGAAAAATACAACAATTTTATTGAAAATCACATTACTTTCATTATAACTTTTAATGAAATTGTCATACAGAAGTCTGTCAACTATTAATTAAAATCAAATTAAAATACAAAACTGAAAAAATGAAAAATAATATTATTTCTTTTAACAGTCATTTTATTCCTTTTTTCCATTAATAAGTGAAATATTATGAAATTGTAGTTAATGTTTATATAATAAACTCGATTAAAGTTTTCAACATTTTAAGAAAATTATGAATTCAATAGTAACAGAAACACAAACATTTATGTTTATTTGACAAAAAATACAACTTCAACGAGAGAAAAAAATTTATTTAAGTTCAGTACAATTTCTTTTTTATCAACATTTACAATATACATAAAATGTATTTTTTTATTATATTTAAATACTTTTTTTTAGACATATGTTTTCCTATGATTTCACAATATTTTCGTTATGATTTCTTCTGATATCTATGTATGTATGTAGGTTTGTAGTAGTATAGTATTTTTTGAGGCAGCTCTAGGAGTTTAGGAGTTCTTGTTTTCACATTTATATTTTCATGACATTGAAAAGGACAAGCGATATGTTCGTTTATTTTGTTTTCTATTACTATTCTTCACATTTTTTTATTTGCTCATTGTCATATGGTATTGTTGTATGTAGTTAAGTTTTATTATTTAAATATGGGAAGTGGGTGTGAATTCTAAATGTGTTTTAATTTGTTTCATTCACTATTTTTTTCTCTCTTTTTTAGGTACGTATAAAGTTAATTTGATTTGTTTTGTATGTTTGTATTACCATGTACTTTGAATGATCTACACACACACCGTATACATAAAATATAATATTGAAAATCAACGATATGTTTTAAAAAATTCAGGATTTGGTACAATACTAATAAGTCCCTCTTTGTCTTTATTATTCTCTGAAGGGAAAATAACAAACATTTCCGGCCGCTACCTTTTGTATACACTCTGCCAAGATATATAGAATTCATAGTGTTATCACAATAACTGATCGAAAATAAAATGTCAAAACCAAAAAATTGAACGTAACATATGGTAAGTGTACCAATAGTCGGCACTTTAATGATTTGTCTAACTTCAATCGTTGACCATTCCGAGTACATCTTTCCAATTGCCATGCACGGAAGCTTATCTACTTCGAAATTTGTTTATTTTTTGATGAAATAAATATGGAGTTATACCTTATAAAACTTATGAAATTTAGAAATACAATGAAATAGTTTTCCGCATGGTATCTATATATGTATAGCTTTGTTCCTTTACTTTTTTAATAGTAAAAGTAGCAAAAGAGAGAACTGTGAAAATTGCTCTCACGTAACAAGTTTTACACAAAAGTAAAGTAACGGAAAACCAGTAAGGAAAGGATCAAATTCGGGCGAGGCCGACTATATAATACCCTACACCACTGTGAATATGTAAAATAAAAATCGGAGCTATATCCAGATCTTAACCGATTTTGATATAATTTGGCACATTTATTTCCAGACCGAATTCAGCCACACATTCCAAATATCATTGAAATCGGACTTATATATCGCGTTTGGAGCTGAAAATACACGAAATCGGCCGAAAATATATATGGGTGCTATATCCAAATCTGAACCGATTTCGATAAAATTTGGCACATTTATTTCTAGACTGAATTCGGTCACACATTCCAAATTTCATCGAAATCGGAAATATATAGCGTGTTTGGTACAGAAAATACGTGAAATCGGCCGAAAATATATATGGGAGCTATATCCAAATCGGAACCGATTTCGATATAATTTGCCACACTTATTTTTAGACCGAATTCAGTCAAACATTCCAAATTTCATCAAAATCGGACGTATATACGTGTTTGGTGCAGCAAATACGTGAAATCGGGCGAACATATACATGGGAGCTATATCCAAATCTGAACCGATTTCGATATAATTTGGCTCAATTTAAGTGGCGAAATTTCGTGGCCACTGGGAACCACATATGTAAAATTTCAGCTAGTTTGGGCAAAAAATGTGGCTAAGATCCATAAAATACCTTAAATCGGGAGGTATCGTTATATGGGGACTATACCGAACCGTGGACCTATCTTGACAATTTTTAGTGGAGCAATTTCGCGGCCATTGGGAACCTCAAATGTAAAATTTCAGCTGGTTTGGGCAACAAATGCGGCTAAGATCCTTAAAATACCTTAAATCGGGAGGTACCGTTATATGGGGGCTATACCAAAACTTGGACCGATATAGCCCATCTTCGAACTTGATCTTCCGACGGCTAAAAAAATGGTATTCCCCAATTTTTCAATTTTCGAAATCGGTCAACAAATGCGACCTGTATGTTGCGAACGGACGGACGGACATGCATAAATCGACTCAGAAAGTGATTCTATGTATATCCCTAGAAGGAACTATGGGTCTATCTCGCTTCCTTTTGTATGTTACATACAAATGCACTAACACATAATACCCCTTACCACATAGTGGTGTAGGGTATAAATAGTAGATCTGGCAGCAATGTCAAAACACAAACACTTAAAAAATAACAACTAACAAAATAAATTTCACTTGTTGTACACTAAGCCTTTAGGCTGAGGCACATTTTTGGTCGTATCAAATTGTATATACCCTACACTTTGATACGACCAAAAATGTGCCTCATCGAAATAACGATTTTAGACCCCAAGTAGGTTTGGACGAAATTCGTTTCAGACAATTTGGAGTCGATTTAGCCATATCCGTCCGTCTGTCTATCTGTCTGGCTGGTTGGTGCGCACGATAACTTTCAAACGGATCAACCGATTCGAACCAAATTCTGGGTATAGTAATATCTTGTCCAAACTTCGTTTAAGTTCGGTCTACTCCTTCCGGTACCTCCCCCACAAAAGTTTAAAATTTTTCTGTAAAATGGTGTGAACGATAACTCTCGAAGGAAGCAATTGATTTGGTCCAAACTTTGCACATCATATTATTCCTTCCAGATATAGATCGGGCTCGAATATGGACTACATCGGTCCACTCCTTCGGGTACCTCCCACACAAAATTCGGATAAAGTGAAGTTTAGGAATTCCTCTCGGATCGTTTCGAAATTGCTTTCACTAGGTTGTCCTTTCGGCTCCCTTTACGATGATACAATTTCTTTCTTGCGCAAGTCCATACTTTCTGAGATATTGGCCTAAAAGCTCCAAGAACCCCTGACAGCGCCAACCACTCCTTCGGGTACCTCCCACACAAAATTCCGATAAAGTGAAGTTTAGGAGCTTCTCTCGGATCGTTTCGAAATTTCTTTCTCTAGGTTGTCCTTTCGGTTCCTTTTACGATGATACAATTTTTTTCTGGCGCAAGTCCATACTTCCTGAGATAATGGCCTAAAAGCTCCAAGAAACCCTGACGGCACCAACAAAAATGACAAATCCACAAGAAAATTCTCGCAGGAAGTTTCTGATTGGTGCAGACTTTGCACATCGTATTATTTCATCCTGTCATGTATCAGGTTAGAATATGAACTACATCGGTCCACTCCTTCGGGTACCTCCCACACAAAATTCGGATAAAGTGAAGTTTAGGAGCTTCTCTCGGATCGTTTCGAAATTTTTTCAGTAGGCTGTCCTTGCGGATCCCTTTACGACGGTACAATTTTTTTCTTGCGCATATCCATACTTCCTGAGATATTGGCCTAAAAGCTCCAAGGAACCCTGACGGCACCAACCAAAATGACAAATCCACAAGAAAATTCTCGCAGGGAGTTTCTATCATGTATCAGGTTAGAATATGAACTACATCGGTCCACTCTATCGGGTTCCTCCCACAAAAAATTCGGATAAAGTGAAGTTTAGGAGCTTCTCTCGGATCGCTTCGAAATTTTTTTCAGTAGGTTGTCCTTGTGGCTCCCTTTACGACGGTACAATTTTTTTCTTGCGCATGTCCATACTTCCTGAGATAATGGTCTAAAAGATCCAAGAAACCCTGGCGGCACCAACCAAAATGACAAATCCACAAGAAAATTCTCGCAGGGAGTTTCTGATTGGTGCAGACTTTGCACATCGTATTATTTTATCCTGTCATGTATCAGGTTAGAATATGAACTACATCGGTCCACTCCTTCGGGTACCTCCCACACAAAATTCGGATAAAGTGAAGTTTAGGAATTCCTCTCGGATCGTTTCGAAATTGCTTTCACTAGTTTGTCCTTTCGGCTCCCTTTACGATGATACAATTTCTTTCTTGCGCAAGTCCATACTTTCTGAGATATTGGCCTAAAAGCTCCAAGAACCCCTGACGGCACCAACCAAAATGACAAATCCACAAGAAAATTCTCGCTGGGAGTTTCTGATTGGTGCAGACTTTGCACATCGTATTATTTCATCCTATCATGTATCAGGTTGGAATATGAACTACATCGGTCCACTCTATCGTTCTATGTTCATAGCCATACTCATAATATGAGTCACAACTTTCAAAGACTTCGCTAAAAATGAAAGCCATACAATGATTGAACAAATATTCAGCGTTGTAAAAAACAAATTGCGTTTGAAAAAGAAAAAGTTAGATGATATCGAAGTTAGATGATCACTCGCATCATTGGTCATTAAGCTCATTTCTAACGAAAAATTAATTAAAAATTGTCTAAACTTAGTTTAGCGTAATTAAATATTTCGAATCCTTTATGAAGAAGTTTAGTTACTTAAAATCAATTACATATAGATTTTGTATAGCCCCACATTATGGTACGTACAGATTTTACAGCAAACTCGTGATACAAAATCAATATATTTTATATACGTCAAAATTATTGTATTTGCTTTGGAATTGTTTTTTTTTTTTTTTTTTTTTGTCAGTGACTGAGGGCATATCTGCGTCAGCACTGCTGACTGATACTTTCTTACTTATTTTATTTCACTGGTTTAAATTTGTTATAATCTAACCCCCTGTTTTTGTAAAAAAAAAATATTGTTCTCACACGAATTTGTCAAATTTTGCAAATCGATTTACTCGCTTTGGCGCAAATGTGGAATGCCGATTTTTGAATGAGGAATTCTTAACTATATATGTATATAGAACGTGTCTACGAAGAATTAAGTCCACGTTTTGGTATAGCCCCCATACAAAGTGACAAGTGACGAGTCGTCGTTTTAAGGAATTTTTAAGATATTTGTCCCATTTGACCACCGAATTGGTTGAATTTTTGTGTATTTTGTGTCTCCTGAGGCTAAAAAACTACAAAAAATTGTATATATAGGTCCACGTTTTGGTATAGCCCCCATATAACGCCCCATGTATAGTACGCGTCACTTTAACATATTTTGCATGTATTGGTCCCATTTGACCACAGAATCGGTTGTAATTTGGCTACGAAATATTTCTACCAAAAAATGTTCGTATACGTCCACGTTTTAATATAGACCCCATAGGACGGTATCTCCCGATTTTCGGTATTTTAAAGGTTTTACCTGTATTATCATACCAAATTGGTTGACATTTGGTAATAAGTCCTCCTTTGGGTTACAAAATTTTCTCCCAAAAAATTTGTTAGGACAGGTCAACGATTTGATATAGACCCCGTAGAGCGGTACCCTCCGATTTTGTATTTTGAAAGTTTTAACCTCATTATTTCAACGAAGTGGCTGAAATTGAAATGGTATTTAGTATTTTTCGTGGCTAAAAAACTTTCCCTCAGAAATTTGTCAGTATATGTCCACGTTTTGACGTACCCCTCATAGAACGGTACATCCCGATTTTCGGTATGTCGAAGGTGTTGGTATAGTCTTCGTTGGGGGTATAAAACTTTCGTCTTTAAATTTATCGGTATGGGTCCACGCCTTCATAGAGCCCCCATAGAACAGTATCTCCAGATTTTCTGTATTTTGAAGGTTGTGGCCCCAATGTCCCATCGAAATGACTGACATACCCCTGATTTTGGGTATTTTGAAGGTTTTAGCCTCATTATAACAACAAAAAGGGCTGAAATTTGGTATTTCATCTTCGTTGGGGGTACAAAACTTTCAACCTAAAATTTGTCGGTATAGGTCCACGTCTTCATATATCCCCCATAGAACGGTACCTCCCGATTTTCGGTATGTTGAAGGTTGTATCCTCAATATCCCATCGAAATGACTGACATCTGGTAATTAGTCTTCATTGGGGTTATAAAACTTTCGTCTTTAAATTTGTCGTAATGGGTCAGCGCCTTCATATAGCCCCCATAGAACAGTATCTCCCGATTTTCGGTACTTTGAAGGTTGTGGCCTCAATATCCTAACGAAATGGCTGACATTCGGTACATAGTCTTCTTTAAGGGTATAAAACTTTCCACCTCAAAGTCATAGACCGACAAATGTTAGGTGGTTCATATAGCCCCCATAGAACGGTATCTCCCGATTTTCGGTATTTTGAAGGTTGGGGCCTCAATATCCCACCGAAATGGACTTAATTTGGTATTTAGTCTTCGTTAGGAGTACGAAGCTTTCACCTGAAATTTGTCGGTATAAGTCCACGCCTTCATATAGCCGCCCGATTTTCTGTATTTTGAAGGTTGTGGACTCAATTCCCCACTGAAATTGCTGATATGTATTTGGTATTAAGTCTTTGATAGGGGCATGAAACATTCCACCTGAATTTAGTTTTCATATAGCTACCTGAGAACGGTATCTCAATATCCCACCGAAATGTCAGACATTTGTCTATAAATTTGAGTGGGATATTTTCTGTCCACAGAGAATTCGAAAGACTACATCAATATATACAACTTTTGCCATAGATGTTTCCTGTGTAAAAATCAGCAGGTACCGTTATTTTTTATTTTGGAAGAAATGTCTGTACACATCGGTTACTACGTTTCAGAGTTATCGGGCCATCCAGTCAGCCAGAGAAATTGACAGATATGGCAAAATCGACTTAGCTTGCTCACTAGCCATATTATTTGGCAATTTTAGGGGTTTTACAGGAAGTATGGAAGTACGAGATCAAAGTAGGAAAAAATAATATACTTGTATTGTCGATAATTAACGAACATTTTCTATGAGTTAGCTATCGCTAGAGTGCTGTCACTTTTTTAAACTTTTCATTCATAATGTTACATTCTTATTTTAACGATATTTGTCGTTAACCAAAAACAGTTACAGAATTTCACAGGTGTTAAACTGACTTTTTCAAAAAAAAAATGGGAATTATGTGTAACCAAGTGGACCAATAGTTTATATTGGGATCTATTCTGCTTCTGCAAGAATTATTACGATCTGTAAAGTTTTTACTTTTTTAAACTTTAGTGGAAGAGGCACCTGAGGAGAAAACCCATTAATTCCATTCCCATTTTTAAGGGTTGTTTAGGTTTTCACGATTTTGTTTAGAAACCGCAAGTCCTATCAAAATGCGACTAAAGAAAATGTTGTAGCTATGAAAATTCTCTACAAGATCGAGCTTTATGGTATTTTCGTAGTTTTTACCATTTTTGAGTTATAGAAGTTCAAATTGGGACAATGCACTGACTGTATCGCCCCCTTACAAAACAATGTCATGAAGGGTGCGCCAGCATGTACCATTTTTGAGATAATGAAGCTCAGTTTACATTTTTAGGTTTTTTGTTAGGGTTTCGCGATTTTGCTTAAATACGGTAAGTCTTATCGATATGGGACCTGAGAAAATCTTAAAGCTGTGAAAATTCTCTACAAGACTGGCTTAAGTAACTTATCCTAAGTTGTAACATTTTTTTTAGATATATAAGTTTAAGTTGGGAATTTGCACTCATGACATTGTTTTATAAAGGGGCGATACAGAATTGAATTGAATTTGAATTGTCCCAATTTGAACTTCTATATCTCAAAAACGGTAAAACCGCTGAGAATACCATAAAGGTCAATCTTGTAGAGAATTTTCATAGCTACATTTTCTTCAGTCTCTTTTTGATAGGACTTGCGATTTCTAAGCAAAATCGTGAAAAACTAAACAACCCCTAAAAATGTCAACTTAAATCGCGATTTATTTAAAAAGCGCTCCGGCGATTTTTTTGTTTTTTTATTTTTCTCATCTATAAACATTGTAGTTTCAGAATCCGCAAAAACTTCCGAGGTGTAAGCACTTTTCATTTAAAATTGTTTCAAGAGCACCGTGTAAAGTCCTTATAACCCCGTTTTATAACATCCTTCAAGATTGAACCATCATTTATTAGGGTGGATCCCACAAAATGGACTTCTTCCATAAGCTTCACGAATGCCGTAATATGCATCCGATAACGACGGCACTGAATATGAGACAAAATATTGAGGCAGAACAAGCCCAGAATCCCAAATATATGTTTATTCCGAAGCTGCACTATAGTCCCAATATGAATACAAATTTGCCACGAAAGTCGTTACATGATCCTGATTACATCGATATGTATTTTTTAATAGGAAAATCTACACCTCTTCGGAAAACCATATGATCACAAAACAAAAAAGTACCGATGTATCAAGGCCAAGTCGCTAAGTTTTAAAAACTCCTTGAACCCAATGCATCAAATAAAATCTTTCAGAATACACCAAGACCTCGCTTTGGGTTGTTTTCGAAGTTGCGTCATTGTCCATTAAGTGCAGGTATGCGCTTTTTTGCAAAGACAGTATATTCTCTGCGATCTCAGTGAGTTGTCTTTGCATTTGCTTTTCTCTCTCATGTACACTGTGCGTGAGCAAAAACAAACAAAAAACATCATTTGGTTGTTACTTTTTTCACTCATACATTCACACATGCATTCGTTTTGCTTGTATTTCTATGGTCGGCGTTGATTTAGTACAGCGACAGGAAACTTATTTTTCTATTGCATACTTTATGGCAATGTGAGCCATTGTGAGTGTCGTGAGCGTAAATTTACTCTCGTTCACAACTTGTGTAGACTCTAACTCGTGGTGAGCGAGAGTAAATTTACGCTCACGACACTCACATTGCTTTACGGCGTGTCATTGTGTGAGTGCATGCTTTTCAATTGGTTGAATTGTGTGTGTGGAGAGAGAAGCGTTCACCGAGAGCACGTGGGCGCTCTCTTGCCTGACCCAGATTTAGTACCAATTTTCACTGTGCGCCGTTCAGTTTTCGATGTTGCATTGTTTTGTGTTCGAAGCATCAGTTTTTTTGGAAAATATGTGATTAGTTGAGGTAAGAACTATATCAGCTGTAGAACCCGTTCATCATTATGAACGTTTTTGCCGAATAGTTTTTACAACCCAATCTATATCTGAAAGGAATAATACGATGTGCAATGTTTGGACCAAAACGACTGCTCCCTTCGAGATTTATCGTTCACACCATTTTACAGAAATATGTTGAATTTTTGTGGGGGAGGTACCCGAAGGAGTGGGCCGATATGACCCATCTTTGAGCTTAAACTAAGTTTGGGCAAAATATTACGAAGTGCAAAATTTGATTGATCCGTTCGAGAGTTATCGTGCGCACCAGCTAGCCAGACAGACGGCTGGACAATGCTAATTCCACTCCAACTTATCTGAAACGCATTTCGTCCAAAACCATTATTTCAATTAGGCACATTTTTGGTCGTATCAAAGCGTACATAGCTTCGTTAACCCAAAGGCTGAGGGTATAAAAAGGGTGCCCGGACATAACACCCACGGACATTACTCCCAAAATGTATTTGGGCGTTATGTCCGCTTTGCTTTGCGGACATAACGTCTAAAATTAGTTGGGAGTTATGACCGTGAAGCAAAGCGGACATAACTCAAAAAAAATCGTGGTCAAAATTATTTCTTTGCTTAATTTTAACATTTATAATTATAAAAATTATTATAAATTGTAGAATAGAAGTTAGAATGTAAGCGGAATTATATATATGAGAAGGCATAAGTGCCAACCAAATGTTGTATTTTCTTTAATTGTGAAAATATTTGTAAAGAAAATCGCGCAATTTTTTCAATAATATTTTCGCCAGCGCTTTCCGTTTTTCAGAAAGTGTTTGAAAATTTTTACAAAAACTTTCTTTTCTTAAATTGTGAAAATATTTTGTTAAAAAAATCGCTCGATTTTGTCAAAATTATGTTCGGATGCGGCGCTTTTTTTTATATTTTGTCTGTTAATGCGAAGATCATTTTTTAATGATTTTCATTAACTTCTCCTTTAGAGTAAAGCTTGATGATCGGAAATTTTTTGCAAGTGAGAAAGGAAAGCCAAGGACTCGAACCCACACAGTCACCAAATTACTTGACGTTTCGCTGTTAGTTAAGCAGCTCTTCAGACGTATCGACTGTGGAATGGCTCCTCTGTCCTAGAACTTTTCGTTTTTCAAATGCAAATGTGTTTTTATACATTAACGTATATTTGGCCGTTGAAATGTATTTCTTCATGACAAACGCTATTTTGCGCTACGTTTGAAGTTATGAGTTTTGGCTTTGAACGCGAACACGCCGTGATAACATGTTTGATATGTTTTCAGAGACTTTTTGTTTTTCAGAAGGTATTAAAATATTTTTATCTTCTAAATTGTGAAAATATTTTTGTTAAAAATCGCCCGATTTTTTTTTTTTCAAAACTATTTTCGCCATATTTCTTGAGAAAACAGCGCGAAAGGTGTAAAAACGATAACACTCGAAGTGATCAACCGATTTGGTCCAAAATTTGGCCTTTGTCATATTTTGTCCAAACTTAGTTTGAATACGGAGGCCACAACTTTCAAAAACAAAATATTGAAACAGCTTCTCCTGTTTTTAATGAACTTCCAGTGACCTCAAACCTATTTGCAAGGATTCTACTTTTTGCGAGAAATTATGCATTTAGTGGAATGATATGGAAACATTTAAATTGAAAATCTAACGAGTTTTTATTCATGTTTTCCAAAATATTCAATCAAATGTGAAAAATATTAGTTTTTAAAATTCCAATAATTTAAAGACATTTCGTTATTTTGTTTACATTTTGCGATGACACTAACATTACAAACAAAAACAAATTTCAATGTGGTTGTTGTTGAGGTGTATTTGTTGTAGTATTTACTTTACCTTGTTTGTTCTACCATGACTGGAACCTATCTACGAACTTTATATGGATTTCCACTGAAAGCCATAATTAGCTTTGCGTCTTTTCACTTTGAGTCGCGTACCTTTGGAATACCGAAGGTTAAACTACTGCCAATTCTGTTGTAAAAGTTGGCCAAAGCCTTGAAAATAACTTCGGTTGAAAATAAGTCCATATTTACATTAGGAAATTTTCCTTGCGACAATTGTCAGTTTGATGGGCAGAGGGGTGAGGCATATGGTAACCCTTTGCCTCTCAACACCCTCTCTCACCTACAAACTGACAATTGCCGCAAGGAAAATTGCCTAATGTAAATATGGACTAAGGCTAAACCACTCGAACATCTTTATTTGATCAGTACCATTATATAAGGGTTATACCAAAATGTAAACCTATATTGTAAATTTTTGGTAAGGATGTTTTTAAATCGTTCCAACACAAAATACAAATTTACATGCTCTATCGTCATATCGGCTATTTAAAGAATTTTTAAGGTTTGTGGGCAAATTTTTTATCCCTCCTACTAAAGTTTAAAAATACCTGAAATAGATTTTGAAATGTTGTATCTCGATTAGATGAAAATATTAAAAAATCTGAAACTCAAATAGCTGACGTTCTCGCTTAATAAAATAGTATTTGTGAAAAAAACTCGTTAGAAAACGGTGTGCGTTAATTAAATAATTGGTATGTTTCGAATTGACTTGATATTTGTTTTAATTTTTTTTTTGTAATTTATTTTATTTTTACACTCTTTTTATTTAATTTTACAATTAACACTTTAATATAATTTTATTTTTAAATATATATTTAATTCAGCTATATATCATTTACTCTTTGAGAGTTTATACATACACATATGTTTTTTTTTTCTTTTTCTATGGTTGTAAATTTTTATTAAATTAACATTATTAATTAGATATGGGATGGGATTTGTTTTAATAATATAATACACTTTCGTAAATATATATACTTAATACTAAATTTGTACATACAATATTTGTATGTATTGTTTTTTTATAGGTAGATATGCAATTTTGGTTTTCAATATTTTGCAATATTGAAAATGATATGTTTGCGATTTGGTTTGGTTGCTTACTTTTAGTTTTGCAACTAAAAATTAGTTATTACACCTAATATATTAAAGATATAATTCTTTTCATTTGATATGTATTCGTGGTTATATGTAGGTCTTATACAATTTCATTTCTTGATATGTATCTTGATATATGGTATGGTATATGATTAATTGCATATGTATTCGTTTCTTATGGAAGGATTATATTATTACATTACAGTGAACAATTTAAAATTATTAAAAAAGAATATTTTTAGAAACAATGAAAGATTCTTTAAAGTTTGAACATATTACAAATATTAATAATAATATTATTGTTAATTTTAAAATAATAAGTGTATGTCGAGGACATTTGAAATTGCCATTAATGATTTTCGATATTTAAAAACAAGGGTTAAATAGAATTTTCAATTAAACCGATAACAGTGAAATTGTAATGAATTTTCCTAATTACTTTTAAAAATTGTAAAATCAATTCTATGGTAAAAATTAAAACATTTTTTTTATATTTTTTAGTTTAGTATTTTTTTACTTGTGTATACACAAATGCATTTGATATGTATAGGTTAAAAGTTAATTTAGTTTTATTTTTCGTTAAATAGTTTATAACATCCTCGCGTTTAACATGTGTCATATGTAGTTTGTATATTGTAATGTCTACAACGTTTAAATTTGTTCATTGATATGTATTTGTTTCAATAGCTTTTAATTTTGTTTCTCTTACATGTGTAAATTGTAACATCAAACATTTAATTGTAATTTCAATGAAATTAAAAAAATAACTAAATAGTGCCATTAAAATCCTAAGAACTTTTATATATTAGAGGAAAAAGCAACAATCTACAAGAATTTGGGAACCATATTGGCCGTATAACACATTACAAAGTAATGTAAACAAGCTAAAGTCTGCATCACCAGTTGGCTGAAAAATAATGAGTTAGTTCTTTAAAACTGTAAAAGGCAACACTGCTTATTTTATTAATTACCATATTATTAGTAAGGGATAAAACCGAGAGTTATAAGTTGAAACTTAAACAAAGAAACGTATTTCTTACGAATATTCCACTAGGGATAAGGGAGACCTCGCGTAACACCAACAGAACGATTCTAGTTTTAGTTTTATTTATTTATTTCAAATATTTACTATAATAAAAAATTACAATAAAATTATAAAAAAGTATCAGTCGGTTTTGCCTGTGTGGGTAGAAATACTTTTTTTTCCCAAAAAAAATTATGTATTTAGTGGGTTTTCAAAATTTTGGGCGTATGAACGGACAAAAGTATGGATAGGATTAAACTTCAAAAATTGGCGGGGATAACGATAGATAGGGCTTTTTTTATCACACTAGCCTACTAAAATCATAGTATCGCTGTAAACAGGCCACTAGGAAAACCTTCGGTAAAAATGTCAAAAGGATCCTCGAACAGACCCTTAACCACACAAAAATGTTGAACATTTGTGTGGGTGGTACCACAAGGATTGGACAGATAGGGCTCAAATTTGAACATAAACTAAGTTTCGACAATATTTAGAGATCCAAAGTTTGGGCCAAATCGGTTGCTACGTCTATGAGAAATCGCGCGTACCATTTTAGCGAATATTTTCGAACTATTGTGGGGGAGGTACCGGAAGGAGTGGACCTATAAGCACTAATTTCATCTAATATTCGAAGAAATATTTTAATATCCAAAGTGTGGACGAACGCAGTATTCGGTTCGAGCTCTCCAGCCACTACATATGGTGCCTAGGGGTTTTTTACAACTTTCGGGCTGTTTTCTCAAGAATTATGGACCTGCCCCTGAAAAAACTTTTATTGTCGTAATTGAGGCAGCAAATGCAAGTTGCTTCAACAAAAATCAAAGTGATTCGAGAGCAGGTCTTAAAGCGAACTTATCCGAATTTTTTTTCGGAGGTCCACGAAGGAGTGAAGATATATATTCCAAACTTATCTATATCTGGTAGATATATTAGGATGTGTAAAATATGGACAAAATCGGTCACTCCCATCAAGAGTTATGGTGCGCACAATTTTTCCGAACATTTTTGAACTTTTGTGGGAGAGGTACCAGATGAAGTGGACCGATATGGCTAATCTTCGAACTTAAACTAAGTTTGCACAAAATATTACGAAAGCCACAGTTTGGACAGAATCGGCAGATCCGTTCGAAAGTCATCTTGCGCTCCAACCACTACACACGGTGTCATATGGGTTGTTTGTACTTGCCCCTGATGAAACTTGTACCGTCGTATGGGGGGTAGTGAATACAAGTTCTTACAACAAAAATCTATGCGATTCGAGAGCAGGTCCTAAAGTGAACATTTCCGAAATTTTGTGTGGGAGGTACCCGAAGGAGTGGACCGATTGAGTCCATATTGCAACTGGTAGAAATTTCACGATGTGCAAATTATGGACTAAATCGGTTACTTTCTTCAAGAGTTATCGTGCGCACAAATTTTCCGAACATTTCCGAACTTTTATGAGGGAGGTACCGGAAGGAGTGGACCGATATAACCCATCTTCGAACTTAAACTAAGTCTGGACAAAATATTACGCAAGCCAAATTTTGGACCGAATTGGTTGATCCGTTTGAGAGTTATGGCGCGCTCCAGCCAGCCAGATAGACAGACAGACAGAGGGACATGGCTAAATCAACTCGCAAATTGTCTGAAACACATTTCGTCCAATCATACTTGGGGTCTAAAACCATTATTTCGATGAGACACATTTTGCCCATATGAAAGTGTATATACCCTGAGGGGTATAATAACTCACTTGCTTTGCGACACATTCTTGAAACAAAATACATATTTTAAATACGTTTTAAAGGCGGTTTCATTCATTATTTTGAAGAAATCAATTAAATAAAATAATTCTAAATACCGACACCAAACAAATCACACATATTCCAATGTTTGTATGTATATGTGGATTTTGTTTTTATATCTCATTTCCCTGCAAACAAACTCTGTCGCGGAAGTGGCTTAGGCGTGTTGCACATGGCGATGAAAATAGTCGCGGCGCACAGTGGTTCAGAATCGTTTTTTCCTGGTCAAAATTCTGTAACTTTTGAACGGATAGAGATATATTTATAATTCTTTTTTTGTAAGACAGATAACACAATCAGCTTTCAGACGAATTATAAGCGGTCAAGTTCGGACTGGTAGTTGCAGAGAAATTCAAGGTCAAAGTTAAACTTTTGAGTTTTTTAACTATTTTTCATCAAAATATGAGTGTTTTTGTGGTTTTTATATCTTCCTATGTATTAAAGATGGTCAAACACCAACAAATAAAAAAAATAATTACCAAAAAAAAACTAAAAAAAAAAATCGAAAAAATGTCGAAAATTTTTTTTTTTAAAAATTTGTAAAAAAAAATTTTACCAAAAAAATTTAAATTTTTTCAAAAATTAAAAAAATTCTCCTTGGGTTTTAATAAAACTTATATAACTCGTATAAAAGCTCATATACTCAAAAAGTTGTAATTTGTGTCAAAAAACTGTAATTCGTATGGAAACAGTATAGAAAAACACACATTTTTACCCATGTAATTTCAATAAATTGAAAAAAGTGTTAAACGGACGGAACGGGACGGGAACAAAAGTATATATGGGCTCGAAGAGGAGACGTTTGGGCATCTTTCTGTGAAAACAGAACTTTGTTCCATGTTGTTCCACAAAAGTTCTAGTCCACTAAATTTGGAATTTTATAAAATTTAGTACCCGAGGAAAAATAAAATAGATCATGTTGTGTAAACGCTACGGTAATTTACTAAAACGATTTTTAAAGTCCATAATCCTACCTACCTTATACAAAAACAATGAACACAATTACTATTATAGTTTCAGAGAAATAGCGTCGTCTTTCTCCAGAAATTTGCAAAAATGACGTATTTCCCAAAAATGGTGAAAATGCTCGTCTTTAGGGGCACGCCACGCCCACACCTTCCAATATTTGGGCCTAAATTTTTGGTTTCCTTAGTTTCAATATGTTTACTATCGAATCCCATATAGAAATTAAATATCTTTGACAAAACAAAATTTTGATTTTTGGCCAGGAAAATCGATTCCTGAACCATTGTGCGGCGATAGTGACGGAAGTCACTCTAAAGTGACCTCCATTATGAATAGACAGCGGAATCCTATGCAAATGCATATATGGTTAGGATGGTCGTAGCGAAATTCTGATTAGACAGAAACTCGTTTTATTACAAAATAAAAAAAAAAAAAAACCATATGCAAAAATATATTCATGGATTTGTGGTCTACATATCCCACCGAAATGGCTGAAATTTGGTATTAAGTCTTCGTTAGGGGTATGCAACTTTACAACTGAAATATGTGCGCATAGTTCCACGTCTTCATATAGCCCCCATAGAACGGTACCTACCGATATTCGGTATTTCGAAAGTTGTAGCCTCAATGCCCACCGAAATGACTGAATATTGGTATTTAGTCTTCATTGTGGATATAAAATGTTCCACCTGAAATCTGTCGGTATAGGTCCACGTCTTCATATAGCCCCCACAGAACGATACCTCCCGATTTTCGGCATTTTGAAGGTTGTGGCCTCTTCATAACAGCGAAATGACTGAAATTTGGTATTTTGTCTTCGTTGTGGGTATAAAACTTTCCACCTGAAATTTGTCGGTAAAGGTCCACGTATTCATATAGCCCCCATAGAACGGTACCTCGGGATTTCTGGTATTTTGAAGGTTGTGCCCTCAATATCCCTCCGCAATGGCTGAAATTTGGTATTAAGTCATCCTTGGGGGTAAAAAACTTTCCACCCAACATTTTTCGGTTTAGGTTCAGGACTTCATATAGCCGCCATAGAACGTTACCTCCCGATTTTCGGTATTTTGAAGGTTGTGGCTGTGGTTTTACATTTATCTATTTTATTGACATGTCTGAATATAATTTTAAACAGAAAAATTGTACACACAAACATTTTTGTACCGATTATTGAAGTTTGTTGCATAAGAAAATATGTAAAATGCATAAATTTTGCATATGCAAAAATTTATGCATTTTGCATAATTTTGCATATGTCATATGTTTCGATTGCAATGTAATCAGAAGCCAAAAATATACCCAGTCCCAAAATTTGACATGAATCGGACCAAAAATAGGGGTTGCATAAAATTCCGCTGTCTAATTATGAAGAAATGAACCACGCCGGCGTGTCGTCTTGGAAGGCACTCCAGCGACACTTTTTATACCCTACACCACACAGTGGTAAGGGGTATTATCCCAGCAAAATTAAATGAGTGCGAAAGGAGCCGTGAAAGATCCGATCTATTTCATCGAATTTTCATGAGTGCAATTGAAGTCGTGAAAGGTCCGATCTTTTTCATCGAATTTTCATGAGTGAAATTGAAGTGGTGAAAGATCCGAACTTTGTCATAATATTGTCATGAGTTCAAATAAATTGATAAGTAACCGCACAATAAATTATCAAATACTCATATACCCGAATAATTGTGTACTTGCAAAAGTAATTGTTAAAATGAAAATAAAAGTCAGATAAAAGTGGTCGATAGTGGCAAAATTTATATATTTTAATTAAAAATACAATGTAAATTGATATAAAACAAAAGAAAAATATTTAATTAATTCTCTTTCGAGTTGAGCTGTTAGGCCTTTAGAGATACATTGAAAAATTAGGAGTCTACCGAAGTCCCACGCATCCAACCATTACACTACGTTTCACGGGTGGTAAATCCGATCTTCAGGTGTATTAGGATGTTGTTTTTGTGGCAGACGAAGGCAAAGCTTGGTAACTGGTATATATATCGAACTTCATTAGATAAATGTATATGCGAAATTATGTCAGTTAATTGAAACTCCAAACTTTTTCCTATAGTCCTGCTTGGTAATCCCATTTTTCAATGTTCACAAATACTATGGTAAGTTTTATTCCTACATCATTAGTAATTGCTCTTCTATATCAGAAGATTTTATTTTTTGATCATCAATTATTGTCTACTAAAGTTTTGACAAGTTGATGGTGGCTGAGAACGCTAAGACGCCGGCAACCTTGACACTCAGTTGTCGGAGACCCAGGTTCGAATCCCAGCCTGGCTCATGCTGAAATTATTTTTTATTTTTTGCCTTATTAAGGCGAAGGCCATATAATTTCGCATATACATTTATCTAATGAAGTTCGATATATATACCAGTTACCAAGCTTTGCCTTCGTCTGCCACAAAAACAACATCCTAATACACCTGAAGATCGGATTTACCACCCGTGAAACGTAGTGTAATGGTTGGATGCGTGGGACTTCGGTAGACTCCTAATTTTTCAATGTATCTCTAAAGGCCTAACAGCTCAACTCGAAAGAGAATTAATTAAATATCACTATAAATGGCCTTCGCCTTAATAAGGCAAAAAATAAAAAAAAAAAGAAAAATATATTTTGTGTTTGGAAACCTTTTTCGTTTTGTGGATATTAAAAAGAAGTGTGAAAAAGACCCGGTCTATAAACCACGAGCTTCCCCAGCCGACCAACACCGATATAGTAAAACATATCGAGCTGCAATTATTGGGTTGGTTGGGCCATGTTAACAGGATGGATAAAGATGCCACCGGCATATGAATACGAGCCATTTGACGTTATGCGACCCGAGGGAAGAACAAAACTCCAATGGAAAGATCATGATATCACAAAACATGGCATGCACAGTTAGAGAAGCAAAGTAGAAGATCGGTAAAATAAGTATAAAAGAGACCATAACATGGTAACTATTACAGGATAAGCTTTTTCTTTTGAAATAAAATAACAGAATTCAAATTTATACTAGATTTCCAAAACGATGAGCTTGGTTCAGAGATTGACACATAATTTATCGAATATTGGAAAAACGGAACCCCCAAGTTGAAAGAAATATTTTGCAGCCATCGGAAGAGATAAATATGATATTGCAGATTAATATAATACATAATTTTGAAAATTACATACAAAATAAAGAAAAATAACATCTGGCGATACAAATCATCTGCGCATTGTATAGTCCGGTCAAAATAGACATTGAAATAGCAAAAATTCCCACAAAGCTGAATTTTGGTGGAGAGCTAGGGTTTGCCATTAGAAGCAACGTCCTTAAAGTCCCCATCGATCCCATGTGTGCAAAACAAAATATTCGGGGTCAAAGGTCAAATTTTAAGGGTTTTTAGGTTTTCCGATTTATTTTTTGAAAACGGGTGTTCTAATCAAAAAGTGACTAAAGTAAATATTGTAGACAGAAAAATTATCTATAAGCTTGACCTTAATAATTTTTTTCCTAGAAGGAACCATTCTTGAGATATAGGTGTTCTAAAAAACACATGGTTTTTATGCACTTATAAGGGAAATATGCAATTATTTAGACGAACCGGCTAATATAAGCGAAGTAATCGGGTCTGTCTCCCAAAAAATATATATTTTCTTGAAGAGCGAAATTATAGCTATCTTCTAAAAAAAATTCCAATAAAATCGGAGCGTGTTTAGTAGACTTATTCAATGTTAGAGTCATTTTATGCAAAAATTGCCCATTTAACCCACATGTATAATCGAAAGCCCAACGGGAACGACCCCAAAGAAAACTCTCCGATTTTTTTTCAAGTTTTGTCCGAAGGTAGGGTCTGTTGCGCTGATTACGGAAATGTATAATTTTCAACGGTTGCAGATCAGGTTCACCGGTTATTCGACCCGAAAGGCCAAATTTAAAAACCGGGTTTGACCCGGTTCTACTGAACCGATTACTGCAAAGTGGATATGGTTTGAAAGCTTACGGAAGTATCTAACACATAGCGTCGTTACTTTAACCGGTTCGCCTCAGAATGTACTTACGCGGCTAATTTTTTATTTTACTTTTAGATCGCGATATCTCGAAAATGGTAAGTCTTTTTTAAGAATCATAAAGACCACTCTTGTAGACAATTATTGAATCTACAACTTTTACTTTAGCCGGCTTTTGCTAAGTCTTACCGTTTTTGAGAAAAATTAAAAAAACTGAATAATGCCTCCAAAAATGACCTTTGACCCCGAATAACTTGTTTTGCACACATGGGATCGATGGGGACTTTTAGGACGTTGCTTCTAATGGCCAACCCCAGCTCTCCACCAAAATTCAGCTTTGTGGGAATTTTTGCTATTTCCCCCTTATACGCATGTCTATTTTGACCGGACTAGTATTCTTATTAATTCAACAAATTACATAATTGTATTGCGAATTTTATTTCTGATTGACGAAAATCCGGATCCAAAGCATTGGTGCAAGAAGCCATGACAACGAACTGGTGTAAGAAGCCATGACAATGAACTGGTGCAAGAAGCCATGACAATGAACTGGTGCAAGAAGCCAAGACAATGAACTGGTGCAAGATGCTATGACAATGAACTGGTGCAAAATGCCATGACAATGAACTGGTGCAAGATTCTATGACAATGAATTGGTGAAAGTGTGTGTCACTCCCTTGTAAATTTCATTGGTGATTCACCTAAATTTTCACCTATGACATGTCACTTGCAACCATGATTCAACTCATGATTTGTCATCGAACATTTTGCTGGGATGTCTTTGTGCATTTGTATGTAATTGTATTGCTTTTGGTGAAAATCGGTTCAGATTTGGATATAGCTCCCATATATATTTTCGGCCGATTTCACGTATTTCCTGTACCACACACGCTATATATGTCCGATTTCGATGAAATTTGGAATGTGTGACTGAATTCAGTCTAGAAATAAGTGTGCCACATTATATCGAAATCGGTTCAGATTTGGATATAGCTCCCATATATATGTTCGCCCGATTTCACGTATTTGCTGCACCAAACACGCTATATACGTCCGATTTTGATGAAATTTGGAATGTTTGACTGAATTCGGTCTAGAAATAAGTGTGCCAAATTATATCGAAATCGGTTTCGATTAGGATATAGCTCCCATATATATTATCGGCCGATTTCACGCATTTTCTGTACCAAACACGCTATATATTTCCGATTTCGATGAAATTTGGAATGTGTGACCGAATTCAGTCTAGAAATAAATGTGCTAAATTATATAGAAATCGGTTCAGATTTGGATGTAGCTTCCATATATATTTTCGGCCGATTTCACGTATTTTCTGTACCAAACACGCTATATATTTCCGATTTCGATGAAATTTGGAATGTGTGACTGAATTCAGTCTAGAAATAAATGTGCCAAATTATATCGAAATCTGTTCAGATTTGGATATAGCACCCATATATATTTTCGGCCGATTTCGTGTATTTTCTGCTCCAAACACGATATATAAGTCCGATTTCAATGATATTTGGAATGTGTGACTGAATTCGGTCTGGAAATAAATGTGCCAAATTATATCGAAATCGGTTTCGATTAGGATATAGCTCCCATATATATTATCGGCCGATTTCACGTATTTTCTGTACCAAACACGCTATATATTTCCGATTTCGATGAAATTTGGAATGTGTGACCGAATTCAGTCTAGAAATAAATGTGCTAAATTATATAGAAATCGGTTCAGATTTGGATGTAGCTTCCATATATATTTTCGGCCGATTTCACGTATTTTCTGTACCAAACACGCTATATATTTCCGATTTCGATGAAATTTGGAATGTGTGACTGAATTCAGTATAGAAATAAATGAGCCAAATTATATCGAAATCGGTTCAGATTTGGATATAGCTCCCATATATATGTTCGCCCGATTTCACGTATTTGCTGCACCAAACACGCTATATACGTCCGATTTTGATAAAATTTGGAATGTTTGACTGAATTCGGTCTAGAAATAAGTGTGCCAAATTATATCGAAATCAGTTTCGATTTGGATATAGCTCCCATATATATTTTCGACCGATTTCACGTATTTTCTGTACCAAACACGCTATATATTTCCGATTTCGATGAAATTTGGAATGTGTGACCGAATTCAGTCTAGAAATAAATGTGCTAAATTATATAGAAATCGGTTCAGATTTGGATGTAGCTTCCATATATATTTTCGGCCGATTTCACGTATTTTCTGTACCAAACACGCTATATATTTCCGATTTCGATGAAATTTGGAATGTGTGACTGAATTCAGTATAGAAATAAATGAGCCAAATTATATCGAAATCGGTTCAGATTTGGATATAGCTCCCATATATATGTTCGCCCGATTTCACGTATTTGCTGCACCAAACACGCTATATACGTCCGATTTTGATAAAATTTGGAATGTTTGACTGAATTCGGTCTAGAAATAAGTGTGCCAAATTATATCGAAATCAGTTTCGATTTGGATATAGCTCCCATATATATTTTCGACCGATTTCACGTATTTTCTGTACCAAACACGCTATATATTTCCGATTTCGATGAAATTTGGAATGTGTGACCGAATTCAGTCTAGAAATAAATGTGCTAAATTATATAGAAATCGGTTCAGATTTGGATATAGCTTCCACATATATATTTTCGGCCGATTTCACGTATTTTCTGTACCAAACACTCTATATATTTCCGATTTCGATGAAATTTGGAATGTGTGACTGAATTCAGTCTAGAAATAAATGTGCCAAATTATATCGAAATCTGTTCAGATTTGGATATAGCTCCTATTTATAGTTTACACTAGGAGACCCGGCGAACTTCGTCTCGCAGTTTGTTAGGTACAGAACTTGATGGCTTTGATTCAAACCTATAATACTATTATTGCTATCACCTTGTTCAGTGGCAAATATTTCTTTGTTTTGAACTGTGTAGGATGATCTTTGAAGCAAATGCACATTAGATAATTGTACTTTCGACAATTGTCAGTTTGAGAGGCAAAGTGTTTCTGTTTTCTTCTACTCTCTCTCCTATAAACTGACAATAGGTGCGAGAAAATTAACAACTGTAAATCGGGACAAAGATATATTTTTTAAGCAAATAACACAGTTTGCGATTTAAATAAAAATATTCGGTAGCATAGTTGAAGCAAAATAATATCATAACGCCCCTATTCGTTTCATAATCGATGGTTTTCTACAATTCTTCTTTTCACCACTGAACACGATATTTCACTCAAGTAATTGAATTCGTAGGAAAGAATGCGATCGTAGGAATTTGAATTTAATGCTGAATATAGTGCTTATTTAAATTTGCGTTTTAATCAATTAACCTATTTTGAGCAGAAAGATCCGATCGTTATCAGGTAACCACCTTCGTCAGCTTTTTTTTGACTTCTCTGTTTAACATGATCTCCTGAATTCTGCATTCATTGCAAGTTCGGAATTAGATGCAATGGCTCTGGTAACACGGACAAATGTGGTAATTGAATTTTGACTGAGACTGTACTATCCAGTACTTGGTACATTGATCCTTGTTAGCAGAGCTATTCTATTAGTTGCCGTTCTCTGTGTGTTTCGGATGCTTGAAGTCTTGTCACACTAACACGTGACTGTTGTTGATTACTTGGTCACCCTATATTTAATTTCGACGTAAATAACATAGTCAAATTAATATCACAAACTTATTAATGTTTAATAAGTATTTACCTACTTATGTCGTCGATAAAGAATATTTGTCAGATAATTCGACCAAAAAATCTCCAGTACCTCCGATTTCTTCTTTTTTTTTCTTTCCCATTTTGAATATCATCCTTTTTCGATGTACATACATACAATGTATCAACAGTACCAGTGTACATATGTATGTATTTGTTCATTTGTAATTGCCTTCCAGCTCTACAGGAACTAAACTGATTGAATTCATACACCTTTTCAGTGCGGATATCATTTTTTAGTATCTTGACAGTATATGAACAGTACCAATATATATCTGGTACAGCGTAAATTTTATACCGCATAAATCGGAAGTTGATTTTTCGAAGATGTTTTTACTTACAGTTTAAAAGTATATGTACATATATGCCACAACCTGACTTCCAATGAAATTACCTCGGATTATAAAAGTTTTCATTTCAAATTTTCATGGAAACAGAATTGAACCCCAGATTAGGAAAAATGGAGAGTAGAAGTTTTTTTTAACTATTTTTTTACTACGATAACAAATTTGACTTTATGATATCGAAAAAATAGTAAAAATTAGTATATTCTTGCAGTACTGAAACATATTAAAATTATAAAAAAAGTATATCCATCATTTAGTAACTTATCACAAACTATTGTATGAACATCATTAAAAATCCTTTTTGCAAATACACCCCAAATTTATTGCTTCATATACACCCCAAATTTAAGTGAATAAATATTTTTTGGGGCATAAATGCATAGTTTGGGGCCTAATTGTATTTGGGGTGATATTGCTTTTGCCAAATGCATCCCAATTTCAAAAATGCATTTTGGCCCTAATGAAATTTTGGGGCATAAATGTAATAATTTTTTGGGGCCAAATTTACTAGTTTGGGGCCTTTTTGTATTGGGGCCATTTTTCAAATTGAAAAACACCCCCAAAAATTGGGGTCCATTTTCATTTCCGTTTGGGGTGTTATTTGATGGGGCCTTATTTCTGTACCCCAATGAAATCACCCTAGTGGGCAGGGACTAATTAACCAAAAAAATCAAAATATTGATTTTTTAAGATCTGCAAAAATTTTAGTACGAGGGCGGTTCGGAAACTTCTTAGCCTATCAATGAAAGAGAATAGTTAGTTTTTCAAAAATATTTTTATTTTTCAATATAATCTCCTGAAACTTCAATACACTTAGTCCAACGCTTTTCTAGCAATTCCATCCCTTGATTAAAATAGTTTTCCTCAAGGTCTTCAAAATAGTGGTTTACAACTGTAATTGCATCTTCATTTAAGGTAAAACGCTTGCCAGGAAGGAATTTTTTTAGATTTGGGAACAAGTAAAATTCACTGGGAGCTAAATCAGGAGAATAAGGTGGGTGGTCAAGCAACTCGTACTTTAATTCGTTGATTTTAGCCATTGTTAAAACACTCTTGTGCGCTGGTGCGTTGTCTTGATGAAAAATTATTTTTTTGTGTTGTAAGCCAGGACGTTTTTCTCGAATTTGTACATTTAATTTATCCAAAAGGTTGCAATAGTACTCTGAATTTATTGTTTTACCCTTTGTTTGCAGATAGTCAATCAATAAAATACCTTTGAAGTCCCAAAAAACCGTTGCCATATTTTACCAGCCGATTGAATTGTTTTTCCCTTCTTTGGGGCACTTCCTCCAGCTTCAGTCCATTGTTTGGATTGTTCTTTTGTCTCTGGAGTATAGTGGTGGATCCATGTCTCATCAACAGTTATGAAATGACGCTTAAAATCCATTTTATTTCGCTTAAAACGATTCAAACAAGCTTGAGAAATGTTCATTCTTATGCGTTTTTGATCGACTGTTAACAAATGCGGCACCCATCTTGCAGACAGCTTTTTCATCTGTAGTTCTTCATGCAAAATTAAATGGACTTGATCATTTGAGATGCCCATGATATTAGAAATTTCACGCACTTTTATTCGTCGATAATTTAATACCATATCATGCACTTTGGCTACAATTTCTGTTGTTGCTGCTGTGTTTGGACGTCCACTACGTGGTTCATCTTCAATGCTTGTACGACCACGTTTAAATTCAGCAACCCAATTTTTTACTGTTGCATATAAAGGAGCACTTTCACCTAACACATTCACCATATCATTATGAACTTCTTGTCCCGATAAACCTTTTTTATGTAAATATTTAATGACAGCACGAATTTCTAATTTTTCCATTGTAAAAAAATTGCGGATGCGTCTTTTTTGAACACCTGTTTCTATATGAAGGAGTTGCCAGATCGAAACAAAATTTAACATGTGTTCATAACAGAGATGGAAGTTGCCGAAACACTTAACTTTTTCTGTTTATACCGCGCTTTTTGTGCTAGGCTAAGAAGTTTCCGAACTGCCCTCGTAGTGCTGCTTTTTCCTTATAATATATACACTTCAATCATTATTTATAAGAAGCTAAAGAGCTATTCTAAACCAGTATAACAAAAATTATCATAACAAAAACATATACAATATAACTAAATAACACAGCTATAGTTAGTGAAATATTTTTTGTTTGAATGTTGCACTGCAAACTTTGCAACATAACAGCTAATCGTTGGTAATTCTTTAATATTATCAAATAATATATAATAAAAATAATAATTACATATATAATTAACAAACATTATCATGGAATACCTGAGCACTTACAGACAGTAATTAACAATTCTCTTATAAGCCATCTTTTAAAACATTGCTAATAAATAGTTTTTTTTTTGTTTTCTTTCATTGTTTAACTATATTTTTGTTCTCTCCTAAAGAAACTTCGAACACAAACAAACTAACAAAACAAAAATAAGCCCTAACATTTGTATAAAGGTGGTATAGTTGTAGGATTATAAGGATATAACAAAGAGTGAACAAGGGGGGTTCAACATCAAGTTCGTGGGAGCGGGGAGGGGAACTTCTTGTAATTGCTTAACGATGCATATTAGTTTCCGTTTGTATTTTAGTGGGTTATATACATTTTTGTATTTGTATTTAGTCTTTTCTTGTATGTTATATATGTATGTATATCCTAGTATTTGTATGCATTATTGGCAACTCTAATTTACCACAGCAATATTGCCAATATAGTTCTCGTGTATTTTTGAATATTTCTTTTTAGTGTGGTGGATGGCCTTGTGTGCGGGGACTGCTATCATCTTCAACTAATATTTTGCTTGGAGTGTTTTGTTATAATTTCTTTAGCTTATGTTTATCCTAATTTATTTTTGGGGGGTGAGCGTTTCTAATGGTTTTTTCTAGTTGTTCTAATTCGTTTTTTTTCCTCAACACCTTTCGAGTGAAGGAGTGATATTTGTTCTTCCTTTGGTTTGATATGTATAGGTGTCCTAATTTTGTGAGTGATTTGTTTTCGTTCGTTTTAAAAGTTTAATTCTTGTTTTTTTGGTTAATTTGCTTTGGTTTTTGTAGTTTAAAAGGCAGTATTGTCTTGATCAGCAGTTGGCATTGCCATACCAAAGCCACCACCGCCTCCGCCGCCACCACCACCACTACTGTTGGAATCTCTTCGATTTTGACCAGTAGCTGAACTAATCATTTTTTGTACCTGTTCTTGTGCCGTTTGTTGATTTAGTCGCCGTGCTTCGGCCACCGGAAGATCATCGTCCGTCTCCAAGGCGGGATTTATGCGACCATTACGTTCGTCTTTACCAGCCATTGTGGCAGCACCATATGAACGTCCCAGGGGACCAGCCATCACTGAGAGCTGTGGAAAGAAAAGAAATTATTTATAATTATAATATAATTAATTTTGATATTTTAGCACAAATAAAGGAGAGAATAGTCCTCTATTCCGCTATATGTAAAAGTGATAACTACATATATAATCTAGAAAGTCTGGAATAAAATAATATAACTTCCGAAAGAAAAATGGAACCGAGGAATTTAACCTTCAGGGTCCTACAGGCACATACATTTCAATTTATTTGGTGAGGTAATTTTCCATGTCCTACACGGATCTGAAGCGTTTTTTATTGCAAAAAAGTTTGTGACTCGGAACCGGACAAAAAGAGCAGAACAGAAAAAAAAGAGCGAGCCTGAAAACTAAATAGGGAGACTTTGTTCTTTTTACAACAGATGGCATCGGCACTGTCATCAAAAGAGCTATACCATCGAAAACCCTGAGACCTGATTGCATGAAAATCATGGCCAACTGTCAATCAATAGGTGAGAGATTTGGAATATGGCAAGGATAATTCCGATATCAAAACCTGAAAAAAAGAAATCTAAGCGTCGGAATGTTAAACGGGGCGTATCGCAGTGAGGTGTAATATTTCCCTTGCTATTTAACTTTAACGTCTCTAATTTTCCCGCCCCTTCAGACGATCTAAAACTGGTGAGTTACGCAGATGACTGAGTCGCCATGGCCACCGGAGTATCAATCAACGAAATGGAGGAGAAACTAAGTGTCTGTCTCACACTTCTGTCTACTTTTTGGCAAGGAATGAAATCTATAGCTATAATTACCAAAATCCACAGAAACTATCTTCACGTCATGGCCAAATTAGGTAAGGAGGACATTGGTTATTAAAGTTGGAGGAAGAACAATACCAACTGTCCAAAACCCTCCTTAACTCTTGAAACATGCAGACGCCGTTAAGTCCAACTCTTGGGGCAAGAACAGGGGAATCATGTTCATGTTAACCGCTCAGTCCTCAACTATGCCAAACTCGTTTGCGCCTCGTAATGCCTTACGAACTGCTACAGGATGTGTCCAGACGTCGAGTTTGGACCGTCTGCGTCAGAAGGCAATTATGTTGCCAGTGCTGCAACATAACGTGTTCCTGCTGGCATGTCATCTGCCATTGTATCTCAACCACCATATTGTGGAACAGAATCCATCCCATCCCTTAGTCGATGGTCAGACTAGCAAGGTTTCTTGAAACCAATTTCGTTAAAATTTCTTTTCAAGTTTCGTTAGTGTCCACACACGTTAACGTGAAATTTAAGATTTTTTCGTGTCCTCTTTATTTTACCATTCGCGTTTGTTGTGTTTCTCATACCAATAACAACAAAACAAACATAAATAAACTAAAAACAGCACAAAATAATTAACATTTATAATTAAATTAATATTAATACATAGTTAAATTTTCACTATTTCATTAATTTAATGTTTTTATTAAATCTTTTTATGCTTGCTTTGGTCTTAACGTTTGCTTGAGAAAATAACAATGAAAGAAAATGGAAGAAAAAATCTTGCAACGAACAACAAGAAGAGGCAACACAACAAACACAGAAAACCATGTACATGGGTTTCACTACTTCATACCCCTCGCCTATAAACTTGACGTCGCCATGTTGAAATCGTGCTAGTCTGACCATCGACTTACTGCACCGCTAAATATTATTCATAATCGCGCAGGCCAGCAATCTGTTTGATGTCACCCGTGTCTTGCAACAACATCCTTCAGTGGTTGCGGACTGCCTAGAGCAACTGAAATCTGAGATCTGGTTAGTCCACAATCCTCAACGCGTATCAGCCAAAATAATACCAGGTGTTGAAGACAACATAATCCAGCAGTGCAGGCAGGGACTACGCCCCATTGATCTGTGATGTCGACCTCTTGAATTGGCATCCTTTCTTCGGCTCCCCACGCCATCCCTAACCAACACAATTCAATATTCTAGATCATCCACACATCCCACACACCTGACAACCAGTCGACTTGGGTCAGTCGATCTCCCTATAATTGTCGTCAGAGAGTTCAATTATCAACGCTTCAGAGTATTGCCCAACCTGTCTAATGTTCGGATAACAAAATTGACGTTCCGGGATATCAACACTGCTGGTCAAATACCCGAATTTCTCAGCAGAGACCGCGGTACAAGCAAATAAGCTTTGCCGAGCCAAACCCAGTAACCCCAGATTCTGACATTTGAAGTGAAGTTAACAGGTTGGTACGTAAGCACAGTCGGAACAAGTGGCTAGATCATCTGAAGAGTTGCAACATTGCAGCCGTCGAAATAAGAAAATTGTGGGCATCGGTAAAGCCGCTCGAGGGCCATTGAAAGATGGATGATAGGGTTTCTGTCACGTTTGGCGACGTTATGTTGACTGATCCGAAGAGGTGTGCCAGTCATATAAATCAACAATTTATTGAGCACCACAGGAGTGACAAGGCCTCCTCTTCCATCCGAGGAGGAATCACCACAGTTTACAATGAATGCTATTGCGAATGTCATCAGGAATGCTAAAACCTTCAAAGCAATGGGCACTGATGGAATCTCCATAGTAATGCTGAAAAATTTGGATGTGCCGGGAGTCGAGTATCTCACTAAAGTTCTCATTCGATCGCTGGCCATCCACATCGATCCCGAAGGAAAATGGGAAGGGTGATCCCGCTACTAAAGCCAGAAAAGGATGCCAGCAAAGGTGAATCGTACAGACCGATTTCGATTTTTTCGCCCTTTGCAAAGACGCTTGATGCTTTAGTCCTCCCCAGCGTCAGACATAGATGTCCAGTTGCCGATCGTTAGCATGTGTTCCGCAAGCAGCTATCTCCACGCATATTAGTCGAAGACTCAACCATAGGCGTGTGATAGAACAGTTATGGTGGCTCTTAACTTGTCAAAAGCATTTGACACTGTCAAGCACTCCACGCTGTTTGAGGACATTGAGTAGACTACACTCCGGCCAAGTTTAAAACGTCGAATAAGCAATTATATGTGTGGATGCCAGCCGTACGAAGAATTCTGGAATAAGAACTAGGAGTCCTATAGAGTGGAACAGGGAGTTCCCCAAGGTGGGGTGATATCTACGGAACTGTTTATCCTCTACCTCTTCTGTATTTCGCCCCCTCGAGACCCTCAATGCGGTAACATATGAGGATGATTTTACGACCTTGGCGTCACTTACCTTCCCTGATGTCATTTGTAAAAAGCTGAAGTCCTATTTGACTAATCTTACCACATTTTTTCACGCGAGGAATATATCCGCCACTAAATCTACGGTCACTCTGTTTACCACATGCACGACAGAGGTCCGGGCCACCAGTCCCGGTTCCGTTTGGGGACCAACTGGTAGTAGTCTTATGGTTACGAGGTCGTACCAGAGACCTAATTCTGGGACCACGGGTACCAGTTGCCCCTAGGTCTAATGACCTTGTCTGGTAGTTGGTGTTGTGGGAGTATCGTGGTGGCTGCGGTTGTACCCAAATCGCGGGGGAAATCTTCGGCTTGAAAGTGGAGTGGCATTGCAACCGGCTGTCTGAGCCATAGAAAGACAGGATCTTTGGATGGTGCTCCGCATCAAACCAAGGTGGTGAACAGGACCAAACTCTTGAACACAATTGGTACCTCATTATGGTGCAAGAGGCGTTGGTTGGTCGCCTGTAATCAACCCGGTGCTGAGAACACCGTGGGGTTAAGCCGACAAGGCAGGTACCCACGCTAATCATCACCACCTCATGCACGACAGAGGTGAGAGAGAACAAAGTTGAATGTCATGGTCGATGATAGCAGAATTCCGACCACAAACTATCCCAAACACACATCCACACAGCCACAGCTATCTGCGACAAGCTGAAATGTAGGGCCAAGGTCCTCAAGTCCCCAGACGGATCACTTGGGGTGAAGATTAAGAAACATAGTTGATCAAATATAACGCAATAGGTCGGGCAGTGCCGCCTGTCTTCTGCGACATTATGGTCCGCGGATATAAGTGCAACGAGATGGAAACATGTTCAAACCTGTCAGAATGCCGCCCTGAGAACTGCAACAGAGTGCCTCCTCATGCCTTTAGTTTACCATTTATATGAGGAGACAAAGATTCTTCAAGTACAGCAACACAATTGCATGCTTTCGTTGCAGTACTTGCTCGGGTGTTTCCTTGAGAGCCATCATAATCACCACCCTGACATGTCAGGAGAGATTTGTATGATCTAGACATAGAGGTGCAAGAGAGAAACCCTAGATCAACGAGCCTATCAAGCAGGTTTAAATAAAATTCAAGCGGACGCAGTCACAGTTGCCACAAACCACTATCGTGTGAATGCGGTCCTCGGAGAACATCCCCCATCTATCGCAGCTGAGGAGCGTAAGCTGCAACGACAAACCAGGGTAGTTTTGGGATCAACTACACTGGGGATGGTGCAACTGTCTGAATTCTTATAGGGCAAGTATCGATGACACAGTGCAAAACATCTGTCTAGCATGCGGATCAGGCCCGCAAAACACATTGCACATTTTCAACTAGCCTGCCAAACCTATTCAAGTAACTTTGTGGTTACAATGAAGTGTTGACCCTAAATATGGGAACATTTCGGGACCATATCATAACATGTATTGAAAAGCATGATATCAACGACTGCCAGCTATTACAATTACAACACGATTCGAGTAGCCTTAAACGGTATTCAAGTTTGGAACTTTTGCGGAGAAGATGCTTGAAGGAATGAACGATATTGTCCATCTTGGAACTAGATCTAGTTTTAGAAGTCATTCCGTTCAATTGTTATAGTTAGTTCAAAACGATCCTAGGATAGCCCTTAAACGAAAACATGTACTTTTGTCATGGAGGTGTTGCCCGATATGGACCTTCTTAAAACTTGATGTACGTTAGGAAGAAATTTTACGATGTCTAAAGTTTCGACCAAATTGGATACCCAATTCGTACGTGCTCATCAGTCATCTTTTTTGATTGCGGTAGGATTTTTTATAGCTAATGGGCCATTATCTCACGAATTAGGGGAAAAATTGAATTATTTTGTGGCAGGTACACGATGGGGTGCACTAAGAAGATCCAAGTTTGGACAAAATATTACGTGGTGCATAGTTCGGATCAATCGATTAATCCGTTCGAGAATTGTCGTGTGCACCAACTAGACAAACGGACGGACGTGTACGTCACAAAAGAATCAGTGTTAAATATATTTTGAATAAAATGCTCACCTGTTCTCCACACTCAGCTGGCTCACCAACTCTTTGTACATCTTCAGGTATATTGACTACACAACGGAAAACATCATAACTTGGCGGCAGTTTACCAGATTCAAACATCATTCTGCAATAAAAAGAAAAAATATGCGACATCCACAATTAGTCCATCAAAATCCCATTGGGATCATTAATCAAGACTTACTTTGTCCACCATGAAACTACAACCAATGTCACTAAACTAATCAACATTGCCATTGTGCGGAAGGGGAACAATTGTGTTTCATTCTCTGCATCATAGCCCGGATAATGGATGAGGGCTGGCAAACCGAGTAAAGATTCACCACCCGATAAGCGAATAAATAATGCAATCAAATATGCGGCTAAACTGCCGTAAGTGTTGCAGTGCTTCTTAAAGTGAACCACCATTAGGAGTTGGGGGAATAGAATTACATACACCAGATCGGAACACATGGACCTGGGATTGAAAAAGAAATTACATTTAGAATTAGTTTTGAATAAATATTGAGATAATCACATTTTACATACCATAGACCATATATGGAGGGTATTGTCAAAGCCATTATGGTTGCCATAATACCCACAACAATAATACCACCTCTCATAACCCATATAATTTCCATTTCGGAAGCCTTCTGACGAAATATCAGCTTGTAAACATTGCGTGCAAACATTGAGGCAGCCGATAACACCGACGAATCTGCCGAAGACATTACGGCCGCTGAAACGGCGCCCAACCCAAAGAAGGATACAAAATCAGGTGTCAGATATTGTAAGACCATTGGTAAAATCATACTAGTTTCCTGCACGGTTAATGGATAAGGTCCAGTGTATGCTGTTTCATTCCAAGCTGCAAAAAAATCAAAAAGGTTATTTATTTTGTTGGGATTTGAAGATTACATGAAATTTACTTACGAGTTGCTTTGGCGATAGCGCCAATCAATACCGGTGGGATAGCCATTAAAATACAACCAGCTGCTGCAACATAGGATAAGACTTGGGCCCGTCCAGCTGTTTTACTAGACAAGACACGTTGGAAATATACCTGGACAGAAAGTATGTATCAATATTTACAACTAAAATTAAAAAAAAAACAAAGTTCAACCCACCTGCCATGGTATACCACCAAATATCAGCAACAACCCATAGTCTAGGTAAAACCATCTTTGCTCCGGTGCCACATGGCCAATCCAATCAACATCCATTGATGATAAACTCTTGACATGGTCATTGGCCCAGGCGAATGGTATACACATCCAGAGGCCAATAAAGATGCAAAATAGTTGTATAACATCGGTATATGCCACCGAGTAGAGACCACCAAACAGCGTGTAAAATATTGCAATACACGAAGATAATATAACCGATGTTCGATGATCCATATCAATGATAACCGATAGTGTGGCGCCCAATGCTGCCAAAATACCAGCAGCCCAAAACACCTCACCACACAGAGCGGGTAAAAACAGCAAACCACCCATACGCTCACCAAATGAATCTTGCAATGGATCCAACATTGTTATGTAGCCTTGTTTACGCATCGGATTGGCAAAGAAAATGCCACCTGTGGTGTGGAAAAATGTGTAAATATGTATGTATTTATGTGAGAAAACGAAACAAGAGTTTGAGGCGTTTTTTCTTCAATTGTGGACTTACCAAAGACTAAACTTAAAGCATAACCAAATGGTGCCTGACACCACACCAATCCTGAGGTGTAAATAGCTTCTGCTGTACCATTGATGTAACCACCACCAACCCATGTTGCTGAAAATTGAAGAAAATATGGAAATGTTTATTACTGTCACTTGGACGACTTTTGACAATATTAAATTTTGCAAACATTCAAATAATAAGGTAACAGGGTGGGTTCCGAGGTGGACATACACTTAAGTCATAGTATACATGTTATGCGCTATAGTCTGCATTATTGGAGAGAGTAACATCTAAATTTATTATTAAATTCATCATTTTAGAAACATGTTTGCCCTAATTAGGATTCGTATCCAGGAACTGAGTTCTGAGCATTCTGCCGATGTGTTTGTAGCCTAAGGTGTCTGTGCTTGTACCCTAAGATACACCCTTGTTATTGTTGTAACAGTGTTTATTATTGTGTTTGCATATTCGTTCTTTTGTTCAATCTGGCTCTGGGTCTATCTTCAGTTCCAGGAAAGTGGCTGCTGCAATGGGATGTCATCAGGGTAGTTACCTGACTCCAGGATCGTACAATTATTCGTGTACGTTACGATATCAATGTCGTCTGGAGGGGGCGGAATACAGGAAAGGTAGAGGTTAAACAGTTCCGAAGATATCACCCCACCTTGGGGAACTCTCTGTTTCACTCTACGGGTTTTGGACTTCCTGTTCCTGAATTCCACGTACGACTGGCGTCCACACATATAAATGATTCTAACGTTTCAGACTTGGCCGGAGGATTGTCTGCTCAATGTCCTCAAACAGCGTGGCAGACAGTATCAAAGGCTTTTGATAAGTCAAGCGCCACCATCACTTTTCTATCACACGGCCTTTCCTGGTTGAGTCCTCGACAAAGATATGTGGAGATGGCGTGCAGCGCTGTTGTCATGCTGTGCAGCTTACGGAATCGATGCTGATGATCAGCAACTAGATAGCTATTTCTGACGCTGGGGAGGACTAAGGCCTCAAGAGTCTTTCTACAGGCGACAAAAGCTAAATCGGCCTGTACATTTCACTCTTGCTGGCATGCCTGGCTTCAGGAGCGGGACCACTCTGCCCATTTTCCAGACTTCGGGAACAATGAAGGTGGCTAGCGACAGGTTAAGAACTTTAGTGAGATACTCCATTCCCAGCTCATCCAGCTGTTTCAGCATTACCATGGAGATTCCATGAGGGAACGACGCTTTGGATGATTTAGCGTTCCTGATGACATTCTCAACATCATCCATTGTAAACTGTGGTGATTCATCATCGGCAGGAAGAGATCTGATGCGACGTAGTACTCTTCTCTTCGACCTGTCATTCCCGGGGTGCTCGACAAACTGTCGATTGAAATAACTTGAGCACCTCTTCGTGTCAGACAACGTAACGTCGCCAAACGTGACTGAGGTCCTATCTTCCTTCCTTCCGGGGTTCGGGAGTGACTTAACCGTTGCCCACAATTTACTTAAACCGGCACCAATGTTGCAACTCTTCAGATGATTTAACCATTTGTTCCGCTTATGTTCGCCGAACAGCCTGTTCAGTGTCAGCTCCCTGACTCTGGGATAACTGGGGTTGGCTCGACGAAGCTCATCAAGCTAATTTGCTAATCCCGTCGCCTCTGCTGGGAAGTTTGGTATTACTTCGGGTATTCGACCAGTAGGTATATGACGAGCGGCTGCAACAGTGATGATGTCTCGGAACGTCCTTTCCTCTACCCGAACATGAGAAGTATTGGGCAGTTCTCTGAAGCGGTGATTGGTGAACTCTCTGAAACCTGACCAATCAGCTTTCTTATGATTGACGAATTTGCGACGTTCAGAGATGATGAAATCGGGTGGTCTTCTTATGGAGACAATTATGGGGAGATGGTCTGATCCAACAGAAATTACGGGCTGCCAGGTAACGTCATTTGACAGACTCGGTGACACGATGTCTGGCGAACTGTAACACTCTCCTCTAATTCTGGTAGGAGCGTCCTCATTGACCGTGCAAAACGTAGAGCTATCAATCTGCTCAGCCAGCGCTGTATCTCTCTGGTCGTTTCCGAGAACCGAATGCACAACTCATGATGAGCATTAAAGTCCCCCAAGACCAGACGGTTGTGACCTTCCAAAAGCTTACTAATGTTAGGCTTGTAATCTGAGATTCAGCCATTTCTCGGCGGAATGTATACGTTCAGCAACTCTATCTCGGCAATTCCACACCTGACTGCTACCCCCATACATTCCATGTACGGGTCATTAGAGTCAGGCTCAAGCGAGATATGTTGTGGGATCCTTCCTTAGATGCACCCACTCCTGACATCTATTGCATCTCACCGAAGTTTGGATATGGGTGAAGATGCGGATGTGGCAAACCGAACACAAATATATTGGTCCTGGGTTTTCCTCCATCCCGGCGTGGACCAAAAGAATCCAGAGCAGGCATTCCGGAATATGCTCCTCCCAACACAGAAAAACAAAACAAATACAAACACGTGTATACTGAGGTGGCAGCCGCTGGCCGGAACATTGATGTTGTGTGATTCCGGCTCAATCCGGTACGAGGGAAACCGCTGCCGTGGGATTGTAGGATTTCGATATTTTCCCGTACCTCTCCATATTTCCAAAGGGATGTATGGCCATTCTTTACCTATACTTTTAATACAAGACACACCGCGCTTTTGGATTTAGCATTGTCTGGGCTTACCGTAGTTTGTTCTCTGACATTTTCGGCCAACGGGTTAGCTATTTCGTCACCTAAGTCCCTGCATGCCCTGGTACCCATAATTTGATTTTATGATTTCACTATTTTGTTATGATCCGGCAGTCTAAAAGAGATTTATGTTTGCTGTTCTTCGGTGTAAAATACATGTCCCATTCTCCCTCTTTCCTGCGACTCATCTGTGTGCAACCGCAGATTTCACGAAACTTTTGTGCTAGGATTCCATCTGTCAGGTATTACTGCTTCACACTAGGTAACTACATTTGTTTCGAATACCCGGTCTGACTCAATGTTATATATTGAAAACCCCGTTATCACCCATCGCCTTGAGCCTTATGGCAAAGATGGCCGCTCATCTGCGATAGTTACAACGTTTTGTGAAAGGATCACAGATGAAGCGGAGGAGGAGGATTTGCCTTCCTTCTACACCAATCTGTCCACTAGAGACCTATCCCGGTAGATTTTGCGCCTTGCGTTATACGCCCGACATTAGTTCGCTTTTGAGGACTTCAATGCTCATCATGAGTTTTGGTATTTTGTCCTACGCAATGACCAACGGTGAACGCAGACGCTCCTACGAGGATAAGAGGGGATTGACGTAGCTCGCCAGATATCACCATTTTGGCACCCGCTATTTCCCTTGGTTCAGGCCATCTTCCGATCATCGTCTCCGTTAACAGACCAACAGACTGACTGCTGTGCTTTTCTAAACCATACGAAAACTGATTGGAAAGGGTTCAAAGAATATACCAATTACCGCTTTAGAAAGCTGCCTTTTCCATAAGATCCTCTGGTAGCTGAAATTTTTTTCCGGGACATCATCACAGCTGCAGCCGTTCGCTACATACCTGCCAGCCGAATACCCGAAATCAGACCAAATTTCCCAGCAGAGGGGACGGGACTAGTAAATAAGTGTGATGAGCTTCATCGTACGAACCCTGGAGACCAATGAGTTGGGGAACTTACTCTTGACGTCAACAACATACATCATCCGAAACGCGAAATCATGCAAAGCGTTGGCCCCACACAGAATCTCAGAGGTAATGCTTAAGTAACTGGATGAACCCGGGATTGAGTCTGTAACAAGTGTCCTCAATCTATCGTTAGCCACCCATATTGTGCCAGAAAACTGGAAAGTTGGCAGGGTAAAGCCAGACAAGGATGTCAGCAGTGGTGAAGTCCAATATCGGTGGAGTGAAACAGGGAGTTCACCAAGAGAGGTGAGATCTTCGGAACTATTTAACCTCTACCTTTCTAAAATGTCACACCCTCCAGACGGCATAGATCGTAATGTATACGATTGATTGTACGATCTTGGCGGTGATAAGTTAAATACCTACATAGCTGACTTAGTGCAGTTCCTTCGTCTGAGGAATATGAAAATATCCGCCGCTAAATCCACGAGCACTGATCAAATCGGTCGATGGTGTCCTGATTCCGACCACTAAATACCCCAAGATGTTGGTTGTAGCGTTCGACAGCATGTTTAAGTAGTCCGCGCAAGCCACTGATGTGTTACAAACAGAATGATTAATATAATTATACCCTCCATATTATTGTGGAGGGTATACAAATCCACGATTATTGTTCGCACAAAAAATATTTTAAAAATCCACGATTGTTGTTCCCCCAAAAATATTTAAAAAATCCACGATTCGTGTTCCCCCAAAAATATTTAAAAAATCCAGGATTGTTGTTCCCCCAAAAAAATATTTAAGAAAAGCCACGACTATTGTTCCCCCAAAAATATTTGAAAAATCCACAATTGTTGTTCCCCCAAAAATATTTAAAAAATCCACAAGTGTTGTTCCCCAAAAAATATTTAAAAAATCCACGATTGTTGTTCCCCCAAAAATATTTAAAAAATCCACAATTGTTGTTCCCCAAAAAATATTTAAAAAATCCACGATTTTTGTTCCCCCAAAAAAATATTTAAGAAAAGCCACGACTATTGTTCCCCCAAAAATATTTAAAAAATCCACGATTGTTGTTCCATCAAAATTATTTAAAAAATCCACGATTGTTGTTCCATCAAAATTATTTAAAAAATCCACGATTGTTGTTCCCCCAAAAATATTTAAAAATCCACGATTGTTGTCCCCCCAAACATATTTAGAAAATCCACGATTGCTGTTTCCCAAAAAAAATATTTAAAAAATCCACGATTGTTGTTCCCCCAAAAATATTTAAAAAATCTACGATAGTTGTTTCCCCAAAAATATTTAAAAACATGCACGATTGTTGTTCCCCCAAAAATATTTAAAAGATTCACGATTGTGGTTCCCCCAAAAATATTTAAAAAATCCACGATTGTTGTTGTTCAGCCAATAAAATCAACAATATTCAGTACAATTTTTCACCAACAGTGATCCTAATACCTACATTCAGAACTATAGTTTTAGCAAGTACCAAAAGGTACAAAATTTTTTACCATTTAACACTTTTCGTACACGACTTTAAACTTTAAAAAATATTTATGAAAATCCGCGATTGTTGTTCCCCCATAAAAAATATTTATGAAAATCCGCGATTGTTGTTCCCCCAAAAAAAATATTTAAGAAAATCCACGATTGTTATTCCCCTAAAAAAATATTTAAGAAAATCCACGATTGTTGTTCCCCCAAAAATATTTTAAAAATCCACGATTGTTGTTCCCCCAAAAATATTTAAAAAATCCACGATTCGTGTTCCCCCAAAAATATTTAAAAAATCCAGGATTGTTGTTCCCCCAAAAAAATATTTAAGAAAAGCCACGACTATTGTTCCCCCAAAAATATTTGAAAAATCCACAATTGTTGTTCCCCCAAAAATATTTAAAAAATCCACGATTCGTGTTCCCCCAAAAATATTTAAAAAATCCAGGATTGTTGTTCCCCCAAAAAAATATTTAAGAAAAGCCACGACTATTGTTCCCCCAAAAATATTTGAAAAATCCACAATTGTTGTTCCCCCAAAAATATTTAAAAAATCCACAAGTGTTGTTCCCCAAAAAATATTTAAAAAATCCACGATTGTTGTTCCCCCAAAAATATTTAAAAAATCCACGATTTTTGTTCCCCCAAAAAAATATTTAAGAAAAGCCACGACTATTGTTCCCCCAATAATATTTAAAAAATCCACAAGTGTTGTTCCCCAAAAAATATTTAAAAAATCCACGATTTTTGTTCCCCCAAAAAAATATTTAAGAAAAGCCACGACTATTGTTCCCCCAAAAATATTTAAAAAATCCACAAGTGTTGTTCCCCAAAAAATATTTAAAAAATCCACGATTTTTGTTCCCCCAAAAAAATATTTAAGAAAAGCCACGACTATTGTTCCCCCAAAAATATTTAAAAAATCCACGATTGTTGTTCCATCAAAATTATTTAAAAAATCCACGATTGTTGTTCCATCAAAATTATTTAAAAAATCCACGATTGTTGTTCCCCCAAAAATATTTAAAAATCCACGATTGTTGTCCCCCCAAACATATTTAGAAAATCCACGATTGCTGTTTCCCAAAAAAAATATTTAAAAATTCACGATTTTTGTTAACCCAAAAATATTTAAAAAATCCACGATTGTTGTTCCCCCAAAAATATTTAAAAAATCTACGATAGTTGTTTCCCCAAAAATATTTAAAAACATGCACGATTGTTGTTCCCCCAAAAATATTTAAAAGATTCACGATTGTGGTTCCCCCAAAAATATTTAAAAAATCCACGATTGTTGTTGTTCAGCCAATAAAATCAACAATATTCAGTACAATTTTTCACCAACAGTGATCCTAATACCTACATTCAGAACTATAGTTTTAGCAAGTACCAAAAGGTACAAAATTTTTTACCATTTAACACTTTTCGTACACGACTTTAAACTTTAAAAAATATTTATGAAAATCCGCGATTGTTGTTCCCCCATAAAAAATATTTATGAAAATCCGCGATTGTTGTTCCCCCATAAAAAATATTTATGAAAATCCGCGATTGTTGTTCCCCCAAAAAAAATATTTAAGAAAATCCACGATTGTTATTCCCCTAAAAAAATATTTAAGAAAATCCACGATTGTTGTTCCCCCAAAAATATTTTAAAAATCCACGATTGTTGTTCCCCCAAAAATATTTAAAAAATCCACGATTCGTGTTCCCCCAAAAATATTTAAAAAATCCAGGATTGTTGTTCCCCCAAAAAAATATTTAAGAAAAGCCACGACTATTGTTCCCCCAAAAATATTTGAAAAATCCACAATTGTTGTTCCCCCAAAAATATTTAAAAAATCCACGATTCGTGTTCCCCCAAAAATATTTAAAAAATCCAGGATTGTTGTTCCCCCAAAAAAATATTTAAGAAAAGCCACGACTATTGTTCCCCCAAAAATATTTGAAAAATCCACAATTGTTGTTCCCCCAAAAATATTTAAAAAATCCACAAGTGTTGTTCCCCAAAAAATATTTAAAAAATCCACGATTGTTGTTCCCCCAAAAATATTTAAAAAATCCACGATTTTTGTTCCCCCAAAAAAATATTTAAGAAAAGCCACGACTATTGTTCCCCCAAAAATATTTAAAAAATCCACAAGTGTTGTTCCCCAAAAAATATTTAAAAAATCCACGATTTTTGTTCCCCCAAAAAAATATTTAAGAAAAGCCACGACTATTGTTCCCCCAAAAATATTTAAAAAATCCACAAGTGTTGTTCCCCAAAAAATATTTAAAAAATCCACGATTTTTGTTCCCCCAAAAAAATATTTAAGAAAAGCCACGACTATTGTTCCCCCAAAAATATTTAAAAAATCCACGATTGTTGTTCCATCAAAATTATTTAAAAAATCCACGATTGTTGTTCCATCAAAATTATTTAAAAAATCCACGATTGTTGTTCCCCCAAAAATATTTAAAAATCCACGATTGTTGTCCCCCCAAACATATTTAGAAAATCCACGATTGCTGTTTCCCAAAAAAAATATTTAAAAATTCACGATTTTTGTTAACCCAAAAATATTTAAAAAATCCACGATTGTTGTTCCCCCAAAAATATTTAAAAAATCTACGATAGTTGTTTCCCCAAAAATATTTAAAAACATGCACGATTGTTGTTCCCCCAAAAATATTTAAAAGATTCACGATTGTGGTTCCCCCAAAAATATTTAAAAAATCCACGATTGTTGTTGTTCATCCAATAAAATCAACAATATTCAGTACAATTTTTCACCAACAGTGATCCTAATACCTACATTCAGAACTATAGTTTTAGCAAGTACCAAAAGGTACAAAATTTTTTACCATTTAACACTTTTCGTACACGACTTTAAACTTTAAAAAATATTTATGAAAATCCGCGATTGTTGTTCCCCCATAAAAAATATTTATGAAAATCCGCGATTGTTGTTCCCCCAAAAAAAATATTTAAGAAAATCCACGATTGTTATTCCCCTAAAAAAATATTTAAGAAAATCCACGATTGTTGTTCCCCCAAAAATATTTTAAAAATCCACGATTGTTGTTCCCCCAAAAATATTTAAAAAATCCACGATTCGTGTTCCCCCAAAAATATTTAAAAAATCCAGGATTGTTGTTCCCCCAAAAAAATATTTAAGAAAAGCCACGACTATTGTTCCCCCAAAAATATTTGAAAAATCCACAATTGTTGTTCCCCCAAAAATATTTAAAAAATCCACGATTCGTGTTCCCCCAAAAATATTTAAAAAATCCAGGATTGTTGTTCCCCCAAAAAAATATTTAAGAAAAGCCACGACTATTGTTCCCCCAAAAATATTTGAAAAATCCACAATTGTTGTTCCCCCAAAAATATTTAAAAAATCCACAAGTGTTGTTCCCCAAAAAATATTTAAAAAATCCACGATTGTGGTTCCCCCAAAAATATTTAAAAAATCCACGATTTTTGTTCCCCCAAAAAAATATTTAAGAAAAGCCACGACTATTGTTCCCCCAAAAATATTTAAAAAATCCACAAGTGTTGTTCCCCAAAAAATATTTAAAAAATCCACGATTTTTGTTCCCCCAAAAAAATATTTAAGAAAAGCCACGACTATTGTTCCCCCAAAAATATTTAAAAAATCCACAAGTGTTGTTCCCCAAAAAATATTTAAAAAATCCACGATTTTTGTTCCCCCAAAAAAATATTTAAGAAAAGCCACGACTATTGTTCCCCCAAAAATATTTAAAAAATCCACGATTGTTGTTCCATCAAAATTATTTAAAAAATCCACGATTGTTGTTCCATCAAAATTATTTAAAAAATCCACGATTGTTGTTCCCCCAAAAATATTTAAAAAATCCACGATTGTTGTCCCCCCAAACATATTTAGAAAATCCACGATTGCTGTTTCCCAAAAAAAATATTTAAAAAATTCACGATTTTTGTTAACCCAAAAATATTTAAAAAATCCACGATTGTTGTTCCCCCAAAAATATTTAAAAAATCTACGATAGTTGTTTCCCCAAAAATATTTAAAAACATGCACGATTGTTGTTCCCCCAAAAATATTTAAAAGTTCACGATTGTGGTTCCCCCAAAAATATTTAAAAAATCCACGATTGTTGTTGTTCAGCCAATAAAATCAACAATATTCAGTACAATTTTTCACCAACAGTGATCCTAATACCTACATTCAGAACTATAGTTTTAGCAAGTACCAAAAGGTACAAAATTTTTTACCATTTAACACTTTTCGTACACGACTTTAAACTTTAAAAAATATTTATGAAAATCCGCGATTGTTGTTCCCCCATAAAAAATATTTATGAAAATCCGCAATTGTTGTTCCCCCAAAAAAAATATTTAAGAAAATCCACGATTGTTATTCCCCTAAAAAAATATTTAAGAAAATCCACGATTATTGTTCGCACAAAAAATATTTTAAAAATCCACGATTGTTGTTCCCCCAAAAATATTTAAAAAATCCACGATTCGTGTTCCCCCAAAAATATTTAAAAAATCCAGGATTGTTGTTCCCCCAAAAAAATTTTTAAGAAAAGCCACGACTATTGTTCCCCCAAAAATATTTGAAAAATCCACAATTGTTGTTCCCCCAAAAATATTTAAAAAATCCACAAGTGTTGTTCCCCAAAAAATATTTAAAAAATCCACGATTGTTGTTCCCCCAAAAATATTTAAAAAATCCACAATTGTTGTTCCCCAAAAAATATTTAAAAAATCCACGATTTTTGTTCCCCCAAAAAAATATTTAAGAAAAGCCACGACTATTGTTCCCCCAAAAAAATATTTAAGAAAAGCCACGACTATTGTTCCCCCAAAAATATTTAAAAAATCCACGATTGTTGTTCCATCAAAATTATTTAAAAAATCCACGATTGTTGTTCCATCAAAATTATTTAAAAAATCCACGATTGTTGTTCCCCCAAAAATATTTAAAAAATCCACGATTGTTGTCCCCCCAAACATATTTAGAAAATCCACGATTGCTGTTTCCCAAAAAAAAATATTTAAAAAATTCACGATTTTTAACTCAAAAATATTTAAAAAATCCACGATTGTTGTTCCCCCAAAAATATTTAAAAAATCTACGATAGTTGTTTCCCCAAAAATATTTAAAAACATGCACGATTGTTGTTCCCCCAAAAATATTTAAAAGATTCACGATTGTGGTTCCCCCAAAAATATTTAAAAAATCCACGATTGTTGTTGTTCAGCCAATAAAATCAACAATATTCAGTACAATTTTTCACCAACAGTGATCCTAATACCTACATTCAGAACTATAGTTTTAGCAAGTACCAAAAGGTACAAAATTTTTTACCATTTAACACTTTTCGTACACGACTTTCCAAAAACCGTTTTCACATCTCAGCTCTGTCCGTTCTCCTTAATCCAAATTATAGCAAATGTTGTACCATTTAGTACTTTTCATACACATAAGTACGAATTTCCAAAACTAAATCAATCCAACTGTAATTTTAATTCCAAATTGCAGCATTACTGCTCTATCCGTTCAAGCAAATACAAATAGTACCGAATTTAGTACTGTTTCCTACACGTAAGTACGAATTTCCAAAGCTACCTCTATATCTCAATTCTACATTCCAACAGTAATCTTAATTTCAATTTTAGGATTACAGCTCTATCCGTCCACCCAAATCCAAATCGTACTAATTTAATTCCATTTAGTAATTTTCGAACACTTATAGTTCGAATTTCTAAAAAACACTTTTGTGCATCTTGCTTACTCTTTCTTCATCAGTGACCCTCATTCCAAATTTAAGGGTTCCAGTAGGCCTGCCCCCCTATTCTGTAACTTATTAACAACTTTACTCATTGTTTATTTTACAAACATTTCATTTGTTTGTTTTGTTTTTGTTACAATAACAAAAGAAATTTAAACAATATCGATAGTTGTTAAAAGTTACAGAATAGGCCAAATCCAAATGGTACTAATTTAATTCCATTTAGTACTTTTCGAACACTTATAGTTCGAATTTCCAAAAACTCTTTGATACATCTTTCTTAATCTTGATCAGTGACCCTCATTCCAAATTTCAGGATTCCAGCTCTCTCCGTTCACCAAATCCAAATTGTACTAAATTTAATGTCATTTAGTACTTTTCGTATAGATCGAATTTCCATAAAACTATCTTTGTTACTCTCCATCAGTGACCCTCATTCCAAATTTCAAGATTTTAGCTCTATCCGTTCACTCAAATTGTACTCTAAATTTAGTCCTATTTAGTACTTTTGTACACGAATTTCAAAAGTAACTCTATTCTACACTCAAACAGTAGTCTTAATTCCAAAATTTCAGGGTTCCACCTTCGTTCTTTCGCCCAAATCCAAATTGTACCAAATTTAGTCCTATTTAGTACTTTTGTACCAGAATTTCAAAACTAACTCTATTCCATTTTACCATTTAGAGTTTTTTTGTACACATTTCTAAACCCAATTTCTTATATCGACACCACTTCCCAAAATTTATTCCCATAACAAATTTCAAGATTCTAGCTACGTCCGTTCAAAATATGCAACTGGTACTAAACTTAGTAACTTTTAGTACTTTTCGTGCACTTATAGGTTGAATTTCCAAAAAACATTTCTAGCTCTTCCCGTTTGCCTAATACAAAGGGTACTTTATTTAGTACCCTTTTGAACCTTTAGTACCCTTCTAGTTGGAACTTCAAAAAACCCAGCCTTATCTCACCTCTAAACACCAACAACAACCTGCACTCAAAATTTCAAGTTTCTAGCTTTTGCCGTTTCGCCTGGGCGTTGATGAAATGGTCAGTCAGTCAGTGAGTCACTCACCACACTGCTCTTTTATGTATATAGATTTATAAAACTCCAATATTGGTAGAAAAAATTTGTTTATCTGAAACCTCTGTGCCAACACAATAAACACCAATAACAAAATTTGTCAAACATGCAATCGTGCAACACTTACCGGTCATAGTGAAGATGCCAACAAACAAGCCGATGGAACGGCCAGCCAACATAACCTCCTCTTCGGAATCATTACCGGCTTCCTTTTTACGTCCGGCCCAAATTCCCACAAATAAGATGAGCAAATAAAAGAGCACAATGCTCACAACACCGGCGATATTAATCATCTTTGCCAATCAAACGTCACTTGCTGCTGCTGCGATGTCTGCTGTCACACGCAATAATATTCAATTGATCGATATTCAATCCGGATGACCCAACAAAATGTAGCCACTAGTTGACGTCAGTGAAATCACCCACTTAATATACAACGGAAAGTGATTTATTTTGTCCGTGAGATGTAATCTTTACATCGATATGTGGATGGATGGATGGTTGGCTGGACAGCTGGGTGTATGGAGAGATGAGTGGATAGCTGGATGACGGTGGCGGCCGGCTGGTGGCTACTGCTGCTATCAATTAAAATAAGCGTCTAATTTTGTTTATGACGTTGACGCTGGTGATGATGACGTTGGAATCGATTGATGGCTCATTGAATGTTAAGTAGTTTTACTACTCTAATTAGTAGTAAATTATTAAATTTCAATTTGTTTACTAAGATCTGCTTTCCTATATGTTTTCGTTTCGTTTGGGAAATGTTATTATAATACTTGTTACTGATGACACTCTTGGATTCGTTCGTTCGATTTTTCTTCTTATTTTTGATAGAATTTTTTCGATTTTTTTTTCTTGGAAACGAAATTAGCGATATTCTGAAAGTAGACACAAAACAACAACACATTTAATACAAAAACAAAAATAGAAAAATGTTTGTACAGTATAATGAAACAATGTGTGGTGTAAAATATTATCCCATGCACCAATTGCGTTTCTGTTCATATTCAGAAATAATACATTGTCTTCATCATGTCGATTTTATTCTACATTGTAAATAATCTTATCAGACATGTGTTGGTGTTCACAAGTGATATTCAATCACATTTCATTTCGTCTCATCAACTTTATGTCAATCATAAGTTATTTAGTATCTCCCAAAATTTAGATGGGAAACTGATATGGAAATAAAATATGTCACAAACAACAAGGGAAGGGGACTTAAAGCTGGAGATGAAGAAGATGCTAAAAATATGGTTACTTATTTAGGAGGCAATAATAATAAGTCTTTCCCCTCCTATATGAGTAGGTAGGTTCATATTTTATAGCTAGAACACCTCTCTATGTAAATCCTTGGATAGAAGTCATCTATCAAACACACTCCATGTTAATTAAACTCAATGAATTCAAGTCAGGGGTGACGTAGGGGATGGAAGATACCAAGCAACGGTCCTGACCGGCTTTAACATGGCAAAGCCCAGGATTTATCTTGGTCCCTCTTTCATCTCAAGTGGACACTGACCTCCCCGTGGTGTCACCTGGGGAACTGCCTTTAACACCCGTTAAAGGTAGTGAGCTAACATGTGACGCGCGTTCACCCATAAGAACGTTAAAAACTTGGGCTTGGGCGTCGGGTTAGTAACCCTCCCCTAGAAAAACAGCCTACTATGAAAAAACGAAAGAAAAGAAAAACAAATCCCTCCAAAGTTGACGACCCCCGCAAACGTTTTAAGGACCATGATCTGCGAATCTGCACCTGGAATGTTCGCACTCTTTATAGAGAAGGTGCAGTTTACGCATTGGCAGATGTACTTGAAAAGTACAAGGCCGACATTACTGCCATACAGGAAATACGATGGAATGGGAAAGGCGTCACAACAACACCTAAAGGTGACGCACTGTGTTATAGCTGCCATGATACAAAGCATGAGTTTGGTTGCGGATTTGTAGTTGGTCGGAGGTTAAAACATCTGGTCTCCAGCTTCACCCCAGTGAATGAAAGACTCGCTGCAATTCGATTAAAGGCAAAATTCTTCAACATCAGCTTTATTTGCGCTCATGCTCCCACTGAAGACAAGGACGAACAGACCAAAGATATATTTTACGAGCGCTTAGAAGAAACTTATGACCGTTGCCCTGCCCATGACATTAAAATTATACTAGGCGATTTTAATGCCAAAATTGGAAAGGAGAATATCTTTTGCCCAACAGTCGGGAAATTCAGTCTCCACAGTGAAACATCTGACAATGGTATGAAGCTGATAGACTTTGCAGCTGCAAGAAACATGGTAGTTAGCAGTACCCGATTTAAGCATCACGATATTCATAAGGGCACCTGGGTGTCGCCAGATCAAAGAACAAGAAATCAAATTAATCACGTTGTGATAGATGGAAGACATGCATCAAGCGTGTTGGATGTACGATCACAACAGATAGCCACAGCATATTCCACTCAACTGGCCCAACTAATCAAATCACTCCTCATCCCGATAACATATCAGGACAATGGCAAAACATTGCCCACTCCATGCAAACAGCCGCAAAATCAGTACTTGGATACCAGAGACCTTCACCAAGGAATCCATGGTATGACCAGGAGTGTCGTGCTGCTACCGAAGAGAAAAATGCGGCATATAGGGCTACTTTAGTCCCAATTTACATTAGGCGAGTTTACTTGCGGCAATTGTCAGTTTGTAGGTGAGAGAGGGGGCTGAGAGGCAAAGGGTTACCATATGCCTCACCTCTCTCTCCATCAAACAGACAATTGCCGCAAGTAAACTGGCCTAACTGATGGCTTTGGAACTGGCACATCCTCCTGTAGAGACCAGCAAGGTAATCTGGTAACTGATACAGATAGTGTGCTAAGGATATGGAAAGAGCATTTTTCCAAACTGTTGGTATCTAATAGTAGCGGAGTCGACGAAGATACCACAGATCCAATCCCAGAAGATGGCATTGAATGTATACCACCCGGCCAAGGTAAAGACAGCAACAAACCGGCTGAAGAATATTAGGCAGCAGGAGCTGATGGCCTACCAGCCGAGCTGTTTAAAACCGGATGCAACACGCTGATAAGGTGTATGCATCAGCTAGTTAGCTCCATCTGGCAGGAAGAGCGCGTACCCGACGATTGGAACCTGAGCATCCTGTGTCCCGTCCATAAGAAAGGAGATAAGACTTTATGCTCCAACTACAGGGGCATAAGTCTTCTCCCTATCGCATACAAGATAGTGTCAGGGATATTGTGCGAACGACTAAAGCCCATGGTCAACAAAATAATTGGACCATACCAATGCGGCTTTAGACCTGGCAAGTCCACCATTGACCAGATATTTACCCTGCGCCAAATCCTGGAGAAGACCCAAGAGATGCAGATCGACACCTACCACCTTTTTGTCGATTATAAAGCAGCCTTCGACAGCCCGCTACGTTCAATGGTATTCCAAGCAATGTCTGAATTTGGTATCCCCTCAAAGCTCATTCTGCTTTGTAAAATGACTCTAACTGACACAAGATCTTCAGTTAAAATAGGAAAGAACCTCTCCGAGGAGTTTTGTACCAAAAGAGGTTTCAGGCAAGGAGACAGCCTTTCGTGTGACCTTTTCAACATCCTGCTAGAAAATGTTATACGAGAGGTAAACGTCAAAAGAAGTGACACAATCTACACTAATAGCCACATGTTACTTGCTTATGCTGATGATATAGACATCATGGGACGATCAGTAAAAGAAGTAACCGATACCTTTATGAAGGTCGAAGAAGAATCTGCTAAAGTGGGTCTGGCGGTAAAAGGCGAGAAGACCAAGCTGATGGTGTCGACGCGCAATGCGTCCGTTGAGATCGGACCAACTGTTGAAGTTGGTTCCTATAATTTTGAGGTAGTAAAAGACTTTGTATACCTCGGCACCGCCGTAAACACAACAAACGACATCAGTTGTGAAATAAAAAGAAGAATTGTATTGGCCAACAGATGCTACTATGGCTTAAGTAAGCACTTTAAAAACAAAGCCACAACTCGTCAAACAAAAATAACGCTTTACAAAACACTGATACTACCCGTGCTAATGTATGGGTCCGAATCCTGGGTACTTGCGCAAGCAGATAAGGGAGTGCTTGGTGTGTTTGAGAGAAAAATTCTTCGAAAGATCTACGGACCGATCTGCGTTGACGGTGAATATCGACGTCGTATGAACCACGAGCTGTATCTGCTATACAAGAACATCAATATAGTTAAACGTATCGAGATGCAGCGATTGCGTTGGCTAGGCCATATCATAAGAATGAGCGATGATGAACCCGCTAAAAAGGCGTATAAATTCGAGCCACATGGCGGTGCACGCAGAATTGACAGGCCAAAGAATAGATGGCGCAAACAAGTGGATGATGAGATGACAAGGCGCGGTATTCCAGAGTGCGAAGGAACAAATAGAGAGAATTGGAGATCTTTTCTTAGTTCGGTCTATGGAACAAATGTTCTGTAATGGGCCAGCTAAGTAAGTAAGTAAGTAAGTAAGAATTCAAATCAAAGCAATAAATCTATTAAATAATTATAATTTTCTACTTTAATAAATAAATTACTCCTACAAATCCGTTTAGCTTCATTGACTGTTTATAATTTCCCTCCAAATCCCTAATGTGTGTAGAGAGTATGCAGTGTGCATGACACCCTTGTTAATCTGACTTTAATAGAATGTAAATAAATAAAGCCGCAATCCCCTGCTAACATGACATTGTACTACTCCTATACCTATATCCTCCCACACTAAATGTCATTCAATGTAGTCATTGTCGTTCACAAATGTCATGTCCTTTACACTGAATATTGTTTATAATATCACAACAAAATAAGAAAATTATATGGCTTTGAAAAAGGACACTCAGCTGTGCCACTCGCCCCACCCCATCGACACAACTTTTCTTAATGAGCTTCATTAAAAAAACATAAATTTCCATTTAAGGGTTGCACTTTTGTTAAGTGCACCGCATAGAAATATGGTATTTTCTTGTAAAAGGATAAACTATTATTAGTTTTTTTATTTCAAGGAAATACATTGAAAATAAGAAGAGTTCATATAATACTTTAAAGATCACATCGTCTGATACGCACGAAAAGTTCGTAAGTCCATTTTTAGAAATTTGTCAGGAGGAAGAAAAAACATTCTACCGCTTTATGTATTAAATATTTTATTATTGTAGTAAAAACAGTATTCTTTGTTTATTTTTTCCGCTTCAGTACCTGTATTTTGTTTGATCAAATTCCATCGCGTTTGGGAGATAATTGGATATCTTTCCTCGTATAGTTTTGAATTTTTGTTGGGACTTACGACCTGTTCCTTCAATTTACGGATTTTTTACAATAAAATATTTCGTCTGCTCCGTCGGAAAAGGTCGTAAGTCCACTTTTTTTGGAAATCGCGTTTTTGTTACAGGGTGATAGTACATGTCAAAACACGTCGTATGATACAAAGAAAATGGTAGTATGTCGCGTTTTTCTATATGTTTTGCCCTTGTCGGAAAAGCTCGTAAGTCCACAAAACGTACAAATTTGAGTACGAAAAGGTCGTAAGTCCACAGGAAAATATATACTTTAAAAGAATACTACAGCTAATGTAGTTCAGATATAATGTTTAACGTCATCCATGGTTGGGGTACAATGTAAAGAACTAGCCTACACCTTTGGATGATAATCGGATGATATTTGGCGGAGCCTGTGGACCATACTTTTGAACAAAAATGTGATAATTTCAATATTGCAACGAAAATTTACATTTGAAGTCTATTTTCCCCTATAAGCGAACTGACTATGAAAGATGGGCTTCTGGCCTTTTCATTGATACAAATTGGGATGCTGTATATGTTCAAATACCTCATATATTGAAAAATTTGTAAAAAAAACAGAATTTTTACTGTTTTTACTGTAGTATGTCTTACTTAACTTTATCAACTGGTAATTTGTGGTTTCTCTAGGGACATTTATTCACATAACGAGATTAGTTTGTATTCTGAATTCAATAAAGCAATTTCTTCTAACAGACGTGTAAGTGCAATGTTTATCTTATTGAATGATTCTATAATATTAATTGATTGAAATGTTATTAAACTAAGAAGACATCATGGTTTTTTCTAACAAAGAGCAGTATGAATTTGGAATGGAATTAGACCATGGTGTCATGGGTCTAGTTTCCTATGGTCATGGTGATTCTAAAAGCTCTGATGATAAACTTGCTTAACGCAGGAAGACATTACATGCTGAAGATTCTACATGGTTTGCAGACAAAAACAAAAGATGGTTGGTTGGTTTCCTTTCGTTTATGAAGTAGACTAAATACCAAATTTCAGCAATTTCGGTAAAACAATGTGGCTAACCTTCAAAATACCGAAATTCGGTAGGCACCGTTCTATGGGACTATATGAAGGCGGGGACCTATATAGACAAATGTATGGCTGAAAGTTTTATATCCCAAACGAAGAATAAATACCAAATTTATACCATTTCGGAGGAATATTGAGGCCACACCTTCAAAATACCAGAAATCGGGAGGTACTGTTATATGGGGGCTATATGAAGGCGTCAATACCAAACGTCCTACAAGTAGTAGAAACTTCTATACCAAATCACGAAGATCTATCTTAAAAATTGCGAGATGTATCTTAATTTCAAAAGACGGACAGACGGTCATGGTTGTACCGACTTGGAATTTTACTCTGATCAAAAATACATATAATTTATAACGTCTCCGCTGAATATATCGATATGTTACAAACTGAATGACAAATTTAATTATATCCTCCATATTATGGTGGATGGTATAAAAATCTTCAGAAATGTTGGTGTCGATATGCAATTTTAACATACCGTCACATAACTGATGACTTGAGGCATACCGACTGTGTCCACCTTCTTATAATGTATCTTATATACCTGATGAAACTATAGCTATATATGTTTTGCCTTCTAATCTAAACACTTGCTTTCCAATAAGACCAAAGCTTCGTTATGCATAACATCTGGATTGGGGAAACGGAATCGTTTGTAAATTTTATATAAATAGCGCATTTAAAAAATAGGGCACAGGTGTAACCCGATCCTCCAAAATTCAACAAAATACATAGCCTACTTCCACCAAGGGACATCCCTGTGCATAATCTGAAAATTACATGGAACAAGTACTTAGGGTCGGAGATTCAACAACCGTTGCCTCGCAAATTAATTTTCTGACCGACACTTTCATAGCTTTTGCAAAAAATAGGGACTGCCCCCGCCCCCTCCGAAATTCAAAAAAATATAAAGCCTATTTTCACCTCGGTTATTCCTTGTACATTCTCTGAAACTTTCAAAAAAATCAGTTCAGCCGTTTTTGAGTCTATGCGGAACATACAAACATACACACTTACTTACTTACTTAGCTGGCCCATTACACACATTGTCTTTTATATATAAGATTTCACCCAAAAGTTTTGGTCCATTAAACCCTCTAATAATTATACCATCACCATGTTAAATTGCAAGCTTATTCTTTGTCTTAAAATCAAATCATTCTTAAATTTTCTCTCCGATCGGAATATTACTGCGATCTACAGGACAGCTACAAAGACGGGTAAAAATTGTGGGTTTAGTCCATTTCACACCTTTCGATCATAATTAACATCTAATGGGGTCACTTCCGGTCGGAACCCGACCTCTCCACAAAATTTCGTGACGATCGGTCCAAAATTGAGGCCTGGGGGGTTACTCTCTATTGCGATGCGTTAGAAAAATGCGATGCGTAAGGAAATTAAATGCGTCTCTAATACGTTTTAGTATCTCCTTTCGCCCTTATTTTTGTTCCTTTTTTCCTTTCTGGCACCGCCGCAATCTGTAATACAAAAGCATATGTCAAAATCGTGTGTTAACGCAAATATCTTGCGCTAACAAAATACCAAACGCAAACGCATCGCAATACAGAGTAACCCCCCTGGAGTTTTATTACAATTGTTAATGGATGGACGGACACACATAGCTAGATCGCTTTATCTCGTCAAGATATGAAAAAATGGCAAGGGGAGGGGGTCTACGACGAATACTTCGCGATGTTACACGAATATTGGGCAAAACAAACTTATAATACCCTTTTCACATTGTTTTGTAAAGAAAATTTTTTATTTTACGAACGTCCGCAAATTGTAGGAAAAGGTCGTAAGTCCCTACAAAAATACAAAACTGTACAAGGAAAAGGTCGTAAATCCAAAGACATCCAATTATCTCCCAAACGCGACGGAATTTTATCAAACAAAGTACAGGTATTGAAGCGGAATAAATAAACGAAAAATACTGCCTTTACCACCATAATAAAATCGTTAATACAGAAAGCGCTGTAATGTTTTTTCTTCCTCCTGAAAATTTTATTGAAAGGGACTTACGACCTTTTCCGACGGAGCAGACGATTTATACTTAACTCAACAATGTGGAAAGGGTGTTATAAGTTTCTTTAGCCCAATATTCATGTAACATCGCGAAATATTCGTCGCAGACCCCCCTTTGCCATTTTTTCATATGTCGACGAGATAAAGCGAACTACTAACGTCCATCCATTAAAAATTGTAATAAAATCTGCAGGCCTCAATTGTCGACCGAACGTCACGAAATTTTGTTGGAAGGTCAAGTTCCGACCAGAGGAGGCCCCATTATTTGTCGGTGATGATCGTAAAATGTGAAATGGAACGAAAACTAAATTTTTTTTGCAGCGGCTCTGGAGGTCGCGGTAGACGCGAAATTTTAAGTAAGGCTCGGGCTTACGACAAAGAAGAAGCTTACACTTTATCATGATGATCAGATAATAATTAGCGGGCTAAATGGACCGAAACTTTTGCGTGAAAATTGGTAACATTTTTATATGTTTATTCCTGGAAGAAGTGTTCCATCCCCATAAGTTATATTTAGAAGAAGAATTCTTCAACTTTCCATTGATGCCAAATATGTTGATAAACATGGTCAGATAACAGAATTTCAGTGAAATATATACACCGGTATCCACAGTTTTAATTGTTTGTAGTACGAGGGGCACTAAAAAACCTTCAGGCGTCATTTGATATTTTTTTGGAAAGTTTGACAGTTTTTAGCCTAAGCATACTCAGGACAGTTTGACATACGACCATGTGGTGTTTACAGTGACTTGAAAAATTCACTTTGCAAAAAAATTGGAATTTACTTGTGAACATGTTCGTCCTATAAGTTTTAACAAATTTCGACCTGGATAATCAAGGCAAGAGTGCTTAGATTAAGTTAAATCTGTGCATTTCGATAAAGGGCCATTTTACTTACTTACTTAGCTGGCCCATTACAGAACATTTGTTCTATAGGCCGAACTAAGAAAAGATCTCCATTTCTCTCTGTCTATTGCTTCTCTTTCTGGAATACCGCACCTTGTCATCTCTTCATCCACTTGTTTGCGCCATCTATTCTTTGGCCTGCCAATTTTGCGTGCACCACCAAGCGGCTCATATTTATACGCCTTTTCAGCGGGTTCATCATCGCTCATTCTTATGATATGGCCTAGCCAACGCAATCGTTGCATCTCAATACGTTTAACTATATTGATGTCGTTGTTCATCATCGCTCAGTCTTATGATATGGCCTAGCCAACGCAATCGTTGCATCTCAATACGTTTAACTATATTGATGTCGTTGTATAGCAGATACAGCTCGTGGTTCATGCGACGTCGATATTCACCGTCAAAGCAGATTGGTCCGTAGATCTTTCGAAGAATTTTTCTCTCAAACACACCAAGCACTGCCCTATCTGCTTGTGGAAGTACCCAGGCTTCGGTACCATACATCAGAACGGGTAGTATCAGTGTTTTCAAAAGCGTCATTTTTGTTTGACGAGATGTGGCTTTGTTTTTATACTGCTTACTTCATCCAAAGTAGCATCTGTTATTCAATACAATTCTTCTTTTTATTTCACAACTGATGTTGTTAGTTGTGTTTACGGCGGTGCCGAGGTAGACGAAGTCTTTTACTACCTCAAAATTATAGGAAACAACGTCAACAGTTGGCCCGATCTCTATGGAGGCATTGCGCGTCGACACCATCAACTTAGTCTTCCCGCCGTTTACCGCCAGACGCACTTTAGCAGATTCTCCTTCGACCTTCATAAAGGTATCTGTTACTTCTTTTACTGATCGTCCAATGATGTCTATATCATCAGAATAAGCAAGTAACATGTCACGGTGCTCTTGAAACAATTTTAAATGGAAGGTGCTTACACCTCGGAAGTTTTTGCGGATTCTGAAACTACAATGTTTATAGATGAGAAAAATCAAAAAACAAAAAAAATCGCCGGAGCGCTTTTTAAATAAATCGCGATTTAAGTTGACATTTTTAGGGCTTGTTTAGGTTTTTACGATTTTGCGTAGAAACCGCAAGTCCTATCAAAAAGGAACTAAAGAAAATGTTGTAGCTATGAAAATTCTCTACAAGATTGACCTTTAAAGTATTCTCGGCGGTTTCACCGTTTTTGAGATATAGAAGTTCCAATTGGGACAATTCAAATTCAATTCAAATCAATGTATCGCCCCCTTATAAAACAATGTCATGACGGCAAATTCCCAACTTAAACATATATATCTAAAAAATTTTACAACTTAGGATAAGTTACTTAAGCCAGTCTTGTAGAGAATTTTCACAGCTCTAAGATTTTCTCAGGTCCCATATCGATAAGACTTACCGTATTCAAGCAAAATCGCGAAACCCTAACAAAAAACCTAAAAATGTAAACTGAGCTTCATTATCTCAAAAATGGTACAGGCTGGGAACAAATGATAAACGTCAACCCTATAGAGAATTTTCACAGCTACAACATTTTCTTTAGCTCCATTTCGATTGGACTTGCGGTTTTCAAGCAAATTCGTGAAAACCAAAAAAACACCTAAAAATGTGAATTTTGACCGCGATTTATTTAAAAATCCCTACCGCGATTTTTTCTTGTTTTTGGATTTTTCTCATCTATGAACACTGCTGTTTCAGAATTCACAAAAACTTTCCCTGTGTAGGCGGTTTTCATCAAAAGTTAGTTAAGGCGCACCCTTCATGACATTGTTTTGTAAGGGGGCGATACAGTCAGTGCATTGTCCCAATTTGAACTTCTATAACTCAAAAATGGTAAAAACTACTAAAATACTATAAAGGTCGATCTTGTAGAGAATTTTCATAGCTACAACATTTTCATTAGCCCCATTTTGGTAGGACTTGCGGTTTCTAAACAAAATCGTGAAAACCTAAATAACCCTTAAAAATATCAATTTAAATCGCGATTTATTTAAAAAGCGCTCCGGCGATTTTTTTTGTTTTTCGATTTTTCTTATCTATGAACATTGTAGTTTCAGAATCCGCAAAAACTTCCAAGGTGTAAGCACCTTCCATTTAAAATTGTTTCAAGAGCACCGTGATGTGGCTATTGCTGTAGATTGTGCCACTTCTATTGACGTTTGCCTCTCGAATAACCTTTTCCAGCAGGATGTTGAAGAGATCACACGAGAGGCAGTCTCCTTGCCTGAAACCTCTTTTGGTACCAAATTCTTCGGAGAGGTTCTTTCCTATTTTAACTGAGGATCTCGTGTCAATTAAAGTCATTTTACAAAGCCGAATGAGCTTTGCGGGGATACCAAATTCAGACATGGCCTGGAATACCTTTGAAAGTAGTGGGCTGTCGAAGGCTGGTTTATAATCGACAAAGAGGTGGTAGGTGTCGATCTACATCTCTTGGGTCTTCTCCAGGATTTGCCGCAGGGTAAATATCTGGTCAATGGTGGACTTGCCAGGTCTAAAGCCGCATTGGTATGGCCCAATTATCTCGTTGACCATAGGCTTTAGTCGTTCGCACAATATCCCTGACACGATCTAGTAGGCAATCGGGAGTAGACTTATGCCCCTATAGTTAGAGCATACAGTCTTATCTCCTTTCTTATGGACGGGGCACAGGATACTCAGGTTCCAATCGCCGGGTACTCGTTTTTCCTGCCAGATGGTGCTAACAGCGTGTCGCCTCCGGTTTTAAACAGCTCGGCTGGTAGGCCATCAGCTCCTGCTGCCTTATTATTCTTCAGCCGGTTTGTTGCTGTCTTTACCTTGGCCGGGTGGTATACATTCAATACCATCTTCTGGGATTGGATCTGTGGTATCTTCGTCGACTTCGCTACTATTAGATACCAACAGTTTGGAAAAATGGTATTTCCATATCCTGAGCACTCTATCTGTATCAGTTACCAGATTACCTTGCTGGTCTCTACAGGAGGATGTGCCAGTTCCAAAGCCATTAGTTTGATGTTTCACTCTTTGGTAGAATTTTCGGACTTCATTCTGTCTCCTGTACATCTCGATTTCTTCACAATCCCGCTTTTCCATCTCTCTCTTTTTCCTGCGGAAAAGACGTTTCTCCTCTCTCCTTTTCTCCCGATACCTCTCTCGTGCGCTACGCGTTGCTACTGATTGTAAAGTAGCCCTATATGCCGCATTTTTCTCTTCGGTAGCAGCACGACACTCCTGGTCATACCATGGATTCCTTGGTGGAGGTCTTGGTATCCAAGTACTGATTTTGCGGCTGTTTGCATGGAGTGGGCAATGTTTCGCCATTGTCCTGATATGTTATCGGGACGAGGAGTGCTTTGATTAAGCAGTTGGGCCAGTTGATTGGAATATGCTGTGACTATCTGTTGTGATTGCAGGTTAACGATGTCCAACTTCCGTGTTGTGTCTGTTCGCGCTTTGTTTGCTACGTTTAATCTGGTACGTACCTTTGCTGCAACAAGGTAATGGTCCACCTCGGAACGATCGTACGCTTCCATGTATCACAACGTGGTCAATTTGATTTCTTGTTCTTTGATCTGGCGACAGCCAGGTGTCCTTATGAATATCGAGATGCTTAAATCTGATCGCATTCGCGCATCGTAATATTTCCTATACACCTAAATCATGTTTGAATTTTGACTATATCTAATCCTCCGACTACCTCCACACACAAATTTTCAGAATTTGTGGGTAACGGATAGTTTTCAATTTTTTACAGCAAATAGTCCTAGATAATTACCCTAAAACTGTAAAAACCCTACGGTCACCAATTATGACGTCCCAAATGGAGTCTCCGATTTGGTCCAAGCTTCATACATCGTAATAGTTCTTCCAAACTTACGTCAAATTCGAAGATGGACTGTATCGGTCCACTTCTTGCGGACCTGTCGCACAAAAGTTCAAGCATTTAGGCTTATGAACAGTTTGAGACCTGTTCGCAGACAAATTTTACACTTTTTTCGGATATTTCTCGCAATACTTAATGCAACAGTAAGTAATATTTGAAAAAAAAATTTTTTTTTGAAAAAGTTTTAGAATTATCTTGCACAGAGTTTTGGAGCCTTTGCGCCATTATCTCAGGAATTATTGTCTTACTACGGAAAAAAATTGCACCGTTGTAAAGGAGGCCGCTCGATCAACATATCGAAAAAAAACAATCAAAACGATGCGAAAGGAGCTCCTAAACTTCAAATCTTCCGAATTTTGTGTGGGAGGTACCCGAAGAAGTGGACCGACAACTTTGATACGACCAAAAATGTGCCTCATCGAAATAACGATTTTAGACCCCAAGTATGTTTGGACAAAATTCGTTTCTGACAATTTGGAGTCGATCGTAATATTTTGTCTAAACTTTGTTTAAATTCAAAGATGGGCCATATCGGTCCACATCTTCGGGTACCTCCACCACAAGAATTAAAAATTTTTCTGTTGTGAACGATAACTCTCGAATGGAACAATCGTTTTGGTCCAAACTTTGCACATCGTATTATTTCTTCGAGATATAGATCGTGTTCGAATATCGGTCCACTCCTTCGGATACCTGCCACATAAAATTCAGGTAATGTGGAGTTTAAGAGCTCCTCTCGGATCGTTTTGAAAATTTTTTTCAGCATATTGTTCTTGCGGTCTCCTGTACGACGGTACAACTTTTTTTGGCGCAACTTCATACTTCCTGAGATAATGGCCTAAAAGCTCCAAGCAATTTTGGCGGTACCATCTAAAATGGCAAATCCGCAATATTACTCTCGCAGGGAGATTCTGATTTGTCCAAACTTTGCAAATCGTATTATTTCATCTAGTCATGTAACAGGTCGGAATATGGACTATATTGGTCCCGTGCTTCTGGTACGTCCCGCACAAAATTTGGGAAAAGTGCACTTTAATAGCTAGTCTCTGATCGTTTTGAATTTTGTTAAAAAACGTTTGGGTAATACGTAAGATAACCCTCGAAGGGAGAAACCGATATTGCCCAAACGTTGTACATCGTATTAGTTCCTACAGACTCGAATTATGCCCGACTATTGACTACATAGGACTAATCTTTCGGCTACGTCCCACACAAAGTTTGGAAAGAGTGCAGGGTAAGGATTCGTCTGGTCGTTTTTAAATTTTTTTAACATGTTCTCTATATATATTTATGTAATTGTTCCACAAACATCCCATACGGGACAAGGGAGACTTCTCTCATATCAATGAGTGCACCCCGATTCATATTAGCTCAATTATATGGGACCTACAGTTTATCGCCGAGTCCGAACGGCGTGTCTTAAGACACCACTTTGTAGAGAAGTTTTACATGGCTGAATACTCAGGAAATGTCGCCAACATTACTGAGGGGTATTTTGCCACCGTTGAAAATTTTGATGTTGACTGGCCGGGGAATCGAACCCACGACCTTCAGCGTGCAATGCGGGCGTGCATACCATTGCACCACGGTGGCTATTGATTATTGATTATTTTCTTTAGGTCCGAGGCTGAGGGTATATCTCAGTCGGCACAGTTGACTGATACTTTCTTACTTGTTTTATATGTTTTATATTGATTTCATAATTATTTAAGTGGCATTTGTGTGAAATAAAATGTCTACAAATTGCCTCTAAACCCACCGTAAAATCTAACTTTGAATATTACATCTATCCACGTTATTTTACGATTTCTTTATCACCAAAAAATTGTTTGTTACCAAAAATCCTTACATATATGGAGGTTATGGTTATATATTTGAAAAAAAAAGACACCTTTATCCATACGAAACAATGTAAATAATATACATATGTATGTATTCTAGTAAATGTCTTTATATACATGAATATTTCCTTTATTTACTACAGCCTAAATGTATACCTTGTAGATGGCACAAGTAATATTAATCAAACCTAAAAGAGAAAAGAGAGTTGTCATTGAAGAGAAGAGTGAGCTCTTTAAGACCTGCCTAAAAAATTCATTCACAAAAAAAATAATAAATTTCAATGTCTTTCTCTCCCTCTCTCTGTCCTTTCCCAAACAAATAACAGCTGTCTGTAGCCAAGATTACTTAAGAGCGGATTTTACTTTGGGTGGAAAACTGGAAAGCCAACCAGCAATTGTGTGTTATTTTCCATTTACTATAATTGTTGTTGTTGTTCTGTTATCTTACCTTGATTATGCTCTCCTCCCGCTCACGTTTTGTCTTTATGTGGGTTGATGAATACCAACCACAACAATAATCACTTAATAACTCACAATTTAGAAGTTAAAAAAAACATGTATTGGCTTTTGAGTGAACCGAATATAGCCAAAATAGGATTTAGCTTAAAATTATGCAACATTAATAGTTTTTTAACAAACAAAAAAATACACACAGCACATTACAGGTAACGTTTAGGTTATTTTGTTTTGTTTTATTTTCTTTTAGTTGAGAGTGTTAAAATTACAGGAAATTTACTCAAAATTAGTTTGACATAGTTATTTAATTAGTATTTTAGTTAAAATAGGAATACCATTAAGTGTGGCCTTAGCTATTATTATTAGTTGTTGAATATTTCTTTTGTAAAAGTCTACGAAAAATAGGCTTTAGTTTGTTAATTATATAGGTAGGTGGTGGCGCCTAATTGATAGGCATTAGTGTAGTCGGTTGTATTTTTGTTACTTTTTCGTTTAATGGTGGCCACAACTATCGCCCCAACGGAGGGACGTCTTTTGAGACGGACTATTTCGTGTTTTATACCGAAGCATGGGCACTTTTCTTCATATAGCTTAAAAGATCCATAGGTAAGAATATTTATTAAAACTTTTTTGGATTATGTCACTTAAATGCTTTTGATTTTTCTTGCTTTTTTTTTAATCTTAAAGAAACTATAACACGATCACGTTTTAAGAAAAGTGTTACAAATTAATGGTACATGTTCTATATACGCCTGAAAATATGCCACACTTTATACAGCCAACAAACAAATTGGCAGTTACAACATCTCTTCAAGAGAGACTTATTTACTTCTCTTCAGCTGTTGTATTATTTGCAACAAAACGCGCGCGCGCCTAAATGTAGGCTTCTTCTCAAATGTTTTCTTTACGGAACAAAGGAAACGTCACGTCCGTTGTAAATCATCTGTATTTGAGTTTTTTCTTCATTCAAACAAAAAATCAGGTGGCGTTTAAAACTTTTACTTTTTGTTTGGTCACTTGTTTTATTTTCTTTAATTTATTCATTTATCATTATAAACAATACATTTTTTTATTCCATTTTGTTCGTTTTTAAAAAACACCCAGACACACTTTAGAAAAGTAATGCTAGTGTTATTGGCAATTCCTACATGCACCGTTATTCCGTTTTTATGTTCTTTTAGTGTCAATGGTAACTGCCTTACTGAACTTCATTGGTTCTATTTTGGAATGTCATTCCTTGTGTGTAGGTATTTTCAGTTAGGTAGGCAGCCAGGAATTTTGAACTTCCAAGTGAATGTGTTTTGAAATGTTCCAAAAATGAATCGCTGTATGTCCCTCCCCCCACAAAGGCAATGTTCTCTCTTTCTCTCAGATAAATGGATTCATTTCAGTGGAAGGTGGGGTAATTTAACATTTCCAATGAAATATATTAAAGGGTATGAAGTTGATAAGAGTAACCTTTCCAGTTGTACACGCTCTTAAAATGTCTTGTCCTCTTATGGGGGAAAAGTGTATATGGTGAAAGCTCATTGAGTGGAGAACTTTTTAAGGTACACTGCAAACACATCATAAAAATTACTGACCAAGTTTAATGGCGTATTGGTCCTCCAAAAAAATATTTAAAAATTCAAATTCTAACGGTCTATGGTCCTCAAAAAAAAATTATTCAAAAAATTCACGTTTAATGGTCTATGAGTCTTCCAAAAAATATTAAAAAATCCACGTTTAATTTTCTATGGGTCCTTAAAAAAACATATTTAAAAACCCACTTTTAATTGTCTATGGGTCCTCGCAAAAAATTATTTAAAAAATCCACGTTTAATAGTCTATGAAAATATATTAAAAAAAAAATTATGGTCTACGGGTCCTCGAAAAAAAAATATTCAAAAACCCCCTTTTAATACTCTATGGTTCATCGAAAAAAAATATTTAAAAAATCCACGTTCAATTGTCTATGGATCCTCGAAAAAAATATTTAAAAAACCCACTTTTAATAGTCTATGGGTCCTCGAAAAATATTATTTAAAAAAACAATTTTAATTGTCTGGGGGTTCTCCAAAAAATTATTTAAAAAATCCACGTTTAATGGTCTATGGGTCCTCTAGAAAAATGATTTAAAAAATCCACGTTTAATGGTCTATGGGTCCTCTAGAAAAATTATTTAAAAAATCCACGTTTAATGGTCTATGGGTCCTCTAGAAAAATGATTTAAAAAATCCACGTTTAATGGGCTATGGGTCCTCTAGAAAAATGATTTAAAAAATCCACGTTTAATGGTCTATGGGTCCTCTAGAAAAATGATTTAAAAAATCCACGTTTAATGGTCTATGGGTCCTCTAGAAAAATGATTTAAAAAATCCACGTTTAATGGTCTATGGGTCCTCTAGAAAAATGATTTAAAAAATCCACGTTTAATGGTCTATGGGTCCTCTAGAAAAATGATTTAAAAAATCCACGTTTAATGGTCTATGGGTCCTCTAGAAAAATGATTTAAAAAATCCACGTTTAATGGTCTATGGGTCCTCTAGAAAAATGATTTAAAAAATCCACGTTTAATGGTCTATGGGTCCTCTAGAAAAATGATTTAAAAAATCCACGTTTAATGGTCTATGGGTCCTCTAGAAAAATGATTTAAAAAATCCACGTTTAATGGTCTATGGGTCCTCTAGAAAAATGATTTAAAAAATCCACGTTTAATGGTCTATGGGTCCTCTAGAAAAATGATTTAAAAAATCCACGTTTAATGGTCTATGGGTCCTCTAGAAAAATGATTTAAAAAATCCACGTTTAATGGTCTATGGGTCCTCTAGAAAAATGATTTAAAAAATCCACGTTTAATGGTCTATGGGTCCTCTAGAAAAATGATTTAAAAAATCCACGTTTAATGGTCTATGGGGCCTCTAGAAAAATTATTTAAAAAATCCACGTTTAATGGTCTATGGGTCCTCTAGAAAAATTATTTAAAAAATCCACGTTTAATGGTCTATGGATCCTCTAGAAAAATTATTTAAAAAATCCACGTTTAATGGTCTATGGGTCCTCTAGAAAAATTATTTAAAAAATCCACGTTTAATGGTCTATGGGTCCTCTAGAAAAATTATTTAAAAAATCCACGTTTAATGGTCTATGGGTCCTCTAGAAAAATTATTTAAAAAATCCACGTTTAATGGTCTATGGGTCCTCTAGAAAAATTATTTAAAAAATCCACGTTTAATGGTCTATGGGTCCTCTAGAAAAATTATTTAAAAAATCCACGTTTAATGGTCTATGGGTCCTCTAGAAAAATTATTTAAAAAATCCACGTTTAATGGTCTATGGGTCCTCTAGAAAAATTATTTAAAAAATCCACGTTTAATGGTCTATGGGTCCTCTAGAAAAATTATTTAAAAAATCCACGTTTAATGGCCTATGGGTCCTCTAGAAAAATTATTTAAAAAATCCAGGTTTAATGGCCTATGGGTCCTCTAAAAAAATTTTTAAAAAATCCACGTTTAATGGCCTATGGGTCCTCTAGAAAAATTATTTAAAAAATCCACGTTTAATGGCCTATGGGTCCTCTAGAAAAATTATTTAAAAAATCCACGTTTAATGGTCTATGGGTCCTCTAGAAAAATTATTTAAAAAATCCTCGTTTAATGGTCTATGGGTCCTCTAGAAAAATTATTTAAAAAATCCACGTTTAATGGTCTATGGGTCCTCTAGAAAAATTATTTAAAAAATCCACGTTTAATGGTCTATGGGTCCTCTAGAAAAATTATTTAAAAAATCCACGTTTAATGGTCTATGGGTCCTCTAGAAAAATGATTTAAAAAATCCACGTTTAATGGTCTATGGGTCCTCTAGAAAAATGATTTAAAAAATCCACGTTTAATGGTCTATGGGTCCTCTAGAAAAATTATTTAAAAAATCCACGTTTAATGGTCTATGGGTCCTCTAGAAAAATTATTTAAAAAATCCACGTTTAATGGTCTATGGGTCCTCTAGAAAAATTATTTAAAAAATCCACGTTTAATGGTCTATGGGTCCTCTAGAAAAATTATTTAAAAAATCCACGTTTAATGGTCTATGGGTCCTCTAGAAAAATTATTTAAAAAATCCACGTTTAATGGTCTATGGATCCTCTAGAAAAATTATTTAAAAAATCCACGTTTAATGGTCTATGGGTCCTCTAGAAAAATTATTTAAAAAATCCACGTTTAATGGTCTATGGGTCCTCTAGAAAAATTATTTAAAAAATCCACGTTTAATGGTCTAATGGTCCTCTAGATAAATTGTTTAAAAAATCCACGTTTAATGGTCTATGGGTCCTCTAGAAAAATTATTAAAAAAATCCACGTTTAATGGTCTATGGGTCCTATAGAAAAATTATTTAAAAAATCCACGTTTAATGGTCTATGGGTCCTCTAGAAAAATTGTGTAAAAAAATCCACGTTTAATGGTCTATGGGTCCTCTAGAAAAATTATTTAAAAAATCCACGTTTAATGGTCTATCGGTCCTCAAGAAAAATTATTTAAAAAATCCACGTTTAATGACCTATGGGTCCTCTAGAAAAATTATTTTAAAAATCCACGTTTAATGGTCGATGGGTCCTCTAGAAAAATTATTTTAAAAATCCACGTTTAATGGTCGATGGGTCCTCTAGAAAAATTATTTAAAAAATCCACGTTTAATGGTCGATGGGTCCTCTAGAAAAATTATTTAAAAAATCCACGTTTAATGGTCGATGGGTCCTCTAGAAAAATTATTTAAAAAATCCACGTTTAATGGTCTATGGGTCCTCTAGAAAAATTATTTAAAAAATCCACGTTTAATGGTCTATCGGTCCTCAAGAAAAATTATTTAAAAAATCCACGTTTAATGACCTATGGGTCCTCTAGAAAAATTATTTAAAAAATCCACGTCTAATCGTCTATGCGTCCTCTAGAAAAATTGTTTAAAAAATCCACGTTTAATGGTCTTTGGGTCCCCTAGAAAAATTATTTTAAAAATCCACGTTTAATGGTCTATGGGTCCTCTAGAAAAATTATTTAAAAAATCGACGTTTAATGGTCAATGGGTCCTCTAGAAAAATTGTTTAAAAAATCCACGTTTAATGGTCTATGGGTCCTCTAGAAAAATTGTTTAAAAAATCCACGTTTAATGGTCTTTGGGTCCCCTAGAAAAATTATTTTAAAAATCCACGTTTAATGGTCTATGGGTCCTCTAGAAAAATTATTTAAAAAATCAACGTTTAATGGTCTATGGGTCCTCTAGAAAAATTATTTAAAAAATCGACGTTTAATGGTCTATGGGTCCTCTAGAAAAGTTATTTAAAAAAAATCCACGTTTAATTGTCTATGGGTCCTCTAGAAAAATTATTTTAAAAATCCACGTTTAATGGTCTATGGGTCCTCTAGAAAAATTATTTAAAAAATCAACGTTTAATGGTCTATGGGTCCTCTAGAAAAATTATTTAAAAAATCGACGTTTAATGGTCTATGGGTCCTCTTGAAAAATTATTTAAAAAATCCACGTTTAATGGTCAATGGGTCCTCTAGAAAAATTATTTAACAAATACACGTTTAATAATCTATGGATCCTTTAGAAAATATATTGAAAAAATTCACGTTTAATGGTCTATGGGTCCTCTAGAAAAATTATTTAAAAAATCTACGTTTAATGGTCTATGGGTCCTCTAGAAAAATTTAATAATCTATGGATCCTTTAGAAAATTTTTTTTAAAAAATTCACGTTTAATGGTCTATGGGTCCTCTAGAAAAATTTAATAATCTATGGATCCTTTAGAAATTTTTTTTTAAAAAATTCACGTTTAATGGTCTATGGGTCCTCTAAAAAATTATTTAAAAAATTCACGTTTAATGGTCTATGGGTCCTCAAGAAAAATTATTTAAAAAATCCACCTTCAATTTTTTTTTACAAAATCCACGTTTAATGGTCTGTATCCTCTAGAAAAAATATATTAAAAATCCACTTTTAATGGTCTTATGTGTCCTCCAGAAATTTTTTTTTAAAAAATCCACTTTTAATGGTCTATGGTTCCTCCAGAACATTTTTTTTAAAAAATCCACTTTTAATGGTCTATGGTTCCTCCAGAACATTTTTTTAAAAAATCCAGGTTTAATGGTCTGTATCCTCTAGAAAAAATATATTAAAAATCCACTTTTAATGGTCTATGGGACCTCCAGAAAAATTATTTAAAAAATCCAGGTTTAATGGTCTATGGGTCCTCTGGAAAAATTATTTAAAAAATCCACGTTTAGTGGTCTATTGGTCCTCTGGTAAAATTATTTAAAAAATCCACGCTTAGTGGTCTATTGGTCCTCTGGTAAAATTATTTAAAAAATCCACGTTTAGTGGTCTATTGGTCCTCTGGTAAAATTATTTAAAAAATCCACGTTTAGTGGCCTATGGGTCCTCTAGAAAAATTGTTTAAAAAATTTACGTTTAATGGTCTATGGGTCCTCTAGAAAAATTATTTAAAAAATCCACTTTTAATGGTCTATGGGTCCTCTGGAAAAATTATTTAAAAAATCCACTATTAAAGCTATGGGTCCTCTAGAAAAATTACTTAAAAAATCCTCTTTTATTGGTCTGTGGATCCTCTAGAAAAATTATTAAAAATTTTCACATTTACTGGGCTATGGGTCCTCTAGAAAAATGATTTAAAAAATCCACGTTTAATGGTCTATGGGTCCTCTAGAAAAATTATTTAAAAAATCCACGTTTAATGGTCTATGGGTCCTCTAGAAAAATTATTTAAAAAATCCACTATTAAAGCTATGGGTCCTCTAGAAAAATTACTTAAAAATTCCTCTTTTATTGGTTTATGGGTCCTCTAGAAAAATTAGTAAAAATTTCAGATTTACTGGGCTATGGGTCCTCTAGAAAAATTATTTAAAAAATCCACGTTTAATGGTCAATATGTCCTCTAGAAAAATTGTTTTTAAAAATCCACCTTTCATGGCATACGGGCCCTCTAGGAAAATAATTTAAAAAAATCCACGTTTAATGGCCTATGGGTCCTCTAGAAAAATTATTTAAAAAAATCACGTTTAATGATCTATGGGTCCTCTAGAAAAATTATTTAAAAAATCCACTATTAAAGTCTATGGGTCCTCTAGAAAAATTACTTAAAAAATCCTCTTTTATTGGTCTATGGATCCTCTAGAAAAATTATTTAAAAAATCCAATATTAAAGTCTATGGGTCCTCTAGAAAAATTACTTAAAAAATCCTCTTTTATTGGTCTATGGATCCTCTAGAAAAATTATTTAAAAAATCCACGTTTAATGGTGTATTGGTCCTCTAGAAAAATTATTTAAAAAATCCACGTTTAATGGTCTATGGGTCCTCTAGAAAAATTATTTAAAAAATCCACGTTTAATGGTCTATGGGTCCTCTAGAAAAATATTTAAAAAATCCACGTTTAATGGTCTATGGGTCCTCTAGAAAAAATATTTAAAAAATCCACGTTTAATGGTCTATGGGTCCTCTAGAAAAATTATTTAAAAAATCCACGTTTAATGGTCTATGAGTCCTCTAGGAAAATTATTTTAAAAATATATGTTTAATGATCTATGGGTCCTCTAGAAAAATTATTTAAAAAATCCACGTTTAATGGTCTATGAGTCCTCTAGGAAAATTATTTTAAAAATATATGTTTAATGATCTATGGGTCCTCTAGAAAAATTATTTAAAAAATCCACGTTTAATGACCTATGGGTCCTCTAGAAAAATTATTTAAAAAATCCACGTTTAATGGTCTATGGGTCCTCAAGAAAAATAATATAAAAAATACACGTTTAATGGTCTATGGGTCCTCTAGAAAAATTATTTTAAAAATCCACGTTTAATTGTCTATGGGTCCTCTAGAAAAATTATTTAAAAAATCCACGTTTAATTGTCTATGGGTCTCTAGAAAAATTATTTAAAAAATCCACGTTTAATGGTCTATGGGTCCTCTAGAAAAATTATTTAAAAAATCCACGTTTAATGGTCTATGGGTCCTCTAGAAAAATTATTTAAAAAATCCACGTTTAATGGTCTATGGGTCCACTATAAAAATTATTTAAAAAATTCACGTTTAATGGTCTATGGGTCCTCTAGAAAAATTATGTAAAAAATCCACGTTTAATGGTCTATGGGTCCTCTATAAAAATTATTTAAAAAATCCACGTTTAATGGTCTATGGGTCCTCTAGAAAAAATATTTAAAAAATCGACGTTTAATGGTCGATGGGTCCTCTAGAAAAATTATTTAAAAAATCCACGTTTAATGGGCTATGGGTCCTCTAGAAAAATTATTTAAAAAATCCACGTTTAATGGTGTATGGGTCCTCTAGAAAAATTATTTAAAAAATCCACGTTTAATGGTGTATGGGTCCTCTAAAGAAAATTATTTAAAAAATCCATGTTTAAAGGTCTATGGGTCCTCTATAAAAATTATTTAAAAAATCCACGTTTAATGGTCTATGGGTTCTCTATAAAAATTATTTAAAAAATCCACGTTTAAAAGTCTATGGGTCCTCTAGAAAAATTATTTAAAAAATCCATGTTTAATGGTGTATGGGTCCTCTAGAAAAATTATTTAAAAAATCCACGTTTAATGGTCTATGGGTCCTCTAGGAAAATTATTTTAAAAATCCACGTTTAATAGTCTATGGGTCCTCTAGAAAAATTATTTAAAAAATCCACGTTTAATGGTCTATGGGTCCTCTAGAAAAATTATTTAAAAATTCCTTTTTTATTGGTTTATGGGTCCTCTAGAAAAATTACTAAAAAATTTCACATTTACTGGGCTATGGGTCCTCTAGAAAAATTATTTAAAAAATCCACGTTTAATGGCATATGGGCCCTCTAGGAAAATAATTTAAAAATCCACCTTTAATGGCATATGGGCCCTCTAGGAAAATAATTTAAAAAAAATCCACGTTTAATGGCCTATGGGCCCTCTAGGAAAAATTATTTAAAAAATCCACGTTTAATGGTCTATGGGTCCTCTAGAAAAATTATTTAAAAAATCCACGTTTAATGGTCTATGGATCCTCTAGAAAATTATTTAAAAAATCCACGTTTAATGGTCTATGGGTCCTCTAGAAAAATTATTTAAAAAATCCACGTTTAATGGTCTATGGGTCCTCTAGAAAAATTATTTAAAAAATCCACGTTTAATGGTCTATGGATCCTCTAGAAAATTATTTAAAAAATCCACGTTTAATGGTCTGTGGGTCCTCTAGAAAAATTATTTAAAAAATCCACGTTTAATGGTCCATGGGTTCTCTAGAAAAATTATTTAAAAAATCCACGTTTAATGGTCTATGGGTCCTCTAGGAAAATTATTTTAAAAATCCACGTTTAATAGTCTATGGGTCCTCTAGAAAAATTATTTAAAAAATCCACGTTTAATGGTCTATGGGTCCTCTAGAAAAATTATTTAAAAAATCCTTTTTTATTGGTTTATGGGTCCTCTAGAAAAATTAGTAAAAAATTTCACATTTACTGGGCTATGGGTCCTCTAGAAAAATTATTTAAAAAATCCACGTTTAATGGCATATGGGCCCTCTAGGAAAATAATTTAAAAATCCACCTTTAATGGCATATGGGCCCTCTAGGAAAATAATTTAAAAAAATCCACGTTTAATGGTCTATGGGCCCTCTAGGAAAAATTATTTAAAAAATCCACGTTTAATGGTCTATGGGTCCTCTAGAAAAATTATTTAAAAAATCCACGTTTAATGGTCTATGGGTCCTCTAGAAAAATTATTTAAAAAATCCACGTTTAATGGTCTATGGATCCTCTAGAAAATTATTTAAAAAATCCACGTTTAATGGTCTATGGATCCTCTAGAAAATTATTTAAAAAATCCACGTTTAATGGTCTATGGGTCCTCTAGAAAAATTATTTAAAAAATCCACGTTTAATGGTCTATGGGTCCTCTAGAAAAATTATTTAAAAAATCCACGTTTAATGGTCTATGGGTCCTCTAGAAAAATTAGTAAAAAATTTCACATTTACTGGGCTATGGGTCCTCTAGAAAAATTATTAAAAAATGTCACATTTACTGGGTTATAGGTCCTCTAGAAAAATTATTTAAAAAATCCACGTTTAATGGTCAATAGGTCCTCTAGGAAAATAATTAAAAAAATCCACGTTTAATGGTCTATGGGTCCTCTAGAAAAATTATTTAAAAAATCCACGTTTAATGGTCAATAGGTCCTCTAGAAAAATTGTTTAAAAATCCACCTTTAATGGCATATGGACCCTCTAGGAAAATAATTTAAAAAGTCTACCTTAAATGGCATATGGGCCCTCTAGGAAAATAATTTAAAAAAATCCACGTTTAATGGTCCATGGGTTCTCTAGAAAAATTATTTAAAAAATCCACGTTAAATGGCCTATGGGTTCTCTAGAAAAATTATTTAAAAAATCCACGTTAAATGGCCTATGGGTTCGATAGAAAAATTATTTAAAAAATCAACGTTTAATGGTCTATGGGTTCTCTAGAAAAATTATTTAAAAAATCCACGTTTAATTGTCTATGGGTCCTCTAGAAAAATTATTTTAAAAATCCACGTTTAATGGTCTATGGGTCCTCTAGAAAAATTATTTAAAAAATCAACGTTTAATGGTCTATGGGTCCTCTAGAAAAATTATTTAAAAAATCGACGTTTAATGGTCTATGGGTCCTCTTGAAAAATTATTTAAAAAATCCACGTTTAATGGTCAATGGGTCCTCTAGAAAAATTATTTAACAAATACACGTTTAATAATCTATGGATCCTTTAGAAAATATATTGAAAAAATTCACGTTTAATGGTCTATGGGTCCTCTAGAAAAATTATTTAAAAAATCTACGTTTAATGGTCTATGGGTCCTCTAGAAAAATTTAATAATCTATGGATCCTTTAGAAAATTTTTTTTAAAAAATTCACGTTTAATGGTCTATGGGTCCTCTAGAAAAATTTAATAATCTATGGATCCTTTAGAAATTTTTTTTTAAAAAATTCACGTTTAATGGTCTATGGGTCCTCTAAAAAATTATTTAAAAAATTCACGTTTAATGGTCTATGGGTCCTCAAGAAAAATTATTTAAAAAATCCACCTTCAATTTTTTTTTACAAAATCCACGTTTAATGGTCTGTATCCTCTAGAAAAAATATATTAAAAATCCACTTTTAATGGTCTTATGTGTCCTCCAGAAATTTTTTTTTTAAAAATCCACTTTTAATGGTCTATGGTTCCTCCAGAACATTTTTTTAAAAAATCCAGGTTTAATGGTCTGTATCCTCTAGAAAAAATATATTAAAAATCCACTTTTAATGGTCTATGGGACCTCCAGAAAAATTATTTAAAAAATCCAGGTTTAATGGTCTATGGGTCCTCTGGAAAAATTATTTAAAAAATCCACGTTTAGTGGTCTATTGGTCCTCTGGTAAAATTATTTAAAAAATCCACGCTTAGTGGTCTATTGGTCCTCTGGTAAAATTATTTAAAAAATCCACGTTTAGTGGTCTATTGGTCCTCTGGTAAAATTATTTAAAAAATCCACGTTTAGTGGCCTATGGGTCCTCTAGAAAAATTGTTTAAAAAATTTACGTTTAATGGTCTATGGGTCCTCTAGAAAAATTATTTAAAAAATCCACTTTTAATGGTCTATGGGTCCTCTGGAAAAATTATTTAAAAAATCCACTATTAAAGCTATGGGTCCTCTAGAAAAATTACTTAAAAAATCCTCTTTTATTGGTCTGTGGATCCTCTAGAAAAATTATTAAAAATTTTCACATTTACTGGGCTATGGGTCCTCTAGAAAAATGATTTAAAAAATCCACGTTTAATGGTCTATGGGTCCTCTAGAAAAATTATTTAAAAAATCCACGTTTAATGGTCTATGGGTCCTCTAGAAAAATTATTTAAAAAATCCACTATTAAAGCTATGGGTCCTCTAGAAAAATTACTTAAAAATTCCTCTTTTATTGGTTTATGGGTCCTCTAGAAAAATTAGTAAAAATTTCAGATTTACTGGGCTATGGGTCCTCTAGAAAAATTATTTAAAAAATCCACGTTTAATGGTCAATATGTCCTCTAGAAAAATTGTTTTTAAAAATCCACCTTTCATGGCATACGGGCCCTCTAGGAAAATAATTTAAAAAAATCCACGTTTAATGGCCTATGGGTCCTCTAGAAAAATTATTTAAAAAAATCACGTTTAATGATCTATGGGTCCTCTAGAAAAATTATTTAAAAAATCCACTATTTAAGTCTATGGGTCCTCTAGAAAAATTACTTAAAAAATCCTCTTTTATTGGTCTATGGATCCTCTAGAAAAATTATTTAAAAAATCCACTATTAAAGTCTATGGGTCCTCTAGAAAAATTATTTAAAAAATCCTCTTTTATTGGTCTATGGATCCTCTAGAAAAATTATTTAAAAAATCCACGTTTAATGGTGTATTGGTCCTCTAGAAAAATTATTTAAAAAATCCACGTTTAATGGTCTATGGGTCCTCTAGAAAAATTATTTAAAAAATCCACGTTTAATGGTCTATGGGTCCTCTAGAAAAATATTTAAAAAATCCACGTTTAATGGTCTATGGGTCCTCTAGAAAAATTATTTAAAAAATCCACGTTTAATGACCTATGGGTCCTCTAGAAAAATTATTTAAAAAATCCACGTTTAATGGTCTATGAGTCCTCTAGGAAAATTATTTTAAAAATATATGTTTAATGATCTATGGGTCCTCTAGAAAAATTATTTAAAAAATCCACGTTTAATGGTCTATGAGTCCTCTAGGAAAATTATTTTAAAAATATATGTTTAATGATCTATGGGTCCTCTAGAAAAATTATTTAAAAAATCCACGTTTAATGACCTATGGGTCCTCTAGAAAAATTATTTAAAAAATCCACGTTTAATGGTCTATGGGTCCTCAAGAAAAATAATATAAAAAATACACGTTTAATGGTCTATGGGTCCTCTAGAAAAATTATTTTAAAAATCCACGTTTAATTGTCTATGGGTCCTCTAGAAAAATTATTTAAAAAATCCACGTTTAATTGTCTATGGGTCTCTAGAAAAATTATTTAAAAAATCCACGTTTAATGGTCTATGGGTCCTCTAGAAAAATTATTTAAAAAATCCACGTTTAATGGTCTATGGGTCCTCTAGAAAAATTATTTAAAAAATCCACGTTTAATGGTCTATGGGTCCTCTATAAAAATTATTTAAAAAATTCACGTTTAATGGTCTATGGGTCCTCTAGAAAAATTATGTAAAAAATCCACGTTTAATGGTCTATGGGTCCTCTATAAAAATTATTTAAAAAATCCACGTTTAATGGTCTATGGGTCCTCTAGAAAAAATATTTAAAAAATCGACGTTTAATGGTCGATGGGTCCTCTAGAAAAATTATTTAAAAAATCCACGTTTAATGGGCTATGGGTCCTCTAGAAAAATTATTTAAAAAATCCACGTTTAATGGTGTATGGGTCCTCTAGAAAAATTATTTAAAAAATCCACGTTTAATGGTGTATGGGTCCTCTAAAGAAAATTATTTAAAAAATCCATGTTTAAAGGTCTATGGGTCCTCTATAAAAATTATTTAAAAAATCCACGTTTAATGGTCTATGGGTTCTCTATAAAAATTATTTAAAAAATCCACGTTTAAAAGTCTATGGGTCCTCTAGAAAAATTATTTAAAAAATCCATGTTTAATGGTGTATGGGTCCTCTAGAAAAATTATTTAAAAAATCCACGTTTAATGGTCTATGGGTCCTCTAGGAAAATTATTTTAAAAATCCACGTTTAATAGTCTATGGGTCCTCTAGAAAAATTATTTAAAAAATCCACGTTTAATGGTCTATGGGTCCTCTAGAAAAATTATTTAAAAATTCCTTTTTTATTGGTTTATGGGTCCTCTAGAAAAATTACTAAAAAATTTCACATTTACTGGGCTATGGGTCCTCTAGAAAAATTATTTAAAAAATCCACGTTTAATGGCATATGGGCCCTCTAGGAAAATAATTTAAAAATCCACCTTTAATGGCATATGGGCCCTCTAGGAAAATAATTTAAAAAAAATCCACGTTTAATGGCCTATGGGCCCTCTAGGAAAAATTATTTAAAAAATCCACGTTTAATGGTCTATGGGTCCTCTAGAAAAATTATTTAAAAAATCCACGTTTAATGGTCTATGGATCCTCTAGAAAATTATTTAAAAAATCCACGTTTAATGGTCTATGGGTCCTCTAGAAAAATTATTTAAAAAATCCACGTTTAATGGTCTATGGGTCCTCTAGAAAAATTATTTAAAAAATCCACGTTTAATGGTCTATGGATCCTCTAGAAAATTATTTAAAAAATCCACGTTTAATGGTCTGTGGGTCCTCTAGAAAAATTATTTAAAAAATCCACGTTTAATGGTCCATGGGTTCTCTAGAAAAATTATTTAAAAAATCCACGTTTAATGGTCTATGGGTCCTCTAGGAAAATTATTTTAAAAATCCACGTTTAATAGTCTATGGGTCCTCTAGAAAAATTATTTAAAAAATCCACGTTTAATGGTCTATGGGTCCTCTAGAAAAATTATTTAAAAAATCCTTTTTTATTGGTTTATGGGTCCTCTAGAAAAATTAGTAAAAAATTTCACATTTACTGGGCTATGGGTCCTCTAGAAAAATTATTTAAAAAATCCACGTTTAATGGCATATGGGCCCTCTAGGAAAATAATTTAAAAATCCACCTTTAATGGCATATGGGCCCTCTAGGAAAATAATTTAAAAAAATCCACGTTTAATGGCCTATGGGCCCTCTAGGAAAAATTATTTAAAAAATCCACGTTTAATGGTCTATGGGTCCTCTAGAAAAATTATTTAAAAAATCCACGTTTAATGGTCTATGGGTCCTCTAGAAAAATTATTTAAAAAATCCACGTTTAATGGTCTATGGATCCTCTAGAAAATTATTTAAAAAATCCACGTTTAATGGTCTATGGATCCTCTAGAAAATTATTTAAAAAATCCACGTTTAATGGTCTATGGGTCCTCTAGAAAAATTATTTAAAAAATCCACGTTTAATGGTCTATGGGTCCTCTAGAAAAATTATTTAAAAAATCCACGTTTAATGGTCTATGGGTCCTCTAGAAAAATTAGTAAAAAATTTCACATTTACTGGGCTATGGGTCCTCTAGAAAAATTATTAAAAAATGTCACATTTACTGGGCTATAGGTCTTCTAGAAAAATTATTTAAAAAATCCACGTTTAATGGTCAATAGGTCCTCTAGGAAAATAATTAAAAAAATCCACGTTTAATGGTCTATGGGTCCTCTAGAAAAATTATTTAAAAAATCCACGTTTAATGGTCAATAGGTCCTCTAGAAAAATTGTTTAAAAATCCACCTTTAATGGCATATGGACCCTCTAGGAAAATAATTTAAAAAGTCTACCTTAAATGGCATATGGGCCCTCTAGGAAAATAATTTAAAAAAATCCACGTTTAATGGTCCATGGGTTCTCTAGAAAAATTATTTAAAAAATCCACGTTAAATGGCCTATGGGTTCTCTAGAAAAATTATTTAAAAAATCCACGTTAAATGGCCTATGGGTTCGATAGAAAAATTATTTAAAAAATCAACGTTTAATGGTCTATGGGTTCTCTAGAAAAATTATTTAAAAAATCCACGTTTAATGGTCTATGGGTTCTCTAGAAAAATTATTTAAAAAATCCACGTTTAATGGTCTATGGGTCCTCTAGAAAAATTATTTAAAAAAATCCACGTTTACTGGTCTATGGGTCCTCTAGAAAAATTATTTAAAAAATTCACGTTTAATGGTCTATGGGTCTTCGAAAAAAATATTTAAAAAATCTACTTTTAATGGTTTATGGGTCTTCTAGAAAAATTATTTAATAAATCCACGTTAAATGGCCTATGGGTTCGATAGAAAAATTATTTAAAAAATCAACGTTTAATGGTCTATGGGTTCTCTAGAAAAATTATTTAAAAAATCCACGTTTAATGGTCTATGGGTCCTCTAGACAAATTATTTAAAAAATCCACTTTTAATGGTTTATGGGTCCTCTAGAAAAATGATTTAAAAAATCCACGTTTATTGGTCCATGGGTCCTCTAGACAAATTATTTAAAAAATCCACTTTTAATGGTTTATGGGTCCTCTAGAAAAATGATTTAAAAAATCCACGTTTATTGGTCCATGGGTCCTCTAGAAAACTTATTTAAAAAATCCACGTTCAATGGTCTATGGGCCCTCTAGGAAAATAATTTAAAAAGTCCACGTTTAATCGTTTATGGGTTCTCGAAAAAAAAAATATTTAAAAAAAATCCACGATTAATTGTCTATGGGTCCTCAAAAAAAATATTTTATAAATCCACGTTTATTAGTGATCGAAATTTGAATAGTCTACGGGTCTTCGAAAAAAATTATTTTTAAAATTCACGTCTATGGGTCCTCGAAAAAATTGTTTAAAAAATCCACGTTTAATGGTCAATGGGTCCTCGAAAAATATTTTAAGGATCTAGAGCTTCTCGCTTATACACACCTTTGAACCTCTCTCTCCTGACCATTAATTTTACTCGATTAGTAGTTAATGTTAATGTTTTTGGAACCGCTCATGGTCCTATGGGCTAAGTTACTGTTATAAATTAATTGAAATTGATAACTCTCTCCTCACGTGCCTGGGTGGTGGAAGCTTGTCAACTAGACCGGGACCGGGATGCTCATGGCGGTAATACACAAGCAGGTAGCTATATCGGCAACATCTTGTTGAGTTGTTGTACCGGTAAAATCTTAGTCTCCTCATGAAGATGGTCCATTGGAGTCATGAGAAGGCACGCTCTTGCATTCCTGGCAGATTGAATATTCTTCCACTGCGTAGCGTTAATATTTGCATACCACACTGGCGCCGCATAGCTTACCTCAAAGCGGCCTATTGCTTTATAGGAACTCAACAAGATTTCTTTGTCAGCACCCCAAGAGCAACCGGCCAGCGACTTGAGAACCTTGTTCGTACTTGTGATCTTGTCGCAAATATTTTGGGGTAGTTAGTGCTCGGAATCAGTACACCATCGGACAATATGTTGTTCAGAGGGAGCCTCATTTCAGTCGTCCAAGTGGTGAACAGTGGATTTAATGGCGGATACACATATTCATATTTCTCAGGTGGAAGAAGTGCATTAAGTCTGCTGTGCAGATTTTTAACATATCACATATGTCATCAACGATAGGACCCGAAGCCAAGATTACGATCCACATAGACTACGATCGTCTGGAGGGTGTGGAATTTCATAAGGGGAAGTCTTCTCTATGTCCTCGATCAGCATGGCATCGAAGGCCTTCGATAGATCAAGAGTCACCATAATTGTTCGATCACTCGGCCTGCTCTGGTTCAGCCCTCGACTGATATGTGTGAATATGGATATGGTAATACCGTTGTAGAGTTGAATTCATGCTGATGTTGAGCAACTGGGAAACTGCTTCTCATCGACGGGAGGACTAGTGCCTCCAGAATTTTCGCTACGGGCGACAAGAGGGAGATCGGCGTCCTTGCCCTTTCCGGCTTCTCGTACAATATGTGTGGATAGATTGGAGATACTTGTTAAATCCCCTTGCTTAAGCATTACCATTGAGATTCCGTGTGGGTCCAACGCTTTGTATGATTTTGCGTTTCGAATGACGTCTGCAACATCGCTCATCTTATATTGTGGTAGTACCTCCTCGGCGGAGAGGGCTCTTATAGAGCACTATCACTCTCGGGGTTTTTTATAAACTGCCTCGGATCTGTCACCGTTAAACCGTTGAAAGAAACAGCCCTTTATGTCCACATTAATCAGCTCTACATCAGGCTGGTGTATAAGGAAGGCAAGTCTTTCTCCGCTTCTTGTACGTTGTAACCATTGTAACGTTCAAACTACAGGCGACGGTAAACTCTGTTTCTTGAATCGCAGCGACCATAATGTTTCTTTGACTCACAAAATCTACAACTTCGCCGACTTTGTTACGGAGACTTTCTCGGAACAACTACTTGGGGTGTTAGATGCTGCGTATGTGTTGTTGGAGAGACTGCGGGTGTGGCTCGTATTCCGACGACGACGATGATTTCAACGACGCAGCAGGAGACTCGCTGAAGATGATCTGGCGCAGTAAGCTACAACAAAACTCCTATCGCAGTAGTCCTGTAGTTGATGAAGACCTGAACAGCCTCTTAAGTGCACACATTCCCTATATCCACTACATCTCACCGAAGTTGACATATGGACTGACTTCGTATAAAACTTCGTCGTTTCAGTTATTCCTCGTACATTGAAAAAGTATTTTAAAATGCCCACCGTTGCTAGTATTTTGAGTGTATTTCGCGTTTCAAACGCGAATCAGCGACGTATTGAAGTAGCATCTTCTTCTTCTTTATTTGCTAATTCGATTTTCGAATGTAAGCGACCATACAATACAATACATATCGAGGTACATTTCATTTACTTATTTATATACATATTAAATTTGATATTATTTAGTACTATATATTTATAAATTATTAACAATTATCTCAAAAGTGTTTCTATTTCTTGCCGCATTTAGAAGGTTTGCCGAATTATTATATTTTGTCCATTCTTCTATGTTCTTTAGCCAGGTCATCTCTTTTCGGCCTCTGGTACGCCGACCTTCAACTGTTGCTTTCAGGATTTTTTGTAATAATCTATATTTTACATTTCTCATGATGTGTCCCAGATATGAGGTTTTTCGTTTTTTGATTGTAGCTATGAGTTCTCTTCTTTGATTCATTCTTGTCAATACTTCGGCATTTGTCACATGCGCAGTCCATGGTATTTTTAAAACTCTGCGGTAGACCCACATTTCGAAGGCTTCCAATCGTCGTATATCAGCAGCTTTAATAGTCCACGTCTCCACGGCATACAGTAGAACTGACCAGATGTAGCATTTTATAAACCTTGCTTTTGTTTCGATGTTTATATCATGATTGACAAGGATTTTCTTATATTTAAAAAATGCATCTCTTGCCATCTCTATCCGACATCGTATTTCCTTCGAGCAATCCCATTGGTCATTAATAAGTACACCCAGGTATTTGAAGGTATGTACTCTCTCGACATATGCATTATTTATTTTTAATTTAGCTTCATTATGATGATTTTTCTTACTAACAATCATTAGATTTGTTTTGTTAGTATTAATTTTTAGTCCATATGATTCGCTACATAAGGTGAGTTGGGTTACTAATTTTTGGAGTCCTGATATACTATCAGCGATTATAGTAGTATCATCTGCATATCTAATGTTGTTTATAAAGGTGCCGTTTATTTGTATTCCTTCCCGGATATTTGTAGTGGATTCTTGGAAAATTCTCTCTGAGTATATATTAAATAGGAGTGGAGATAAAATACATCCTTGTCTGACTCCTCTCGATATTGATATCTCATCTGTCAGACTTCCATTGACATTTATCTGTGCAGTTTGCTGCCAGTATAAGTTTCTAATGCACCTGATTTCTTTATCATCAATTCCGATAGACACAAGTATTTCCATTAACTTATCCTGTTGCACTGTGTCAAACGCTTTCTCATAATCTATGAAGCACAAGAAAATGTCCTTGTGAACATCTCGGCATTTTTGTATTAGGACCTGTACACAAAGTAGAACTTCTCTCGTCCCCATCCCTTCCTTAAAGCCAAATTGATTTGATCCCATAGCTTGTTCGCATTTTTGATATATTCTTTTGTGAATAATTCGTACATAGAAATATTTTTAGGGAGTGACTCATTAAACTGATTAGGCGGTAGTCGCTACACTGTTTGGCGTGACTTTTTTTAGGAATCGCTATAAACGTTGATTTTAGCCAGTCTTGTGGGTAAAAGCCTGTATTGTATATGTGGTTCATCAAACTTGTCAAGAGATCAATGTTATTTTCGTCAATCATGTTTAGCAATTCAGCGGGAATTTCGTCTGGTCCCGTTGCTTTCCTATTTTTCAGTGATGTTATGGCACTTTCAACCTCCATCTTCGTAATACTTGATCCAGTCAACGGCTCTGGTGTTTGGTCATTAAAACATGTTCTGTTATTATCAGTAATGGATATACTCATGTTGGATATACTCCTTCCAAATTACTTTCTTCTCTGATTCTTCAAACACTGCTTCATTTTTGTTGTTGTAAAGAATTGGCGAAATTGTTCTGCGATATATTCCTGCTGTCTCTTTCAGTTTTTTGTGCAAATTAAAATCGTCGTGCAAGCTTTGCAATTTTTCTATTTCCTGGCATTGGTTATTTAAATGTTTATTTTTTGCAGCTCGAATCTGTATTTGAATTTCTCGGTTCAATTCCCAATACTTTTCATAGTTCGAGTTTTTATATTGCTGTCTTTCGTTTAATAGTTCCTGAATTTCAGTTGTCATCCAGTCTTTTGTTTTTGGTCTTACGAAATTTCCCAGCGTATTTTTTCCGATGTTATGTATAGTATTTTTGATTTTATCCCATATATTTTCCACATTTTCCCTATGGATGTCACTTAGTTCCGAATTAATAAGACTTTTTACATGTACTTTAGTGGCTGGATCGTCAAGTTTGCCAAGGTCAAGTTTTCGATGTTGTTTTTTCTTCAGCGGAGCCCTAATTTTGATGTATATATTGGCCATAAGGAGATTGTGGTCAGATGGTACGTCTGCTCCTGGATATGTAGATACTTTCGATACTGAAGTGGAGTAACGTTTGTTAACCAGAATGAAATCGATTTGGTTTCTTATTATGGGGGGATTTCCAGGTGTAGAGTCTTCTAGCTGGTAGACAGAACATCGTGTTTTTTATCTTCATCTGGTATACTTGGCAGAACTGTATGAGTCTATCACCTTTCTCATTTCTTTCTCCCAATCCATATTGTCCAGTAACTCCTGTTACTGCCTCCTTTCCTACTTTAGCGTTAAAGTCGCCTTGGATGATGGTTATTTCATGTTGTTTTGTCAGGTGTAGTAATTCTTCGATTTCACTGTAGAACGCCTCCATTTCTTCATTGCTTTTGTCCGACGTTGGAGCATAAACTTGAATAACATTGATGTTGAGAGGTTTCGCTTCAATTTTTATCATCATTGTTCTATCGGATTTTGGTACAAATCCTAAAACATTTTTAGCTATGCGGTCTGTTACAATTATTCCAACCCCATTCCTATGCGTTTTGTTGAGATTGCCTGAGTAAAACATTTTCGAGTTTTGCGATATAAATTCTCCGCAATCTGGCCACCACGTTTCGCTTATACCAAGTATATCAATGTGAAGTCTATTCATTTCGTTTAGAGTATTAGCTACTTTTCCAGCTTCGTAAAGACTGCGTACATTCCATGTACCGATGTTAAGTTTTGATTTTGTTTTACCTGTTGCGGGTGGGTCAATTACAACCCGATCACTACCCCACATACTAAAACACATCATGCCAAAGGGCCATTCCCTTAACACCTACACCACGCTTTTGTTGTTGCCGCGAGACAGATTGGGATATGCCGGTACATGTCTGTTCCAGGAAGTACAATAGGTACAGGAGTATGGCATGACGTAAAAATATCTGAAAATAGAGAAAATCGTGGATTAATTGAAGTGAATAAACTTGGAAGTTTATTTGTTTACTTACCTTCTAAGGCCATTGTGAATGATTTTTGTTTTATTTTTTTGTTTCGCATGAGAACACACACCCGTACAAACAATAACCAAGCTGGTATATCGCCAATTTTTATATTTACCATCAGTGATGGGGTGGTGTTGGTCAACCTCGTCGAGAGCGATGCACAGATAATAAAATTGGCTCCATTTTAGCCGTCCATATGCATGAAATTATAAAATTTTTTCCAGTTTCTGATTTTGTGTTGAGTATGTATTTATTAGTGTGTTCTAATGCCAGCTGTCAGGGAATTGACAGCTGACGTTTAGGTGGCCGTGTTTACATCACCGGTTGTAAACAGTACAGCGTTGGTGGTATGAAATTTGCCGTCTCTGATAGTAGGCACATGAGAGCGGCTTAACGCCATATATGAAAATTGAATTTCCAAAATGAAAATAACAAAGTACGTTATAAAAAAAAGAGAGGGACTTCAATACTAATGCAAATTTAAATGAGACGGAATTGGAAAAGAGATTTTTTTTTTGGAAAAAGCACCTATAAAAGGCAAATTTGGTTAGAAAACAGCCATATTGTCTTAGTAAAATTCCGGTGCAGACGAAGTACTTGAAGTTTGTTTTTCCTTTTTTTTTAAACTATTGGTGAATAAGAGACATACAATAATTAAAAATTTCACTAAGTTGTGCAAAGTAAGTGTCCAACTGTGTATAAGAAAATATACCCAAACGGTGATGTGTGTGAGTTAGAGTACTTAGATCGAGTGTTTTTTTATTGAATAGGAGTTCCTTGGGCTGACAGCATAAGGAGTCATCATCACAGAGTGAGATTTTGTGTCTGAAACTTCCTACGGAGACGCTAAATCTCGTGGGCATTAGTGAAAGGAAAACACTGACGGGAAATAAAAAATTATAAAGGAGCACAGCAGAGGCAAGGTAGGACATTGTGTTTTTGAAAAAAAGTGGTATTGGTGTGCGGTTGGCCTAATAATAGCATAAAAATTCGAACACAAAATCATTAAAATTTAAAACTTTGACGTCCGCCGGAAAACCTGATGCAGCCGGCCAATCGCCGCCGTTGTCCAAAAAGGAAGAATTTTCGGAACACCCTGTGTCCGTCAGCTGCTTGAATTTTGCAGTGGCGACAGAAACCAGGAACAGAGTAGAAATCTCTTCCCACGGCCAGACTGTTCTACATCAATTGAACTGTGCTACCCACTGAAACTGCCATAATCATACCTAAGACATGAAAAATTAAAGTCGTCCTTCAGGCGCATATCAAAAAAGCAACGTATTTGTTTAATGAGATAAATGTATTTTTTTGTTTGTATGTTTTTGTTCTTCTAATGTTTGCATTAATTTTGAATTTGAAACTATATGAATATATATTTATTTAGTATTATTATCTTAATTTTCTTTAATGATCTATTTTTTTTTATTATTTTTTTTTTTTTACTGACTTTTATTCTTTATATTTAATTTTTGTTTTGCGTTGAGACTGTGAAGGACGGTACAAATAACCGTGATAGGGGTAATTTAGTACAATTTGTTTGTGGACTTTTTTTTATAGTGTCCATAGTTCGCAATCCATCTAACTGAGCTCAATTAGGTAGGAATTTTTTTGAGAAATTTGAATTTGGTCCTAATTGACCCTTCACCCCGTCGCAGGATTATTGTAGGTCCTGTCTTAAAGTACAAGCCTAACGTAAATTTCGATTCAAATGAAAAATTCAGTTTTTGTTTAAAAATTAATGTGACCTCTAATGTTTAATTTTATTATTTAGTACATTATAAGAATAAAGAAATGATTTGGTGTTAACATAATGATAATGAATATGGAGTGAGTCGTTGATTTGGGAGGGAATATGGTCGTTTGAGGGGAATGTTAGGATAGATGGGGTTAAGGGGTCCATTTAAATGAAGATAGGAAGTCGTGGACCATGGAAGGGTGGGCTGAGTGTGGGTCTTGAACACCAAGGGGCCCGAATCCCAAAGAATGTTCGCTGTGTGTGTAGTAATGTGTATTTGTTTGTCTTGTTTACCAATATTTTTCCTGTTAGACCATCGGCTGACCCTGGATAGGTTGAGAACTCGCCCTGAGGACACCGAGTAGCCGGAAAAGATAGTCGGCGATGCGTGGTCATAACAGTAATGGCGCCCAAACCAAATAAGTGCCTTCTGTGTCACTTTAACGTGATATTTGAAGAGTTTTAGATAAGTGCAATAAAATCTAAGCACTTGGAAATAGCCCGATAGTAAATTAAATAGCCCAAATCTTCTAGTCGTATTCTAATGATGACTAATTAGTATTGCAACCAGAACTACGAAATAGTGCCTGTTTAAAAGTGCAATATTAGGTTTAGTTATGTTGGAGTAGTCTAGGGTAAAGATTTTATTGGTCAGGTGCAATCTCTAGTTCGTCAAGTGTAACTATGAATGTTGTGTTATTGACCTGTTTTTGTCTATTAGTGTGTTAGTTTTTTTTATTAAATGAACTCGTATATATAGGATTTTGAGTGGCTAAGATGATAGCTATTGCGGCAGGAATAGAAGCCGTAAGTAGAGCATTATGAGGCCAATCACCATGAGAACTTCCGTGTTAGAAAAATGATAAACATGATTGCCATGGTTTCATAATCCTATCTAGAGGATCTATTCATGTTTGACTAGAACATTCAAAGGGAAAACACTTTAAGGAAAAAGTTTTAACAACTATTTATATGGTCTTCTTATCTGACGTTTCAATCCAAATCCTGCACAGTGGGTTTGTAGAAAGCGTGAAGCTAGTCAGCATTAATAAGATCTGAGAAAATTATACCCCTACCTGACAGAGTCCCTTAATTATACGATCATAAACCTCCTACTTGGTGAATAGAAAACAGGATTAATTAATATTTTAATAATTTTTATATATTGACGATAATTAGATAACAAAAACAAATACTTGTTGTAGAAAGTGACAGGATATAAGGAAGGAAACTGTGAGAGATTACTAAACTTATTAAAATAAGAGAATTAATATAGTCGTTGCTTCAGGTAATGATAACCCGTTCTGCGACCAAGAGAATCTGGCCTCCAGCTTTTGATGCTACCTCTGATCAGGACAAAATAAAACCTAAAAAGAAAAAGACAAAAGAAGTAGATGTAGATATGGCAGAACGTAACGAGCAATTCCGAGACTTATCTGCAACGATCATTAATCGTCCAGGTACTACTGAGTCACCAGCAACAGCTCCCGTTCCACCACAGTTAGGGGGAGATAATGTTGGAGAACGATTTTCGACCCCAGGAACTACCAGGAAATCTACAGATAAAGACCTAGATGAGAAAATAAAGTTAATAGTAGGAAATGAAGTGCAAGAAATCAGAAAAACTTTAGAAGTGTTAGTTAAAACGGTTAAGAGCATTTCAACCCATAGTGCCGCTTCCAGAGTAGATAATTTCGGGACCAACGATGCTAATGGTAATGTGCCTCCACCGATGTCTACTACCAATTCCCAATCTGATACGAATTCTATAGGTAATCTATCCACTAACGCTGCTTCTGTTTCAACTATGATTGACCATATTAGAATTAGGGTAGACAAATTTGGCCTGAATTTCGATGGGAATATTCAAAAACTGACGATAGAAGAATTTATATTTCGTCTTGAGCGGTTGCAGATGCAATATAGTATCCCGTGGGAGGAGATATTGCGAGATTTTCGGTTGTTAGTCTCTGGGCCAGCGTTGGAATGGTATTGGCAAAGTCAAAGGACACATGATTTTAATCAGTGGATCAAGTTGAAAGACGCACTATTGTGTCAATACCGGACCACTAAATCACCATTCGAGGCAATGCGAGATTTGGTGGACCGAAAACAGATGGCCAATGAACCAATTGACGCATATTTCCACACTATGGGACAACTCCGCTCTCGTCTGCAGCATCCCATAACCGATCTAGACATGATCAATATTATAAAAGTAAACTTGCGGGAAAATATTAAAGCTATTATTTACCCTATGACTGTTGCTACCGTGGAGATGTTGCGGATCGAATGTAAGGACGTAGAGAAAAACTTTCCTAGAAGGGAACTTCGACCGCCGATACAGACTCATCCACGCCCTATGAGGCAAGTAAATGAAATCGAGTTTGTTGATGAGTATGATGAACCAATTCCAACAGACGAAGCCTCAGATACAGTGTCAGCAATTCGATTTAATGGTCAACAAAATAGACCACTAATATGCTGGAACTGTAGATCCGATGGACACATGTTTAGGGATTGCCCATCGTCCGAAAGATCTTTGTTCTGCTACCGATGTGGAAAACCCAATACGAAAACTCCGGTATGCCCAAATTGTCAATCGGGAAACAGGAGGAGGGATGTGGAGAAGGCAGGAGATGCACGTCCCTCAGAGAATCCTGCAGCATAGATCCAATAAAGATCATTCCAAGGACAACTGAGAAAAACAATGAAGAGAGAATAACCGATGACGATAAAGGCAAGGAAGATATTTCGTATGCAAAACGAAGACATTACATCTCCGTAGAAGACAGGCAGGAAAATTATGATAGAGTTAGGTCGAAAATATTCCAAGATAATGAACCAATGCCAAATTTGCCAAAACGTATTGTGAGAATCAGACAAAAAACTGTGGAAAAACGGCAATATAGAAGAGGATTAGTAGAAGCCATCACACGTGCCAATTCCGATCAAAACGATCCTAGATTGTATGCCGAAATATACCTCAAAGGAAAAAGGATAAACGGGTTATTAGATACAGGGGCATCCGTAAGCCTTCTCGGAAAAGGATGCCGCGAGTTTATTGAAGACCTAGACCTCGCAGTAAAACCCGTATTCCATAATATTACCACGGCTAGTGGACAGAGATTCCGTATACTGGGGGAAATCGAATGCGAGGTAGAATATAAAGGGATAAAACAGGACATCAACCTGCTTTTATGCCCCGATCTGGAACAACGTCTGTATTTAGGGATCGATTTCTGGAAGAAGTTTCAGTTGGCACCGGATCTGATAGGAATTGAAGAGATAAATGTTGAAAAAGTTATGGAAGAGTTTAAGAATCCCGACGGGGAACACAAGTTGAAACCTCACAATCTGACCCCCGACCAACAATCCAGATTGAATGAGGTGATTAAAAAGTTTGATACTTTTGAAGAAAAAGGCCTGGGTCGCACAAATCTTGAAAAGCACACAATTAAATTGATCGAGGGGGCCGAACCGGTAAAGGACAGGCATTACCCGATGTCACCGGCGGTACAACAAATCACATTTGACGAAGTAGATAACATGTTAAAATTAGATGTCATTGAAGAAAGCGAAAGTCCGTGGAGTAACCGGACTACCATTGTTCGGAAACCCGGCAAAAACCGCTTTTGTCTAGATGCCAGAAAGCTAAATAAGTTGACGGAGAAGGATGCATATCCTCTCCAAAATATAGATGGAATATTGAGTAGGATCGACGAGACTTATTTCATAAGTAGCGTCGATCTGAAATATGCTTTCTGGCAGATAGAATTAGATGACGAAAGTAAAAAGTATACTGCCTTTACGGTACCGGGACGACCTTTGTACCAGTTCCGCGTCATGCCCTTCGGGCTATGCAACGCGGCGCAAAGGTTGTGTCGCTTAATGGACAAGGTCGTCCCCAGCCGGCTCAAAGAAAACGTCTTTGTGTATTTAGATGATCTGCTCGTGATCTCTAGCGATTTCGACAAGCATCTAAAACTATTGGAAGAGGTGGCTCAATGTTTAAAAAACGCTAGATTGACTATTGGGTTAAAGAAATCACAGTTCTGCTTCAGGGAACTGAAATATTTAGGGTTCGTGATTGGTGGGGGAAAGTTAAAAACCGACCCGGAAAAAGTGCAGGCAATACGAAAAATAGCTATTCCCAAAAATCCCCGAGAGGTAAGAAGCTTCCTTGGTACCGCAGGGTGGTACCGCCGTTTTATACGGGACTTCGCTGCTATATCGGCACCCTTGACGGACACCTTAAAAAAGGCAAAAAAGTTCAGCATGACCAAGGAAGCTATCGAAGCGTTTGAAAACCTCAAGACTGCGTTGACCTCAGCTCCGGTACTACGCCACCCGGATTTCAGTAAAAGGTTTTTCATCCAATGCGACGCCTCAGAATATGGCATTGGGGCCGTATTGTTTCAGCTCAATGACCAGGGGGACGAGCACCCCATAGCATTCTTCTCCCAGAAACTCAATTCATGCCAGCGAAACTATAGTGTAACGGAGAAAGAATGTCTTGCGGCTGTTATGGCAGTGAAAAAGTTCCGACCTTATGTCGAACTTATGGACTTCACTGTCATAACAGACCATGCAAGTCTCCAATGGCTTATGAATTTGAAAGATCTGAGTGGGAGGCTCGCCCGTTGGTCATTGCAGCTACAAGCTTTCCACTTCCAAATCGAACATCGAAAGGGCAAGGACAATATTGTAGCGGACACATTGTCTAGACTGCCTACAATCGATGAGCTTAATATCGATGAAATGGTCGATTTTGACATTAATGCCTTCAAAGAACCGGAATACGAAGAATTGAAGACGACAATAGAATCGAATAAAGAGCGGTTACCGGATCTTAAAGTCGATAATGGTATGGTATTTAAAAGAATTCGTCCTGAAGGTACCGAGGATTTAGCCGAGTATGAGTGGAGGCTATGGATACCACAATCGGTTACCCATACTTTGATACAAAAAGCCCATGACTTACCAACAGTGGCACACGGGGGAATGACCAAAACCTTAAATCGTTTAAAACAACAATATTATTGGCCGAATATGACCTCGCAGGTCCGCCAATATGTAGGGAAATGCCAAACCTGCAAGGAGGTCAAAAGTGTGAACTACAACACCCAAACAGCTATAGGGAATGAGGTTATAACGGAACGACCATTCCAAAAGATATATATCGATTTCCTGGGGAAGTATCCCCGATCAAAAAGTGGAAATGCATATATCTTCGTTGTAGTTGACCACTTTTCAAAATTCGTTTTTTTGAAGTCAATGAGAGAGGCTACCGCGAGCAATGTGGTTAGGTTCCTCATTGAAGAGATTTTCCACAAATTCGGGGTCCCCGAGACTGTCCATAGTGACAACGGGGCCCAATTCAATGCCAAACAATTTAAGGAAATGATTGGGGAATATAAGATAAATCACCTTCAAACCGCCCCATACGCTCCGCAATCAAATGCGTCGGAGAGGGTTAACCGGTCCGTCCTGGCGGCTATCAGATCATATCTGGAAAATGATCACCGGGATTGGGACCTCTACCTCTCCGAAATCGAGTGTGCTTTACGCACTTCGGTTCATGCAGCCACTGGGGAAACGCCCTTTTTTGCCCTTTTCGGGTACCACATGTACACCAAGGGGTCGGATTATAACCTAGCGAGGAAATTGAAGTCGCTTTCCGATCATGAAGTGAGTGATGTGGACCGAAAGGACCGTTTGAAGCTTATTAGAGAGAAAATAAGGCAAAACATGCACCAGGCCTACGAATTAAGTGCCAGACGTTACAACCAGAGGGCCCGAGTGACAAAGTTTGTCCCCGGACAAGAGGTTTATCGCCGAAACTATTTCCTTAGCGACTTCCAAAAGAATTTCAATGCAAAGTTTGCTCGGAAATTTACGAAGTGCAGGATAAGTCGACTAAAAGGAAACAATATGTATGAGCTCGAGGACCTTAAAGGTCAACCATTGGGTGTAGCTCATGCAAAGGACCTGAAAAGGTAACAGTCTTTGGTAAACTATTCCTCTGGGTGCAATCGGAAACTGTGATACTAGGTAAACTAAGTGCAATATAGGTTAGATATTTATTTGTGAATGTCCCTATATGTGTTTAGCCCTAGTTTCTACTAAAACACTTACTTTAAGTCCCGAAAATAATTCCTTCACCAACGATAGAATAATAATCGCAAGGAATATTTCGTAAGCCAGCAGTTTCAATATAACGGGGGGTGTACCTGTAAAATATCCAAAAAGTACAATAAATCCACTTACGAACAACACAAAATACTTCCCTAATGTTTGCCCGGCTGATGAGACGTCAGGGTGTGGGAGTTCCCCACGTACGTTTCTATCAATAGCCTCTATGAATTTACCGAACCAATACAATATCCTCATATTTCCCCGCACACCGCCTTTTCGGTCGCTAGCTCCTCATAGACGGAGTTTTGTTGCGGGTGGGTCAATTACAACCCGATCACTACCCCACATACTAAAACACATCATGCCAAAGGGCCATTCCCTTAACACCTACACCACGCTTTTGTTGTTGCCGCGAGACAGATTGGGATATGCCGGTACATGTCTGTTCCAGGAAGTACAATAGGTACAGGAGTATGGCATGACGTAAAAATATCTGAAAATAGAGAAAATCGTGGATTAATTGAAGTGAATAAACTTGGAAGTTTATTTGTTTACTTACCTTCTAAGGCCATTGTGAATGATTTTTGTTTTATTTTTTTGTTTCGCATGAGAACACACACCCGTACAAACAATAACCAAGCTGGTATATCGCCAATTTTTATATTTACCATCAGTGATGGGGTGGTGTTGGTCAACCTCGTCGAGAGCGATGCACAGATAATAAAATTGGCTCCATTTTAGCCGTCCATATGCATGAAATTATAAAATTTTTTCCAGTTTCTGATTTTGTGTTGAGTATGTATTTATTAGTGTGTTCTAATGCCAGCTGTCAGGGAATTGACAGCTGACGTTTAGGTGGCCGTGTTTACATCACCGGTTGTAAACAGTACAGCGTTGGTGGTATGAAATTTGCCGTCTCTGATAGTAGGCACATGAGAGCGGCTTAACGCCATATATGAAAATTGAATTTCCAAAATGAAAATAACAAAGTACGTTATAAAAAAAAGAGAGGGACTTCAATACTAATGCAAATTTAAATGAGACGGAATTGGAAAAGAGATTTTTTTTTTGGAAAAAGCACCTATAAAAGGCAAATTTGGTTAGAAAACAGCCATATTGTCTTAGTAAAATTCCGGTGCAGACGAAGTACTTGAAGTTTGTTTTTCCTTTTTTTTAAACTATTGGTGAATAAGAGACATACAATAATTAAAAATTTCACTAAGTTGTGCAAAGTAAGTGTCCAACTGTGTATAAGAAAATATACCCAAACGGTGATGTGTGTGAGTTAGAGTACTTAGATCGAGTGTTTTTTTATTGAATAGGAGTTCCTTGGGCTGACAGCATAAGGAGTCATCATCACAGAGTGAGATTTTGTGTCTGAAACTTCCTACGGAGACGCTAAATCTCGTGGGCATTAGTGAAAGGAAAACACTGACGGGAAATAAAAAATTATAAAGGAGCACAGCAGAGGCAAGGTAGGACATTGTGTTTTTGAAAAAAAGTGGTATTGGTGTGCGGTTGGCCTAATAATAGCATAAAAATTCGAACACAAAATCATTAAAATTTAAAACTTTGACGTCCGCCGGAAAACCTGATGCAGCCGGCCAATCGCCGCCGTTGTCCAAAAAGGAAGAATTTTCGGAACACCCTGTGTCCGTCAGCTGCTTGAATTTTGCAGTGGCGACAGAAACCAGGAACAGAGTAGAAATCTCTTCCCACGGCCAGACTGTTCTACATCAATTGAACTGTGCTACCCACTGAAACTGCCATAATCATACCTAAGACATGAAAAATTAAAGTCGTCCTTCAGGCGCATATCAAAAAAGCAACGTATTTGTTTAATGAGATAAATGTATTTTTTTGTTTGTATGTTTTTGTTCTTCTAATGTTTGCATTAATTTTGAATTTGAAACTATATGAATATATATTTATTTAGTATTATTATCTTAATTTTCTTTAATGATCTATTTTTTTTTATTATTTTTTTTTTTTTACTGACTTTTATTCTTTATATTTAATTTTTGTTTTGCGTTGAGACTGTGAAGGACGGTACAAATAACCGTGATAGGGGTAATTTAGTACAATTTGTTTGTGGACTTTTTTTTATAGTGTCCATAGTTCGCAATCCATCTAACTGAGCTCAATTAGGTAGGAATTTTTTTGAGAAATTTGAATTTGGTCCTAATTGACCCTTCACCCCGTCGCAGGATTATTGTAGGTCCTGTCTTAAAGTACAAGCCTAACGTAAATTTCGATTCAAATGAAAAATTCAGTTTTTGTTTAAAAATTAATGTGACCTCTAATGTTTAATTTTATTATTTAGTACATTATAAGAATAAAGAAATGATTTGGTGTTAACATAATGATAATGAATATGGAGTGAGTCGTTGATTTGGGAGGGAATATGGTCGTTTGAGGGGAATGTTAGGATAGATGGGGTTAAGGGGTCCATTTAAATGAAGATAGGAAGTCGTGGACCATGGAAGGGTGGGCTGAGTGTGGGTCTTGAACACCAAGGGGCCCGAATCCCAAAGAATGTTCGCTGTGTGTGTAGTAATGTGTATTTGTTTGTCTTGTTTACCAATATTTTTCCTGTTAGACCATCGGCTGACCCTGGATAGGTTGAGAACTCGCCCTGAGGACACCGAGTAGCCGGAAAAGATAGTCGGCGATGCGTGGTCATAACATACCTCCGGGGATTCTTAGCACCCTTGTGATGCCGGAGACTAAGGGCCGTTTGTTTTTGTTTGTATTCATGATTGTATGGTTTTCTAGGGATAGTACTTCAGTGGTTTCCCGTTGCCTTCTGAAGGGTTTAGAATTTTCCTTTTCTGTATTCAGCCGCTCCTCCTGGAGTTCAGACGCTGTTTGTTGCCGCTCAATATGAGACAGACGCCGCTTTGATGTGATCAGTTCATTCGCCGCAGTTGTAGATAACTCGCACCGTTGTGAATTGTTCTTAGCTTCAGCGTTCACCATCGACCTTACCGACATGGGTGGCCCTACCAGTAGCTACGCTACCGCCGGTATCGCTCTTAGGATCTTCACGCTTACTAGACCTCCCCATCGCGCTTGAGATGACAATCCATCGAGGAGGAGAAGTAGCATATACGCATTTATTCCTATTGAACAAGAATCGTGAAGAACATACGCCCAGCATACGGTACCTGTCTGTAGGACAAGTTACAAGCTAACTAACTCCACAAACGTTGTTGTTGTAACAGCATTTAAATCTATGTAGTAGCATAGGCAGCCGCTGGCCGAAACACTATTTTTCCGGGTCAATCCGGTACGAAAGAACCCGCTGCCGTGGGATTGACAAGCTTTTTGGTCACAGCCTGTTGTTTCAGACCTTGAGATTGAACCAAAGTCAGATTGAACATAAAAAAACAAACACACAACAACATCATCATTCACTGCTAAAATAATAACAAACATTTCTTTTTTTAATTTTAAAAATAAAATTACTTTATATTTTTGTGTATATTGTATTTCATTTCCATTTGTAAAACTACAAAAATATGTTTAAAATACATTAATATAAAACAATATTTATTACAACTAAATTACTGATTTATTTTTTAATTTTTTGCCAAATTTCATTTTTTTCTTTTTGGGTTCATTTTCCGCTTTTGGAGTTTCCAATGGTTCATCTAAACGTTTTACACCACTAAAAATTAAATAAAAAACATAAATTAATATCTTTTTAAAACACTTAAAAAAATCTTGCATTACCTCTTGACAGATATCAATTTTGGTTTGCCATCTTTGCCCGATAATGCCTTTGACCAATCTTCGTCACTGCCCTTGATGGCAAACTCTTTCAGACTTTCCATTTTTAAACGTTTTAAATCATCCTTTTGTTTCTTGGTAATTTGTTTTGCAGTCTCTTCAAGTTCCTCATTAAGCGACAGGGATATGGGTTCAAAATCTTCACCACGCTTTAGCTTAGTTTCACTAATCAAGGTACTTTCAATGTGACCCTCAATAACATTGGAGAAATATTTAGATGATTTTTTTATTAAATCGTAGAATTTTGCTAAAATTTGATTGCCTGGCATGTTAAGCTCTTCGGCAATGCCATCTACAGTTTTACCCTGGACACCAATTGCCAAGAGGATGGCTTTTTGTAAGGTGTCGATTTGTAGCTCCGATATTTTACCTTGGAAATACAAATAACTTATATCCGATGTAAGATCTAATATTAAACGATATTCAATTTGATTACGAGAATATGATTCCAAACGTTGTAAATCGTGGGGCAGGAAATAAGCATCTAATGTTTGTTTATTCAGTTCTTCTTGTGGAATCTTAACCCATTTATTGTCGAGTAAGGAGAGAGCTAAGCTAGTGGGAAATTCTCTAAATGTTTTACCCAATAATTTTAAAACTCTGCGCCTAAAATCATTGAAGTATAGGCTTAGCCATTCGGCACTGACTTTTTCATTGAGACTGTCTGATTTGTCCAAAGTGTGTAACATAATGCAGGAATGTTCACCGGTTAAATCGTTGGCTTTTTGACTGAGATAGACAGGAACATAGCCCAAATTCTTCCAGAATTTTAATAACTCTTGTGTTAGGCCATACGATGTACCCAAATAGTCTATGTTTTCTGGGATACGCTCATTTAACCGCTTCAATAAGGTGGGTATTTTACGTCTAGGCCGTATTTGTTCTTTCAGCAAACCGACATCGTCTTCTTCAACTTCTTCGATGCCTATGGAGGGATTAGAGCAAATATCAGTTATGATTATGAAAATTTTGTAGTTGTATTCTATTTATACATACCGTTATCATCATTAAGGCCATTATTTTCATTCAAGTCTGTGAATTTTCCTCCATAGTAGTCTTTTAGGAGTTTCAAAGCTCTTTTACCGTAGCCCATCTGATATGAAAAAGGTTAAAAGTAGATATCAGTGCTTCAAAATGTTTTGTAAATTAACTTACCCTTTGATAATTTGGATGTGTAGCTACACGCACAACTCTCACGCCAGCCAACTTGGGGAATTCTCGATCACCATATTGTTCCGAAACATTCCAGGGGATTAAATCGCCACTTGCCTTTTTACCCCTACCCAAAGAATCGGTGATTGTTTGTGAAGATATTTCACCTTCCAAAGCCACTTGAATAACTACCAAAATTTCCGGCAATTGATCCTTACGCTGAATAGGGCCCAGTAAACAGAATAAATGATGGGCTGGAGCATCACTCATCATTTGCAGATCATTGGGACTGTTTTTGTAATGGGATGCAACATAAATTGACACCAGTCTGTGCAGAAATGATTCAGCTGCTTTGTGATAAGAGAACAAAGCATCACGGTCGATGTAATAAAGTTCACAGGCATCAGGTGTGGGACAACCTGAACTAATATTGGGCACAGTGCTGGTTGCATCCAAACACAGTAAATTGATAAGCCAACTTTCAATGTCATCACCTTGGCTATAACGAATGGATTCGTCCAATTTTATCTATAGGGAGAAAATGAAATCATTTTTTTCTTTCCATTTAAAATGTCTCCTCTTTTTCTTACCGGTGGTGGAGCGGAATTTTCCTTTTGTAATTGCGATATCAACTTCAAACTAAGCGATCTACCGGTACCCTCATAACCATTAATTGTGGAAGCCATAAATATCAAATAGGGACCAATCATTTTCTTAACCAGCGGCAAAGGTATGGCAGCAGCTTCATCAATTAACAGCAAATCAGCAGCATTCAAAAGATGCGTGTCATTGGGCGCAATATATTGAATTGTTTGACGATTGGAGCGAGTAATATTTATGCGTATAATTGCTTTCTTATAATCGGGATTTGTAGAACGTATAATGGTGTAATCTGTATGCTCCTGATATTCCAAGGCATCGAAGCCTTTTAACACAAATTCAAAGAGGGTAATTAAATTCTCCGGATGTGGTGATGTGACATAGATATTCACATAGCCAAAAGCTACCGCGGCTGCTATCGACAGACCCATTGCTGCTGATTTACCACGACCACGAGCAGCTGTCAGGGATGTGGGTGGCCTAAAAGTTACAAACAAAACAAATATTTAAAAGGTATTCTAATGGAAGCAAATTAATAATTGACTTCTTATTGTGTCACTGTATTAGCGCCAATGTCTCAGTTCACTTCTAAATGTTCACTGCTGTGCAGAAGCCAAAACAGGATGGAAAATTGGAATTTACTAGGGAACATAATGGTCGCTATTCTGAACGAAAAGTTCCCGTAATTTTTTCCTTTCCGGCGTTTTAACTTAAGGGAGAAAGTGAAAAAACTCACGGGAATTTTCGTTCAAAATGACCCTAAATAGTTCACTAAAATTCCGGCATCCTGTTTTTTGTTCCTCTTTGTTCACTTATAAAAGTGTGACAAATTCCAGTGAATATTTAGATTTGGTGGCTTATCTTTCCTTTAGCAACCAGTAACCGATTGAGCCCTTATTTTCGCAAAGTATAGTAGAATTTAGTCTGATTACACGATGGTCTTATCGCTCATTTAGCGACATCTTAAGGGGAACTTTATATTTTACCAAAGGAATCCCTGGCCCCAGTGATGGCAGGAGTTTTGGAGAAACCCTAAATTCCATTTGGAGTCTTTAATTTAAGGTTATTTTCACAATGTCGTACTTGTGTCCTGGAGATATATTCTGTCCGAGATATGCGACGTTTAAAATGTAGTCTGAAGTCCCTGACCGAAGTCTGGCTATTTTGAGAAAACTAACAAATTAAAATAATATTTTGTTTTTGTTTGCAGCTGAGGAGCTGCTAAAGGAAAGCTGTTCCAAATTTATCTCATAAATGTCATACCGGTCGAGATTTACGAGATATGTATGTATTAAAATGCTTACTTAAGTTGCTTCTCAGCTAAAGCTTCAATAAACTGAGCCACAGCCTTGGCCTGATCATAGGTTTTGCATAGATTTACAAGTGGCCCAGCAGGCGGAGTATCTCGCAGACTTTCCTTTAATTCCATCAGCAGGTCATTGTTTTCAGATTTTGTTATTTCTGCAGGCTGCAGGAAAAAAGTAAAGTTATTATCATTACATCACATATTAAATCCCACAACTATTGTTTTCTTCCAAAACTGCAAGAATAGGTATATTATTTTTTACTAATTTTCGATATCATAAACGAAAAATTGTTATCGTTGTAAAAGAATCCTGCAGTTTCTGGAACAAAGCATATACTTACATTAACTGGAACAACATTGGCGGTCTTTGAACTTAAGGGCAACACGGTTAAATCATCATTTACCACCAAACAACGTTTACAATCGGCCAACGATAATATCAGGCGTTCATTAAAACGACAGGTAACTGTTTGATGGGCTTCTGTACGGAAACGTTTATGAACATCCATACTCATGGTGTATAATTGTTTCAAAGAATTCAGGGTCTTTAGCAAGAGAATAATCAAACCACCACCCTCTACCGTTTCCACAGTACGGGCCAATAAATTCGGAGTCAATGCCTCAAAATCTTGCAGAACACAAACACCATAGGTCCGACCCAAAATGGCATGAGTTTCGGAATAATAACGACCATGAATGGTGGTCGAGACACGGAAGGTATCAAATAAATCGGCATCATTGATATCAATTTTACCGGCAGCTATTTTCTTGGCACGTTTTTTGCCGTGGCTAAAAGAAAAAAAAAACAAAAAGTTTATTAAGGTATTATTAGTGAAAAAGTGATTGGAACCTACTTGGATATAGCTTCATCTTTATTTTTATAACACCACAAAACAGTGGGTCTAGCTTTTACAGTAGATTTGGTCAAAATATCATATAGTATGGGCACTTGATCTCTTGCCTTGTCACCAATAATAATAAACATAGTACGATGCCCCAATTTAACGCCATTTTCAATCATAACACGAATACGATTATCAATTTTCTTCTTAACCATTTTGTTGAATTAAAATTGTTTTATATTTTTTATAAAAAGAAAATTCAGTAAATTAAATAAAATCCACAATCCGCCCGTCAAAGTAAGTTGTTGCACGTGTTTTCTTTTTGGTTTGTTTTTGTTTTTCTGCCTCATCTCATTCTTATTGAATTAGGGTTGCCAAATCACGTTTTCTTCACAGTGTTGTCACTTGGTCTGTTCCAGTACTGCAAGAATCTACTAATTTTTACTATTTTTTCCCATGGTTTATGGGTACTTTACACGATATGTTTTTTACATATGAGTTGTCACTTTGCATATACATTTTGTATGGCAGAAGTGACAACTCATATGTAAAATACATACCGTGTAAAGTACCCCTTAATAAGTCCCGGTCCACACTAGAGTGACATGGTACAACAAGAAAGGTAATTTCATGCTACCGTATGATTAAATTTTTTTTCAAATTTTGAATTTGAAGTACATTCATTGTCAAATTGAATTTGACAGAAAATATTTATGTACATATGTATGTATGTGTGTACATGTTTACTAATGTCAGTATTTATTAAACTTTCATTTGATTTTTTTATTAAATTAGAAACGGTTTAAAAAGCTTTCTTTCTACTTCTACGATATTAATCAATATGTTAAAAGATTCCTTATTGCTGTGATGATTCGAACAAGGTCTATGCTGCGCAAAATCGACAGGAAGGTAAGCTCCGCGATATTGGTGCTATTTCGATAACGTTGTGCTACTTTTGTTTTAATCAAAAACACATCAGGCATAACCATCACCAATAATACGGCAGCAGATGCATTGTACCGAATTGACCCGAAACCAAAAGCGTTTCGGCCAGCAGGTGCCTATGCTGCTACAACAACAATGGTGACTCGGAAGTAGCAGCAAGGTCTTCAAGTCGCTGACCGTAGCTTTTGGGGCGTTGATGAACGAACATTTTATAAAGCTATAGGCCGGTCTGTGGTATGCTATATGACGCCAGTGTGTTATGCGAATATACGCGCTGAACAGTGGAAGAACTTCCCAACTTGCCATTGTGGCTCCTCATGACACCAATGAACCATATTTACGAGGAGACGAAGAAGAATCGCAACAATATGTCGATAGACTGAGTACTTGTTTGGGTGTTGCCAACATATAGTGGACACATTGATGCAGTTGCACAGGCAGTACAGAGGTACAGTGGTTTTAGCCCAGTTAAGACACGATTTAAAATTGATGGCACAATAACCATCATATGTCCTTTATGATAATTGGGCCCACACTCAATTTGCATTTGTTTAATTGCCCCGGTAAATCAACTGACCTATCTCCTGATTCTTTATGGACGCTCCAGAGCAGTTTGCAGAACCAGATAACAGAAATGTACGAACATACATATTTGCAACAACAAACGTAACCAAAACATAAATAAGTATAATAGATTAAAAAGAGTAACATTTTTAATGTCTCAAGAAGCATTTATTAATAAAAGTTATAAAAAACATAAAAATTAAGATCTTTAAGGCGGCATGGGAATTGTATTTTTCAATTCAGTGTATTCTAAAAATAACAGTTCATTTCGATATGGCTTTCGTTGGATGAAATTATTCCGTCATAGGAATAAACAAGTTCAATATACATGGACCATAAATGATTCTTTATCAGCAGTCCAGGATAGACGTGTTGTTCAGCGGTATCCATTGGGCCGTATTTAATCATTTGTTCGGATATCGATGGTTGTTAGATATATTGGATGTCAAGATTTGAACTGATGAAAACAAGATTTTGTTCATCTAGCTGTTGTGATGGTGATGTTCTTGTCTGCATTCATTCTTTTCCCCTGTAGATACAATAGCGTAGTTAGATTAACAAAAAAAAAACAGTAGGACTGTTTGTGTCAATGGAGAAGTGGGATACCTGATGGTGAAATAACGAACTTGGGACCAGCCAGATGTGCGAATGGCTCTGAATGTATTTGTTGCTACTTCTGCTGCGTATTGTTCACCGGTAATTGTTGCTACGTTGTGGAGGTCTATAATTGCAATTTGTCAATATATTTTCATATTTCTATTGATTCCTGTTTAATTTTTAGAAAAATAATGATACAGCATCATTCATTGTTGTTAGTAAAGAATTTCTATACGTTGCGCACGCGAGGTGTATGATCAGGAAGTTATATAAATAAAATATCGAGACAATAAATTATATTAGTATTGTTTTTTTTTAATTTTCAGAAAAAAAATGTACATACATATGTATATGTATTCACTTCAAGAAATAAACAAACCTGTTTTGTTTTTGTTGTGAAATGTCATGCCGTATTATTGTTATTCTGTATTTGACACGTTGCCGTACAGACGTACAGGGTTGTATTTATCTAAATTTGACAGATGAGACTACCTTTTATCATTCTACCATGCTAGAGTGATTTCATTAACAAAATTTCATCAAATTATGCGTCTCTAGATCGACTTCCATAGTAGAGTAAAATCTTAAAATTGCTGCAGTGAGGTTGTGTGTGCTGTTTGAATAATATGTCAAACAATTTTAAAAGCAATCGAATTCAATGGTTTTTAAAATAGTTTTTAGAACATTTGTATGGAAGAAATTTGTCAGTTTTTCATTGAAACAAACATTTTATCATATCCACAACTCGATTATGTGGAGAAACCTTGGCCCTTCATCCATTTTTCGTGTTTTTTATAAAATGCTCAACATTGGTATTGTAAACAAACCCACTTGTTGCTTTTGTGTTTACTAATGTTGATATTTTAGGAATTCAGGAAAAACAAGGGTTCTATAGATTTTTTCCATTTAAATCTACCTCTTTACTTATACCATGATTTTTTCCGATAAAATAAAGGAAAAAATGTTATCGTAGTAAAAAATAGTAGCTTCTGGCAGGTTCTGGAACAGAGCAACTATTGTACAGAAAATCGTCAGATTTTTTAAATAAGTGCAATATCATGGTGTAAGTAATGAGGTAGATTTAAATTAAAACAATCTATAGAACCCTTGTTTTTTCACACAAAAGCAACATGTGGATTTGTTTACAATACCGTTTTTGAGCATTTTATAAAAAGCGCGAAAAATGAAAAGTTTTTCCACATAATCGAGTTGTGAATATGATAAAATGTTTGTTTCAATGCAAAGCTGACAAATTTCTTCCATACAAATGTTCTAAAACCAATTTTAAAATTCATTGAATTCGATTGTTTTTAAAATTGTTTGGCATATTATTAAAACAGAACACACACATATGCTTGGTTTACATTTACGAAATCCACTCGATTTCAACTGTCAATAATTCCTTTGCGTATACGTCAAATGAAAACTCATCTGTAGTGGGATTCTGTAACTCATTTTTGCTGTTATCGATAATTGTCGGTAAAATGAAAATGCTTATAATTTCGATAATTAACGAAATTGTTCGGTAATTTAACGATGAATAAAAAGTAGTCGCTACCCTCTACCGACACAAAACACTGATGCCAACTTTTCTTTATGTTTTTAGTCATAATTTTGGGATTTAATTTTACCGATTTTTGTCGGTAACAGCAAAAATGAGTTACAGAATCCCACTACTGAAATCCATTCGATTTCATTTGACGTTTAATGCTTGGTTTACATTTACGAAATCCACTCGATTTCAACTGTCAAATCCATAGGTTAAACGTCAAATGAAATCCAGATGAGATTTCATTTGACGTTTGAGCTATGGAATTGACAGTTGAAATCGAGTGGATTTCGTAAATGTAAACTTAGCATAAGCAATGGAATTGACAGTTGAAATCGAGTGAATTTCGTAAATGTAAACCAAGCAATACACAGACTGTGTATATTGTTTTGACGTTTTAGGAACAGTCGAAAGAAAAAATTTAAATTGGCAGAAAGCTTTAGCTAACCTTTCTTATTAAACCATGCTCAAATCGAAATCATCTGATTTTGCCGGAGGACCTATAAAGCTGGGTACACATTGTCAGTTTTGAATGACAGCTTTGTTGTTGCTTGCTAGTGTGGCCGTTCATTTTTGTCATTCATCATGCAACCACAAAATATTTTGTGATTGCTGGACGGTTTGACAGTTATCGATAATTGCGAAATATCGACATTCAAAACTGACAATGTGTACCCATCTTAATTGGGCCATGGATATCGATAAGTTTGAAACAAAAATGACAATCAGCTGTTTTTTTGTCTATATCAATTTTATCGATACCATTAGAAAATGGTGTTGCAAAGTTGACTAATTTAATGTCTGTTCCAGAACCTGCAAGAAGCTACTACTTTTTACTACGATAACATTTTTTCCTTTATGTTATCGAAAAAAATAGTGAAAAATAGTAGATTCTTGCAGTTCTGGAACAGACCATTAAGTGTTGATAAATGGCATTGCCATCATCAATAAAACCGTTCACCGTTCCAACTTCAAACACAAAAAATATAAATAGATCACAAGACCGTTATTTTTTTATTATTAATGGTAAAAATGCCAACATTTAAAGTAGAATTAACAAGCATTCAATGGCTTAAACCAAAATTGACAAATACGATGTTACGACATGCAGATGAATGCATTATCCTGAAAAAATGAATAATTGACAGAGCAAGCTAGCTAGCTTATATTGGAGGATTAATATCTTTCATTCCTACAAATCTGCAGATCTCGATGTCATACATACGCTAAAAAAGAAAATTATTAATGAAATGTGGATAACAATGGTGGTATTGGGTAAGTCCTAGCTAAAAAACTGCTGAAACTAGATATTGGAACACAAATATTAGCAAAACTCGCCTACTGCGGAAAAATTAAATTCCTTTGACCAGCTGAGGATTAAAGTGGTGTCATACCTATGCTAATTATGTTGTTGTGCTGTTAAGTCCTTACTAACTTTATCCAGTCTGATGCGGTAAAGCTGTCAAAACCAGGAAGAGACGAAGGATATACTTACCAACAGCAAGCGAATTCATCCCAATTTCAAGAAGTTGCATTACATCTTTCCTACGAAGCTAAAAATCTTTGTACGATCCAGGAACATCGAGGAGCCGATAAAGAAAGTTCTTGAAGCTCTCCATTCACGCAAGAATGTAACAATTAAGTATAATATTATATCGCAGCTGAGGAGCGTCAGCTGCCACGACAATAGTTTTGGTGGTGCAGCCATCTAAATTTCTATAGGGCAAGGATCGACAACACCATGGTGCAATATATAAAGTGAAGGGATAAAGCCATTCAGTCAAATTCATAATTAATCGTATGAAAACGTAAACAAAAATTATGAAGTACTTTCAATCAAAATAGTCCTGCTGTTGTCGTTTCTGGCTCACCTTATAAATTGCATCATCAGCATGAGGCACAGGCCGGCACGACACACTGCACCTTTTCATCTGCCCTGCCAAACCTACTCAACTAACTCCAGTAGACATGTGGGTACATCCCATCGAAATAGCCAAATTCTAAAAACTGCAGATAGCCCAATAGCCAGATTAAGCAGGAAACGAACTTACAAATACATATGTATATAATAAAAAACTGTTACAACAACAACAATTGACAATTATAACACCATTGGATGTATATAAGGCAGACAATTCCGTCCAAGTTTTTAAGTGTGCAAATGGTTGTGTCAATCTGCATATCTACATATTGAGTTTCTAAAGGAATTCGTAAGAAAAAAATCGGAAGGAACATACCCCCCATTTTTCCCGACAAAACTTTCCAAGAGTCGAAACTCGTGTATAATTTTTAAATTTTGTAGTTGTATCAAAGCAAACACAAAGTCAATAGGCCTGTATGATAACCCAAAATTTTTACAAGTTTGTAAAAACTTTTACAAAATGCTGTTCGATAACAAACTTGTAAAGTAAAAGAGAGCGAATTTGGAGAGATTTGGAGACTTTTGTTACTGAGAACTTGCAAGTTTTTACAATCAAAATTTTCCTTGTAAAAATTTGCAAGTTTGATCAGCTGATTTAAATTCGAATGTTTTGTGGCGGACTTTGTAATTCTTGTCAAAAACATAAACAAACATTTGGTTATGGGTACTTTACACGATATGTTTTTTACATATGAGTTGTCACTTCTCCCATACAAAATGTATATGCAAAGTGACAACTCATATGTAAAAAACATATCGTGTAAAGCACCCATTATTAAAATAATTACAAGATAAAAAAGAGAAGAGATAACTACATAAATAAATTATGGAAAACGATTTATTTTGTAAAATAACTTATTTTGTAGTTTGTGATGATTGTTTTATTTCTAAGGTATCAAATCCCAGCAAAAAGCGGCGCATCCATGGAGTAGGAGGACCACTATGTGGACAGCCAGCCGTTAATTTACGATATGGAAAGAGAATATTTTTGTAGCAATGGATAATCAAATAACTTTCGTAAACATCCTTCGATAGTTAAATTAAATCTTATCCGCCAAATTTCTTGTTTGTCAAATCAGCTGACTTCTTGCAAGTTTTTACAAATTGTTGTTCGATAGCATTCTGCAATTTTTTAGCTTCGAGAGAGTAAAAATAGTGGAGAGATGTTACTGAGAACTTGCTGAGTACTTGCAAGAAGTACTTTTTACTTGCGAAATTATCGTACAGACTTAATATTGCCACGAAAACCAAAGTTTAGGTGTTTTTCGTTCGCAATCATTTTCTTTCGACATAGTGAAACAGGCCTTTAACTTCAGATTTTTAAAACGTGTAAGTTTTTAAGATATTAATTTCATAACTGAAAAATATTTGAGCTTTCGCGTCGAAGGGTGGATATCTCGAAAACAAGAGCAGAGAGGAGAAAGAAAATTCAGAAAGAGCATACCGGAAAACCCTAGAAACCACTTGTATCTCAAAAAGCCAAAAATGGCGTATGGAACACTTAAGCATGACACCGACGATATGTACATATGCTACCAATACATCACCGAAGGAACAAGGGAGGCTTCTCTCATATCGCCGATTCATTAAGGCTGAATGATATGCGTCCTACTTTTCATCGCCGAGTCCGAACGGTATTGCTTCTTAGAAACCAATAGGTCTTCCTATTGAAGATCTATGGGTGCTATTTAAGAAGATGAATGGGTACTTTTCTAGATGCCCAAGGTTTTTCTAGAAATGCGGCCATTAGGGTTCCCAATAGAAGACATAGAGATCGTCTCCTTATGGAAGATATATGTATTATTGATTGATTTGTCCAAATAATCCTTTTTATACCCTCAGCATTTATGCTATCGAGGGTATATGGTAAATATCAAATTTCCTTTACAATTACATAGAAAAAAATTAAAAACTTTTTTGGCGAGCACATCCGCCATTTTTGGTACATGGGTTACGAAAAAAATCGTGGTTTCAAATCTGTTCGCGTTCACAAAATTGGATGCTGCACTCAAAAGTTATATGCGGTTTTACTCTCTTGTAAAGAAAAAATATTTAAAAATTCCTATTGTGTTGTAATAAGAACATGTATATATGAATCGTTAGTAGCATTTGATATCTATCCGTAGATGCTAAAATAGTTGCTAAATTTATTTTTATTTTCGCGGAAAATCAAAAAATATTGAAGAAATCTTGGAATAAATTTTATTTATTCTAAATCAGAGTCCAAAAAATAATTTAAAAATACGTACAGAATCTAGACAACGCGTAGAAAAATGTGAGACCAAAATTATAAAGATCGCGTTTATAACTTGCATATTACAGCAACAACAAAGAACGGAAACTTATTGTTGGAAATTATTTCAAAAATATATTTTTGGTTAAATACGAAAAATTTGAAAAATAAACGTTGGGAGTTATTCTATTATTTCGCTAAATTTCGATCCAAATCCTGAAGTATTTTGCTTAAACTTCTACGAGAAAAGTAATTAGTCATCGTGAAAGTATATTTGCTTTCTGTGATAAGCAATAGAAATAAGAAGTAGAGAGTAATATTGAAATTACAATCAAAGAAAAAACATAGAAGTTAAAAACCGTATAATTCGCGAATTGGTTTAAATCGGTTGAGGTGCATGTGCTTTTCGATACAGGGAGTCCATGTCTATCAATATGCATGGATTTTCCCATGTTTCATTCGGCGGCCAAAGTCTGCCATCAGTTGCATCTTACTATTCAAAAAACCTTCAAGTGGGCAAAAATTACGCGATGTGCATATGATTATAAGGTGCATCCGATTTCAATGCCCCCCTATTAAAAATACGTCAATATAAATTATTTTAGACAGATTCGTCAAGAACTGCGGATGTGCCACCGCATTCTATTTTGGGATAAATAGGGATATTACTCCTGAATCTTTGTAATTTGTGACACACCTTTTTGGCAAATATTATAATCGCGTATAAAGGATTACATTTATGCAAAAATAATCAAAGAAAATCGCGGTTCAATTCGCGGAATTGTCAAAATATATTTTTGCAGATTTTCAACTCATTTTTCCCATTTTTTTATATTACCACCAACGCAGCTTCCACGAAAATTATTTGTTATGGTCCATATTATGAGATCGTGGCTAAAACACTTCAATTAATATAAATATATTCATATTTTATAAAATATATTAACAGTTCGCGACTTATTAAATGGTGAAGCTCAACTTCAACGATTGAAAAACTTTTTTGAATATTACCATATACACTTTCATACGGGCAAAATGTGCCTCATCGAAATAATGGTTTTATTCCCCAAGTATGTTTGGACGAAATGTGTTTCAGACAATTTAGAGTCGATTTAGCAATGTCCGTCCGTCTGTCTGGCTGGAGCGCACGATAACTCTCGAATGGATCATCCGATACGGTCCAAAATTTGGCTTTCGTAATATTTTGTCCAAACTCAGTTTAAGTTCGAAGATGGGTTATATCGGTCCACTCCTTCCGGTACCTCCCCCACAAAAGTTTGGAAATGTTCGGAAAATTTGTGCGCACGATAGCTCTTGAAGGAAGTAATCGATATTGTCCATACTTTGCACATCTTAAAATTTTTAGCAGACTTAGATGAGGTTACAATATGGACTCAATCGGTCCACTCCGTCGGGAACATCCCACACAAAATTTCGGAAATGTTCAGCAGGTCCTTTCCAATCTGATTTTTGTTGTAGCAACTTGTATTCGCTGCCCCTCATACGACGGTATAAGTTTCATCAGGGGCAAGTCCATACTTACTCAGCCCAATTATGAACGGCATCTCACCGTGAGTTTTCTCTTTCTCGCCTCCTCCCCTATTATAAACATCATATCGCCGTGAGTGCTGTTATGTTCTCACTCTTCCCTTATTATAAACAACAAGAGGGTAAGCAAAACTCACGTTCGTGAAAAAATTAGCTATTACAAATGTAAAAAAAGTGAGAAAAAGAGGCAAATTTGTGCTGAAATTTCTCACTACCGAAATCAAAGTGAGTTGAACAAAAAAAATTAAGTGTGGTCATTTATTTTAAAAAATACGAATATTTTGTATCTGTAATGATAATTAATTGTATTTTAGGTTGAAAGCAACAAAAAATAATTAGAAATTTTTTATGTTTTGAGGTTATTGTTGACCTTTGGCCCTTTTTTCTTTGGTTTTAATTTTGGCTTGAGGTCAAATTAAGAATTAAAATTTTTTTGTTTTTATTCTTATAAAAAGAAAGAAATATCATTGTTATTATAAATTTCTACCATATTGTTTATAGTTGCATAAAACAAATGTTCTTGTTTTTGAAAGCCATCAAAGATGGTTGAAATATTGGAAATGGAATAGATTCTACCTTATTGTGATAAGAGTTTCTTTATATTTTTAATCGCAATATGTTTTCGACAAAAACAAATATTAGGACATTTACCGCTAACATTTTTTCAGAGTTCTTTACGAATTCGGTCTGAATCTCTGAATTCTTTCAGAATTTGGTACAAAATTGGGTCTAACTTCAGTTCCAAGAATGGGATGTAACTATCCACTGAAGTTAAATGACTAGGTTTGGCATCGCACCTTTAAAAGACGAAGAGTGCTATGCATGGTGCTATCAACATTTGCCCTATAAGAATTTAGACGACTGCAATATCCCGAGTATAGTTGAGCAAAAACTACTCTGGTTTGTGGTGGACTTTATTCACACTATATTTGTTTACATTAGAAACTGCGACTATGTGAAAGCTATACAAACCTACTTGAAATGCTTGTTGAGCAAGGGGTTCTCTCCTGTATCGTTGGGCTTTCCTCTCTAGAAAGTGAAGATCATTCTTGATGGACCTAGTGTGTCGGGCCAACCTACTAGATGGTGATTGGGATGGCTCTCACGGTAACGCCCAAGCAAGTACTGTAACTAAAGCGTTCCCCGTTTTCAGGTATGGACAGATCAAAAAGGTGCATACTGTATAAAGCGGTTCACAAATATACAAGGACCCAATCTGGAGCAACCCATGTCTGCGATTGTTGTTCCTAGAGAGAGTAATGTACACGATTTGGAACTTTTGGGGTCGCAGTCTTGGAAAAAATGGGTGCTGGTGCTAAAAAGATGACATGTCCAATCACTTGCCCTCAAGCTTGAATAGAATCAAATATTTTGATGGAATATAAGTCCAGACCGTTGCCCCAAAAAGATCCAAACCATTTTGAGATCTTAATCACGTCATCGTCGATAACCCAGTGGAATGGTATCTACACCAAGCAATTTCCTGGAATAGTATTTTAAGTACCGGTTGTTATATGCCATGAACAAAAAAAATTGGAATTACAATTGAAATTTATTGAAATTGTATTTAAAATTCATTAAATTGGTTTAAGTGTTGAAGAAAGCATTAGGAATTATACTTAGCATTCATAGAATTGGTTCTTATACTGGAGAAAATATCGGATGTTTCACGAATTGTATTTACAATTCTTGGAATTGGCTAAATGCTGAACCTCATTTGAACCAATTATTGATTAGGGATAGGTAATGGAAAGCAATAATCGATTTTTCGACTATTCGATTATGGTCTAAATCTAAAAATGCGATTTTTCGGTCTTGCGATTATTTCAGTTGTCTTAAAACTCGACTTTCGACTTTTTCATAACCGCAGAAAATCGATTATAATCGACTATTCGTCGATTTTCGAGTTTTCTTTTGAAACTGTAAAACCGCCAAAAGTGTAAAACCGCCAAGTCAACAATCTATAGTCAAACTCGAAAATCGATCACAAGATAATCGATTATGCGATTTTCCTTCCAGACAAAAGTCGACTACGATTTTTAGATTTTTGACTGCAAAAAATCGATTAATCGATTAACCGAAAGTCGACTTACCTATCCCTATTATTGATCTCCTGTGATGTCCTAACATCGCTGGTACAGCTTCCGGCTTAGGATGAGTTTAAGCATTAAGCTCGGATCGGGACCAAATTTTTTCCACAGGTAGATCTCGTTACCCTGATCACAAATATATATAACATTTATTGCGGAAGTCCATACTTCCCGAGATATGGGCCTCCGAAGTTCCGAAAATTCCCTTGTTAAATGTCGGCTACTTAGGAAAAAATTTTCAATTTGAAAGATATTTTGTTCCCGTGCCCTAGATTTGCACCTGTCCATAGCAGAAAGTCTTAAAACTCCGGCCGAAGGCCGGCTATATAGAAAAAAATTATAATTTTATCCGAGCTTAATGCTTAAACTCAACTTGCTCCCAGCTTCCACTCCATTTCCTTGGTATTCCTCAGAACTTGCCATTTCTGTTATCACCCAAAATGCAACATTAAACATTTACTTATTGTAGCCATTTAATGACGTTTTTAAACGACATTTGTTCACTTTTTTTACGATTTTCCAATAAATTTCACGAATTCTTCAGTGTAAATAAACAATTTTCACATATCTGTCAAAACAAAAGAACAGCTGTTACAGATGTTGCCATGTTGTTTCAATGTTGTATTTTCTTTTACCAATATTCATGTTCTTTTACAGTGGATTTTTAATAACCGACATTTTTCTTGCTAGAAATGTTTATTAATTTGAAAATTTATTTACTTTTTATGCAAAAAATAAGAATTTAATAATCCCAAAGTTATTTGTGCAAAAAATGACGGTATGGTAACACAAATTATTATTTCAAGGGTTCACAAGTCGCGCCATTATTTTCCATTTCCCGACTTGTCAACCCTTGTTCACTTTTTGTGCTCCTCCCTGCCCAATCGTAATAGCTCGAGGAGGTGAAAGTGAACTGCAACTCACTTGTGAGTAGCTCCCTACGTGAAGATTCATAATCGCTATGACTGAGAAAATAGCCTGAAAGGTACAAAAAACCCTATGACATCGTCTGTATGTTTGGAGCGCAAGATAACTCTCGAACGGATCTGCCGATTCGGTCCCAAATGTAGCCTTCGTAATATTTTGGGCAAACTTGGTTTAAGTTCGAAGAAAAGCCATATCGGTTCACTCTTTCAGGTACCTCCCCCACAAAAGTTCAAAATTGTTCGGAAAAATTGTGCGCATGATAACTCTTAATGGGAGTGACCAACTTGGTCCATACCTTACATATCCTAATATGCTACCAGATATAGACCAGGTTCGAATATGCACTATATTTGTCCACTCCTTTGGGTACCTCCCACATAAAATTTTGGATAAATTCACTTTAAGACCTGCTCTCGAATCACTTTGATTTTTGTTTCACTGCCTCAATTACGGCAGTAAAAGTTTTTACAGGGGCAAGTCCATACTTCTTGAGAAAACAGCCCGAAAGTTGTAAAAAAAACCCCTATGGGGTGCCTGGAGAGCTCGAACCGAATACTGCGTTCATCCATACTTTAGATATTGTAATATTTCTTCGAATATTAGATTAAATTCGAAGGTGGTCTTATAGGTCCATTCCTTCTGGTACCTCCCCAACAAAAGTTCGAAAATATTTGCTAAAATGGTACGGGCGATTTCTCATAGACGTAGCAACCGATTTGGTCCAAACTTTCGATCTCTAAATATTGTCGAAACTTAGTTTATGTTCAAATTTGGGGCCTATCTGTCCAATCCTGGTGGTACCACCCACACAAATGTTCAACATTTTTGGGTGGTTCGAGGATCCTTTGGACATTTTTACCGAAGTGCTTCCTAGTGGCCCTGTTTACAGCGATATTATGTTTTTCGTAGGCTAGTATGATAAAAAGCCCTATCTATCGATATCCCCGTAAATTTTTGAGCTTTAATCCTATCCATACTTTTGTCGGATTCGCCCAATTTTTTTTTTTTTTTTTTTTTGAAAAAAAAAATTATTTAGGGGTGAGTACATAAGCTGCCTTGTTTGCTTTCCTTGCTTGCTTCTGATCATGATACAATAAGAAGGTAGCAGCAACTGCCGTTTTTGGTAACATAAGATGTCAAAATTTGACATAAATTCAATGCAATTGACACATTATGTTACCATCAGCTGGGCTGATAATGCTACCTTCTTAAGGCCTGCGTACATAAGCTGCTCTGCCTGATTACATTGCTTTCCTGCTTCATTTTTCACATAATAAAAATAAAAGAATAAAGAAGGCCGAGGAAATTTCGAACTGGGTTGCCCTTTTCTTTTTTATTCTCAGAAGTAAGCAAGGTAAGCAGGCAAGGCAGCTTATGTACGTAGGCCTTTATTGTATCATGCTTCTGATAAAAGAATAAAAATGAAATGAAGCAGGAAAGCAAGGCAAGGCAGCTTATGTACACAGGCCTTTTCAATCCACCCAGGCTGAGGGTATATCTCTGTCGACTGATACTTTTTTACTTGTTATGTTGCAAATGAACAAATAAACACATGTTCTTTTGTAAAAATTATAATTAGCCGATTTATTAAGGGTAAATCATAAAATGTTTAAATTCAAAAGCTTTTTTGTTTTGTTTTAATTAAATACGGTATAGAACTCGTAATCTAGTTTTATAACATTAATCTCTAAAGAATACAAAAAATTTTGATGTTTCTCTCTTTCGCTCTCTTCTTCGCTAACTTTTTCTTAATGTCTAGGAAACAAAACATACAAATTGTTTTGCAATTGAAAGGCTTTCCAGAATTAGTGGATATTTATTTAATGAAAATTATCATTATTATTAATATTTTAATATGTAATAATAACTATATATAAATCATATGACGACGACATTCATAATATTTTTAATCTATATGAACACACTAATTCGAATGAACAATTTCAGACTTATAATAATAACAAACTAAATACTGTACATACGACGTTAAGTTAAACTAAATACGACACACGGGTTGCTGCTTAAAAAAACACACACGCACACAGAAAAATCGTTGCTCCTGTTCTGGATTTTGTTTTTGTTCTTTTCCACACGAAATCGATGGATTGATTGATTCATTTATTCATCAGGCTGCTTAGATGCTACCTTGGAAGAGAGGGAGTGACTGTCACTGCCACGTCTCTGCTGAGTATTGCTATTCGATGATGCCGATGAGGATAAGATTAGGTTCGAATCTGGATACGCACCTAAAAATTCGGTAAGTTCTGCATAAGTTCTACTTCGTGCATCGTGTTGATGAGATGTACTCGATGATGATGTTTGATGGCCCCACAGAGTTTCTGTAGATTGTTGTTGCTGTTGTTGAGATGAGATTAGCGACGATACCAAGGGTCCCACTGTGCCAATGGCGGTGAGTGTTGCTAGGCAGTCTTTTGTATGGCTAATTTTACGTATATCCGTATTGGCAGAGGAGCCACTGGCCCTACCACTATCAGTGCTGGGATTTGCACTAATTGGAGATTTTTCATCACAAGTACTGGCGGCACCACTGCTACCGTTTATGGCATTTGGATGACTGCTTGGTGGTTTTGGTAGCCGCCTTCGCAGCCATGGATGTTTTAATGCTTCAGCTGGGGTTAACCGTTTCTCTGGATCCCACTCTAAGCAACCTCTGATGAAATTCAAAAACAGCGGATCATTGCAGCCATCCAATGCTTTTGATAAACTCTTGGAACCGGGTGGTCCACGTGGTTTGCCGCGACGTGATTGGCCTCCCACAAGTACCACAGTTCCATCCGACATATTGCGCACAGTGCAATAACGTGGATAACCTTCTGAGTTAAAGAACATTTTGGCACGTTTTGAATTGGCCAATAAATGCTTGGGTGGCATACCCAATACTTCCAAAATGCAGGCCAATTGATCTGCTTCATTTTCACCAGGGAATAAAGCACGTCCCGACAACAATTCTGCCAATATACAACCCAGTGACCACATATCAATGGGTCGGCCATATTTTGCACCCAATATAACTTCAGGAGCCCTATAAAAGCGCGACTGTATATAGGTGTATACGCGTTGACTTTCATAGCACGACGAACCAAAGTCAATAACCTTAATGCCTGAACGTCCCTGCTGTTTTAGTAATACATTTTCGGGCTTCATATCACAATGGATAATCTCATTTTTGTATAGAACATCCAAACATTGCAGTAAGGAGTGGGCAAATTTACGCATCAATTGCAACGAGAATCCTTTGAAGCCATTCTTTTTGATTAGCTCGTACAGGTTGATGTTCAGCAGCTCAAATGTGATACACATGTGATTTCTGAAGGTGAAATAGTCATACATGTGAATAATGTTCATGGTGTTGTATTTGTCTTGGCGTCTTAGATGATGCAGTATACGTATCTCTTCCTGGGCCTGGCGATGAAAACGTTTTTCGTTACGCACCATTTTCAGGGCCACATGCTCATGCGTTTTATGATCATAGGCCTTAATGACCTGGCCAAAGCTACCTTTGCCGATAACCTTGAGCATTTCATAGCGGTAAGCCACATGGTCATGGGGTATATGTATGTAGGCTCCTTGCTCATTGTCATAATCACAATTATTGGGGCCAAAGATGCCAGGGCGTTTCTTGGCATTGGCTCCAATGAAATAAATTTGCGGATACGCCAATATTTCTGTGCGTTCGTATGGCGTTAATTTGTGCATGTACAGCACCATGACCTGCTGCGGTGACACTATCAAGGGCTTGGGCTTTTCGGCCAAGGCGCTCTTTTGCTGGCCAGACATTAGGATTTGTTCGTGGAATGAGAATAGACTATTCTGCGTAGCTGTCAGGGGTACTAAGGCGTTGCTTACCGATTTGGCTTGTATGTCACCGTTAGTGTGTGTGGGCGAACCTTCTGCATTAACTGGTTCTGCAGTTGCCGTCTTTGTTAGGTGTTTATTGGCAGAGGATGATGATTTTGTTGGAGTATTTGTGGGTTGTGTTTTTGCATTTGTATTCTTTAGCAGATCTTTTGTTGTGGTGCTGTAGTGAGTGGAGTATGTTGTGTTTTGTGAAGCAGTTGACGACAATGATGATGTTTCCTTGGATTTTGTGGCACCATCCGCTTTATCACCATCGTATGTTGCTGGCGGTTGGGATTTCTGTTGTTGTAGCTGTTGTTTGTTCCTGTAATCATTTTGGGCATATTTTTGTTTGCTTAGTAAGGCAGTGTTAATGTTCGCATCAAAAGCTATGGATGTCGATGACGATGAAACGGATGGGTGCGTCCCAATAAGTGAATGAAATGGATTTATACTAATTTTATTGATGCTATTATTTCGGAAGCAGCTACTAATGCTGCTGTTCACACTCCTGGGAGAGGAATACATTTGATTAGATGGATTATCAACCACGCTGCCAGCACCGCCGTTTAATGTGTCTTTGTTGCTACTGGTAGTGGATAGTGATGACGGTGAATTGACAGATGTTGCAGGTGACGCTGCGACATGATGATGAGTATGTTTAACTGCCGTTTGAGATGCAGTCTGTGCCGTGTGATGAAGATGATGATGTTTGCTACTAGTTTGCTGAGTACTTGGCTGTTGTAGTTGTTGTTGTGCTTTTGAACCCACCATTTTTTTGTTCCTATATGTTAAAGCTGTGGTAGTGGTTGCTGTTATATTTATAATTATTATTGTTATATGAGATCCGACCTATATTTTGGTTGTTTGGTAACTACTACTACTTAGCCTGCTTCGGTGTATTCTTTATAGTAATATTTTATGATCCTTTATCGTGTGAAAAGTTATGTTATGTGAATTGTGTGTTGGTTGTATATGTGTTCCGCTTCCGATGCGCCCCTATGAATCTCGTTAATGATGCCGATGCACGGAAAGGGATTCTGCGTAAGAAACGAGGACGACGATGAAATTATCAACTAATATTGCTGCTTAATTTGTTCTCCATTATCCCGTGCTCCCAATGCAAGGCTAATGATGTTTTGGCTCAGTTCGCACAAAAAATTGACAAGTTGATCGATTTTTTCAATTTTGTCTTTACTCAGATTTACGGCACCCAAAGCCAGCGTTTTTCCAATTATGAAACTTTAAGATGATTATTTGTTTTTCTTATTTCACCACAATTCATAAACCAGACATTTTTTATAGATTTTATTCAAGATTGGTTTGGTATTCGTCGAATTTATACAAAGAATACAAAGAAAAAAACTTGTTAAATGTAGGGATACGTAAAGTCTAGTTCGGTTAATCGATTATTAGTCATATAAGCTAAAAGTCGTAAACGACTATTGACTTTGAGAAAATCGGATAATCGATTAATCTAAATCGACTTCCGAAAGACAGATTCGACTATTAAGCGTAGTCGACTATTATAGTACGTTTACATTTACGAAATCCACTCGATTTCAACTATCAACCATGGTATACGTGAGATGAAATCTCATCTGAAATCCATTGGATTTTATTTCACGTAGCCTCGGTACACACTTGAAAAATGTCATGAAATTAGGTCTTTTTAGATCGAGTTTCCCACTATTTCATTTATATGATTTTGCTCTACAATGGAACTCGATCTAGGGACGCATAATTTCATGAATTTTTTTTCAATGGAATCAATCTAGTGTGTACGTACCCAGCAAAAAATAATGCAATTGGAGTTATGATTTCACAACATCTTTCGATGTAGTCCAATGCTTGGTTTACACTTACGAAATCCACTCGATTTCAACTGTCAATTCCTTTGGTCCCGGTCCACACTAGCGTGAATTTCATTAAAAAATTTCATGAAATTAGGCGTTCTTAAATCGAATTCCCCTCTACAGCAATTTTATGATTTTACTTTACTATTGAAGTCGATCTAGAGACGCATAATTTCATGCAATTTTTCCAATGAAATCACTCTAGTATGGACCGGGACTTGCTTATACGTCAAATAAAAACTCATCCGAAATCCATTGGATTTCATTTGACGTTTAAGCAATGGAATTTACAGTTGAAATCGTGTGGATTTCGTAAATAGGTGTTTTCGTTTACACAATAATTTGTACAAGTCCAGTAACTTCTTGCAAACGACTAATGCTTGGTTTACATTTACGAAATCCACTCGATTTCAACTGTCAAATCCATAGGTTAAACGTCAAATGAAATCCAGGAATGACTCCTTTTATGTTAATTTTTGATATAAAATATCACCGGTAACTACGGATTGTTATAGTACGTTTATATATAACCAGATTTAACAAACCCACTGGGTTTCAAATGCCAATTTCATTGCTTATACACATAGCCCAGAAAGTCTGCGTTCACCTTACTACTTTTCAAAAATGATGCTAAAACTTTAAGAAATAGGTAAATGAGATCAGTTGTTCTTTCATAAATATGTTACTGGCACTCTTTAGTACTAGAATAAAAAGAAAAATTCCAGAAAATATATTATTATTACGAAGATAACGATAAAAAAGTGTTACAACTGCTAAATTAGAGCCCCAAAAAGTCTGCGTTCACTTTGTATGTTGCAATAACACCGTTAGTTTTTTTGGATTTTTTTGCAGTTTTCTCCCATTTTTAATCAATATTGTCACAACTGGTCAATCTGTAAGGTCGTTTGCACATTTAACTTAAAAAAGTAAAGTATTTCAAGAATGGAAAACAAGGGCAAAGAAATTGGCATCGATAAAAGGAAAAATCTGGGAAATAATGGAAAAAGCTATCGAAATATTGGCGAAACTTTAGGTAGAACATATTAGTCTATACATAGAGTGATAATTAACTATAAACAAATCGGAATTTTGAAGTCAAAGCCCAGATCTGGACGGTCAAAGCTCAGTTTTGGACGGTCAAAAATATTATTAGAACGGGAGGAGCGTAACATAACTAATATAGTTAAAACAAACAGTCCGATAATTCCTTCGAAAATTGTTGAAAATGTGAAAATGGCATCCAAAAAAAGTATTTGTGCACAAACCGCCAGAAAAATACTGCATAAAACTGGATATCACGGTATAGTCGCACGGCGAAAGCCGTACATATCACTAGTGAACAGGCAGAAGCATATTGAATTTGCTAATGAACACATAAACACGCCTTCAGTACTCCGGAATCAAGTCATATTTTCGGACGAAAGCATGTTCTATATGTTTGCAATGAAAGGACTTCAAACTGTTTGGAGAAAGCTCAAACAGCGCTTGAAAAACAAAATCTTGTTTTACACTGTAAAAATGGCGAGGGTGCTGTTTTGGTATCGGGGTGTGTAGCACCTTCTGGAGTGGGCCAACTTGTATTTATTGAATCGACAATGGACAAGTATGGTTACCTAAACATGATGAAGCGCAATTTGAACCAAAATACAGAAGAAATTGGCTTAGCTACGAAATTTTGGTTGCAACAACATAACGATTTAAAGCATAATGCTGAGATTGTAAGGTTTTGGCTCCCATATAATGCCCAGATCTGGGGTTTGACGTAAAAAATCCGGTTTGTTTATAGTTAATTATCACTCTATGTATAGACTAATATATTCTACCTACAGTTTCGCCAATATTTCGATAGATTTTTCCATAATTTACCTAGTATTTTCCTTTTATCGATGCCAATTTCTTTGCCCTTGTTTTCCATTCTTGAAATAACTTACTTTTTTAAGTTAGGTGTGCAAACGACCTCACAGAATGACCAGTTGTGACAATATTGATTAAAAATGGGAGAAAACTTAAAAAAAAAAACCAAAAAACTAACGGTATTATCGCAACATACAAAGTGAACGCAGACTTTTTGGGGCTCTAATTTAGCAGTTGTAACACTTTTTTACCGTTATCTTCGTAATAATAATATATTTTCTGGAATTTTTCTTTTTATTCTGGTACTAAAGAATGCCAATAATTTATATATGAAAGAAAAACTGATCTCATTTACCTATTTATTAAAGTTTTAGCATCATTTTTAAAAAGTAGTAAGGTGAACGCAGACTTTCTGGGCTATGTGTATTTCAAATAAATCCTCATAAAGAAGGTTAATCCTGCAAAAAGCTACAATATAAACATGGCTTTATATTGTATTCTCGTAATTATAAACCAATATATTTAAATTCCATTGTCTTATTCGAAAGCCTGATACAGGCATGTCACAGATTCCGATCGGAATGGTTTCAATTCCGTAATTTCATTTCGATCGTTTTTGTTTTAGCTTCTTCAGATTCCGATCGATTTGATGAATTTCGAAAATCGTATTATTTAGTATAAACTAGCGGACCCGGCGAACTTCGTCTCGCTATTAAGGAATAAAATTTCATACAAAAACTCAATTTTCGATTTTTCCAAATTTCCAACTTTTCCAGAGAGATTTTCCAAAATTTTCTTCCGTAAAGACCTTCTCCTCGAAAATACGAATAACCATGGTTTAATAAGAAAGGTTAGCCAAAGCTTCATGTCAATTTAATTTTTTTCATTCGAGTATGCCTAAAACTTCAAAACAAAATAAACAAACTGTGTATGTGTGTGTGGTGTTTGAATAATATGCCAAACAATTTTAAAAACAATCGAATTCAGTGATTTTTAAAATTGTTTTTAGACCATTTGTATGGAAGAAATTGGTGAGATTTGCATTGAAACAATCAGTTTATCATATTCACAACTCGATTTTGTGGAGAAAACTTAACTCTTCATTCATTTTTCGCGCATTTTATAAAATGCTCAAAAAATGTATTGTAAACAAACCCACTTGTTGCTTTTATTTTGAAGTTTTAGCAATTCAAGAAAAACAAGGGTTCTATAGATTTTTTTCATTTAAATCTACCTCTTTACTTATACCATGCGAATAACTGACAAAAAATTTTACAGAAATCGGCCTAGCCGTTCTCATTTTATGAATTACTATACATTTTTTACACCATTTTTATATACATACTAGCGGACCCGGCGAACTTCGTCTCGCTATTAAGGAATAAAATTTCATACAAAAACTCAATTTTCGATTTTTCCAATCTTCCGACTTTTCCAGAGAGATTTTCCAAAATTTTCTTCCGTAAAGACCTTCTCCTCGAAAATACGAATAACTGACAAAAAATTTTACAGAAATCGGCCTAGCAGTTCTTATTTTATGAATTACTATACATTTTTTACACCATTTTTATATATATAGATATATGTATAGATATGGCAACATTAGAAGAATTAAAAGAAACAAAACAAAAACATATGTATGATTAGAAAACAGTGTAGAAGTGGGAATTGTGAAAATATTCTGTTGAAAAAAAGTTTGATTGTTCGAAAATAAAGTTAATTTTTATTGGAATTTAAATTTTTTTCTATTGTTACTGTAATCGAGACACAAAGTAATAACCATAACATTGAATAATACCTTGTTTAAGTTCTTTCTTCTTTTGTTTCTTCTCTCTTTTACATTCACTATGCCATATTGTTTAGTTCTTACAAATTTACAACGAAAAAATTATGTGGCAATACGTTGTTAATAATTGGTTTCTTTGATTGAGAAATAATGGAAATGTGCGAATTTTTTAAATAAAATGATTAACAAATATAAAATTAAATGTGATTTTGTTAATAAAAAATAAAGTGACTTGTTTCCAAAAAAATACAATTCCACTTGAGAAACCAAAAGTGGTTTCATTCCGAAAAAATGTTTCGTTTTTCGGTTTCTGAAGAAGCTAAATACGGAATCAATTCCACTTTCGATCGGAATTTGTTTCTGTGACATGCCTGTATATAAAACAATAAAGTCAGTTGCTAATGTTAATAGAAATGGCTAAAATATATGTATATTCACCATAATGATATGAGTGCATTTGAATTCTGAATTTATATCTCAAGTAGTAAGAGGCTCATGTCCCATGGGCACTGAAAACCAATATGTGTACATGGATTATGAAGTTTATATCCTTGAAAAAAAAACTTTGAATAAATATGCACCGATTGTAGAGAAGTTTTAGACTACAAAAATATACAGGAAATATCACCTAAATAACGCTGAAAAGTGAAATTAAATTCGATCACCGTAGATGCCAAGTTATTTCCTAGTAAACGTCCGATATTATTGATTTTAAATTACAAAATTATGTGTTTTGTGACTACTCGGTAATCCGGACATCGCCGAAACATGTGGTGTCCGGATTATCGAGACTATACTGTATCCCAAAATAAATAAAATACATTTATTATTTGTGTAAAACAAGAACACAAAGAATTTTATTATATAATAGTACGTTTATATATAACCGGATTTAACAAACCCACTGGGTTTTAAATGTCAATTCCATTGCTTATATTTCAAATAAATCCTCAAAAAGAAGGTTAACCCTGCAAAAGCCTATAATATAAACATGGCCTAAACACAAATTAAAAAAGTTTCCATTAAATTCAATCACATTTGAGCTTTCTTCCTCCGTTCTCGATTTAATCCAAGCGCATCTGATTTTCTTTCATCATCCTAAAGTTTTTTATGTTGCCTTCCCATCACTAGTTCAGCTTTCGACAGGGACTCCAACACACTCCATTAAAAATTTCCGTCTCGTGAATTACCGCAAAAATGTTCGCAACTTAAGTTGTTATTTCTTTATTTTATAACAAATTCTTCGAAATGTATACACTCTCGTTTATCTTTTGAAGAAATGTGTAGGGATCAACCAACTGTTTTTTTCTGTAGGGATCTCTACAGCAAATGCTTATAAAATGTATCGAACGGAGTGCATTTTTCATAACTCTGTTGGAGTACATCGAAAGATGTTGTGAATCATAACTACAATTGCACAATTCCAAAAATTTTTTGCTGGGTTTTATAATTTAAAAAGTACTGGAACGAAGTAGGGATACGTAATCGAAGTCAAAAATCGATTATTCGATCCTTCGATTTTTACCTTCAACGTGAAAGTCGACTTTTCGATCATTCGATTTTCACCTTTAACAAAAACGTCGACTTTTCGATCTTTCGATTATTATAAAAGTCGACTAAAATCGATTTTATAGCTTTTTTTAATACATATCGCTGTCAACAGAGGGTGTTATTACAATTTTTGTCATATAAAAAATGTTGAGTAAGAAAATTGAAAGTCGACCATGAAAGGTCGACTTTTCGATTTCTTCATAACCAAAGATCGACTTCGATTTTTAGACTTTTCAAACCAAAAAGTCAACTAATCGATTAATCGAAAGTCGACTTGCCTATCCCTAGAACGAAGCAAGGCGAATTTAACAAGGTGATCCAATAGTTGACGTTAGGTTGTAGTCTTCATTTGCTGTCAAATTTTTTTTGCGCGAAATATCCACAAAAGTTAAAAGAAAACGTTAAAATATTATTCGCGAAGCTTAAACAAAGATGTTGTACACAGATATTTTTTATAGAAGCGAAATATTTGTTATTTATTTTTGATTGAAAATATGTTTTGACAGCAAATGAAGACATAGGTTGCTATTATTGTATCACCTTCTTTCTTACACCATGAGAACGAAGCAAATCAAAGATGTCAATATTAGGTATGTTCGTTTACTCAACAATTTGTACAAATTTGTACAAGTTCAGTAACTTCTTGTAATCGGCTAAGGTATTTTGCATTGTACTGTAGAGTAAACGAACAACATCCAGTAACAATTTGTAAACATTTTGAGTAAACGAACACACTAATTATAAGATAGGAAAAGTCAATTGTGAAAAATTAACTGTAGAGGGAGTTAACCTCTGTTGCTACGTATCGTAGCAACATTCTGTTAAACGAAAACTGTTATTCATTGGAATATTGACAAGAAAAACATTAAAACTCAAATTTTACGGCGTTGACTTTTGTTTTTTTATTAAATAAAAAATAGTGAAGCAATAAATTTCAGCAAAGACATAAAGTAATAAAGACCTGACAAAATGCATGCAACAAAAAAATGTTTACGAAACTATGTATAGAAACATTACCCTTAACAGGTTGCAGTTAATTCAAAATCGCAACCAAGGAGGAACATTTCATGTAATGGTATCAGAAACGAAATTTATGAATTCAAGGATCTATTCAAGAGTAATTCCATGTGAATTGGATCGGTAAATTCGGTTAAATACGTAAAAATGTATAAAAGAAAAAATTGTTATATCACCATATCGTAACATAACATTATGTTAAATTCAAAAGCAATTCACTGAAGAATGATAGCAAAAGAAATGTCGTATCTTGTTGTATTTATGTCTTTGATTTCAGCCACAAAACACGACGTTAATGTTTTCTGCCGCGAGAAATTAGAATCAAAAACGATTGACATTGCTGTTATCAATTCCAGCGAGTTGTGTAGCCATCTGTAACCAAAATGTGGAACTATTAGCATATGTTTTTGGAAAATGCATTTGTTCGGGTCTTTATTACTATACGTCTTTGAGCAAATGTGTCAATTGCATTGAATTGATGTATGTATGTATGTATTTATTTGTAGAGAATAAAGACTGGAAGAAATGCATTTTCCAAAAACATATGCTAATAGTTCCACATTTTGGTTACAGATGGCTACACAAGTCACTGGAATTGATAACAGCAATGCCAATCGTTTTTGATTCCCATTTCTCGCGGCAGAAAACATTAACGTTGTGTTTTGTGGCTGAAATTTATTTCTTTACTTTTGTATTGTTTATTTAATAAAAAATTCAAAAGTGAATGCCGTTTTACAGCGTGTTTTTGTAAAAATGCTTGCCTGTCACACGAACTGTTCGTTCTAAAACGTATACGTTCAAAATTTGGTTCTTGTAAAATTTTACGAACCATTCGTTTTTATCTAAAAGCTTTCGTCTATTTCATAAAAGCTTTTAAATTTCAGGGTTTCCATGATACTTATTTTGTGAATTTTGCATAGGCATCTGCAAGTAAAATGTGTTACTTGATGGCAACCCCGATAAACAGATGACAAACAAAAAATAAGAAAAAATGTAATCAAATTTGTCCAAAAATAATTGTGATAATATGAAGAAACGTATGTACATATACGCGTGTGCTTCTATGGAAATAAATAAAATTGCATTCCCTTCCAGTTTTCGTGTGTTTTGTGCCATTTATTACTCAAATTATTTAATTTTCATTCAAAACGATGGGTCCATGGTTTAATAAGAAAGGTTAGCCAAAGCTTTATGTCAATTTAAATTTTTTCATTCGAGTATGCCTAAAACTTCAAAACAATACAAGCAAACTGTGTATGTGTGTGTGGTGTTTGAATAATATGCCAAACAATTTTAAAAACAATCGAATTCAATGATTTTTTAAATTGTTTTTAGACCATTTGTATGGAAGAAATTCGTGAGATTTGCATTGAAACAATCAGTTTATCATATCCACAACTCGATTATGTGGAGAAAACTTAACTCTTCATTCATTTTTCGCGTTTTTTATAAAGTGCTCAAAAAATACATTGTAAACAAACCCACTTGTTGCTTTTATTTTGAAGTTTTAGGAATTCAAGAAAAACAAGGGTTCTATAGATTTTTTTCATTTAAATCTACCTCTTTACTTATACCATGGATGGGTCTTTTCCATTCTTTTATTTTTGACGTATTCGTTCGTCTGATTTTCTTACGAAAACCAAAAAATTACGAAAATAAAAAGCTCTCATTTGTTTGTCACACGAATACAAACGTCAACCGGTATGAAAACCAAATTGTGTCTTCGTTCATGAAATCGACGAACGAATAGGCAAAAACTTTTTACAAAAACACACTGTTAATCTCATGGTATATGTAAAGAGGTAGATTTAAATGAAAAAAATCTATAGAACCCTTGTTTTTCTTGAATTCCTAAAACTTCAAAATAAAAGCAACAAGTGGGTTTGTTTACAATTCATTTTTTATCATTTTATAAAAAACGCGAAAAATGAATGAAGAGTTAAGTTTTCTCCACATAATCGAGTTGTGAATATGATAAACTGATTGTTTCAATGCAAATCTCACCAATTTCTTCCATACAAATGGACTGAAAACAATTTTAAAAATCATTGAATTCGATTGTTTTTAAAATTGTTTGGCATATTATTCAAACACCACACACACATACACAGTTTGTTTATATTGTTTTGAAGTTTTAGGCATACTCGAATGAAAAAATTTAAATTGACATAAAGCTTTGGCTAACCTTTCTTATTAAACCATGGTTAATCTTTTTTGTCAATATTCCAATGAATAACAGTTTTCGTTTAACAGAATGTTGCTATGATATCGTAGCAACAGAGGTTAACTCCCTCTACAGTTAATTTTTCACAATTGACTTTTCCTATCTTATAATAGCTCTGTTCTTTTACGTGCAAGAATCTTCAAGTTTTACAACTTTTTACTCGAAATCGTTCCTTTACTTCAGGCACCATACAATTCATATGAAAGTAGATTACAACTTTTGCTACTTTTGCCAGTTTTACCATTTTCAAAAGTAAAGGAACAGACCAAATATTGACATCTTTGAACTGATCAAAGACGTAGAGAAGTAAAGACTAGAAGAAATGCATTTTCCAAAAACATATGCTAATAGTTCCACATTTTGGTTACAGATGGCTACACAACTCACTGGAATTGATAACAGCAATGCCAATCGTTTTTGATTGCCATTTCTCGCGGCAGAAAACATTAACGTCGTGTTTTGTGGCTGAAATTTATTTCTTCACTATTTATTATTTTTTATTTAATAAAAAAACAAAAGTCAACGCCGTAAAATTTGAGTTTTAATGTCTTTCTTGTCAATATTCCAATGAGTAACAGTTTTCGTTTAACAGAATGTTGCTATGATGTCGTAGCAACAGAGGTTAACTCCCTCTACAGTTAATTATTCACAATTGACTTTTCCTATCTTATAATATTGACATCTTTGGAACTGATTGAGGGTAGGGATCTGAAAAGCTACCGAAATACGTCGAACTTTAACAGAACGTTATTGTTTGTATGTGTGTTTTGTATTATAAAAACAAAAGCCCAGCAAAACATGAAATACAATTCATTGCAAAGGAAAATTATTTGTTTTGCGAATGAAAACATTAAATGCCATCGTTTTTCGCGAAATGGAGAACATTTAATTTCATGTAGCTTGGCAATCATATTTGATATGGTAACATGGTAACAGTAAATGAACACACAGGCTGACTTCATAAATGAAGTTGTTACATTGCAGATATTGACAAAATCGTAAAAAGATGAATCAAATTTGATTGGCAACACTGACGTTATCAAAAAAGAGACGTGTCATTATTATTAATTTTTTGAAAGTACATATTTAGACTACAAAAACCCTAGTTGGGTTTTGCCAAAGATGTCAATATTATAAGATAGGAAAAGTCAATTGTGAATAATTAACTGTAGAGGGAGTTAACCTCTGTTGCTACGACATCATAGCAACATTCTGTTAAACGAAAACTGTTACTCATTGGAATATTGACAAGAAAGACATTAAAACTCAAATTTTACGGCGTTGACTTTTGTTTTTTTATTAAATAAAAAATAATAAATAGTGAAGAAATAAATTTCAGCCACAAAACACGACGTTAATGTTTTCTGCCGCGAGAAATGGCAATCAAAAACGATTGGCATTGCTGTTATCAATTCCAGTGAGTTGTGTAGCCATCTGTAACCAAAATGTGGAACTATTAGCATATGTTTTTGGAAAATGCATTTCTTCTAGTCTTTACTTCTCTACGTCTTTGCAAAACCAAAGACGTATAGCAATAAAGACCCGAACAAATGCATATTCCAAAAACATATGCTAATAGTTCCACATTTTGGTTACAGATGGCTACACAACTCACTGGAATTGATAACAGCAATGCCAATCGTTTTTGATTCCCATTTCTCCCGGCAGAAAACATTAACGTCGTGTTTTGTGGCTGAAATTTATTTCTTTTCTTTTTTTATTGTTCATTCAATGAAAAAATCAAAAGCGAATGCCGTCAAACTTGAGTTTAAATGTTTTTCTTGTCAATATTCCAATGAGTAACAGTTTTCGTTTAACAGAATGTTGCTATGATATCGTAGCAACAGAGGTTAACTCCACCTACAGTAAATTTTTCACAATTGACTTTTCCTATCTTATTATAGCTTCGTTCCAGTACTTTTTTAATGGTAAAATGTTCAAAAGAGAAAACTGTCAAAAATGAGTCCAACACACACATTTTTTCAAAATGTACGGGAACGGAAAAATGGCAGAAACGTCAAAAAATCTGGAACAAATGTCAAAGTCGGCATGTCAGCCAATCGAAAGGCGGCAAACATGTTGCACATTTTTGCTCGCTCAAATTTGTCGTGTAAAAAGTTTCTAAAGAGAAAGCTATTCAGCGCCATTTTTGTTCAAAGAGAAGTGAACATTTTGCATCTTTTTTGGTGTACGGGAACGCATTTCGAGTAAAAATGTGCAAAATGTGTTAAATGTGTAAAAACTTTTTAGTTCTGGAACGAAGCTAATATTGACATCTTTGGTTTTGTCCTGTCAGATCCAGTTCGGATTTTATGGCCTCATCTAAACCGGGATAAATCTACACTTTTTTGCATTTATCAGACCTTTATCTCAGAAACGAATAGGAATTTGGCCTTGCTGTCTTTAGCAATATTGTAGCCATAAACTAGTAGAACTTATCTTTTGAAGAAACCACATAAGAAAAACTTCATCTAGGGCATCAAATCTATAAAATATAGAAAATTTTACATAATTGCTGAAATTCTGGTCAGTATCGGCTAAACTATTGGGAGTTGAACCAAGTAACCTTTTGCAAAAATCTTCCAAATAAAGTTTTCAACAAATCTTTAGATCATTCTGAAACTCTTAAATGCTTACTTCATGTTGTTTCAGCGGTATTTTGCATCATATCTTTTAAAACAAGTATTTTAAACACAGTTCACACCAACAGTTTATTCTCGCATTTCGGATTTCACTACATTATTGACATTTTTATTAAATCGTCGTTGAAAGATGTACTGAAAACAACGGCATAGAGGCATTTTACAACAATGACATGTTCTGAAGTGTTGTGTACATATTACATTCCACGGAATATTTTTCCAAAAGAAAATATTCAGAAAAAATTAACGGTTTTGGAGATACGGTGCGAAATGTATAAAAATTGTGGTATTTTTGCATATATTTTGAAATTTGAGGCAATAAATGTAGTTTTTCGAGTTCATTATTTCTCCAAATATTGTTTTCTTGTCCTTATCTACAAATTTGCTTCAGAGGTCAGAAGAAGATTCGCATTGGTTTCAGAGATATAGCCCCGAATTTCTTTAAAAACTCAATATTTAACCATGTTTAGATGGGGCCATAAAATCCGAGCTGGATCTGACACAACAAAACCCAACTAGGGTTTTTTGGCGTTTGGGTCTGTACTTTCAAAAAATCTTCAGTTCGAATTGTTTGCACAAGATCACCTTAAAAATGTTGCACAGTGTAATCTTGATTCAAATCGTACATTTAGTCCCAATTTACATTAGGCGAGTTTACTTGCGGCAATTGTCAGTTTGTAGGTGAGAGAGGGTGCTGAGAGGCAAAGGGTTACCATATGCCTCACCTCTCTCCTACAAAATGACAATTGCCGCAAGTAAACTCGCCCAATGTAAATTGGGACTTATAAACAATTATCAACAATAATATTTTGCCAAAACAACAGTTTGGTTTTCGAAGGCAACATAACACATGTCACCCACTTTTAAAAATAAACAATATGGTGAAAAGTAATTTTATCAAATCCTTATCTACTGGCATGGTACTACTGGACATAAAAGCTGCATTCGACGGAGTCTGGCAAAACGGACTTATTTACAAAATGAATAAATTTGGATTTCCCCTTCAAATTATTAAAATAATAAGCAGCTATATTAAGGGAAGGTCTTTCTGTGTCCACATTGGAGCTTCCAAATCCAAAACCGTAAATATACCAAATGGCTGCCCACAGGGTTCTTGTTTATCGCCAATCTTCTATAACATATATATGTACATACATCTAACATACCAGCAATAAATAACTGCGTTATTTCAATTTTTGCTGACGACAACTCAATAACTAGTACCGGATTGTACTCCAATACGATATTGGAGCATCTTCAAGAAAGACTAGTTAAATTAAATGATTATTTCAAGAAATGGAAAATAATGGTAAATCCTGAGAAGACGCAAGCTATTTATTTCTCGAGGAAGAGGAAAACATGTTTTTTGCCCCAAAATCCACTACAATTTTTAAATTGCAACATAGAGTGGGAAAATAATGTTAAATACACATAGCCCAGAATGTCTGCGTTCACCTTACTACTTTTCAAAAATGATGCTAAAACTTTAATAAATAGGTAAATGAGATCAGTTTTTTTTCATAAATATGTTATTGGCACTCTTTAGTACCAGAATAAAAAGAAAAATTCCAGAAAATATATTATTATTGCGAAGATAACGGTAGAAAAGTGTTACAACTGCTAAATTAGAGCCCCAAAAAGTCTGCGTTCACTTTGTATGTTGCAATAATACCGTTAGTTTTTTTTGAATTTTTTTGAAGTTTTCTCCCATTTTTAATCAATATTGTCACAACTGGTCATTCTGTGAGGTCGCTTGCATACATAACTTCAAAAAGTAAGTTATTTCAAGAATGGAAAACAAGGGCCAAGAAATTGACATCGATAAAAGGAAAATTCTAGGTAAATTTTGGAAAAAGCTATCGAAATATTGGCGAAACTGTAGGTAGAACATATTAGTCCATACATAGAGTGATAATTAACTATAAACAAACCAGAATTTTTACGTCAAAACCCAGATCTGGGCATTATATAGGAGCCAAATCCTTACAATCTCAGCAGTATGCTTTGAAACGTTATGTTGTTGCAACCAACATTTCGTAGTCCTTCCGCATTTTGGTTCAAATTGCGCTTCATGATGTTTAGGTAACCATACTTGTCCATTGTCTTTGCAATAAATACAAGTTGGCCCACTCCAGAAGCTGCTACACACCCCAAACCAAAACAGCACCCTCGCCATTTTTTACAGTGTAAAACAAGATTTTGTTTTTAAGGCGCTGTTCGAGCTTTCTCCACACAGTTTGAAGTCCTTTCATTGCAAACATATAGAACATGCTTTCAGCCAAAAATATGACTTGATTCCGGAATACTTGGAGGCTTGTTTATGTATTCATTAGCAAATTCAATATGCTTCTGTCAGTTCACTAGTGATATGTACGGCTTTCGCAGTGCGACTATACCATGATATCCTGCTATATGCAGTATTTTTCTGGCGGTTTGTGCACAAATACTTTTTTTGGATGCCATTTTCACATTTTCAACAATTTTTGAAGTAATTATCGGACTGTTTGTTTTAACTTTACTAGTTATGTTACGCTCCTGCCGTTCTGATAATATTTTTGACCGTCCAAAACTGAGCTTTGACAGTCCAGATCTGGGCATTGACTTCAAAATTCCGATTTTTTTATAGTTAATTATCACTCTATGTATAGACTAATATGTTCTACCTACAGTTTCGCCAATATTTCGATAGCTTTTTCCAAAATTTACCTAGAATTTTCCTTTTATCGGTGCCAATTTCTTTGTCCTTGTTTTCTATTCTTGAAATATTTTACTTTTTTAAGTTAAGTGTGCAAACGACCTCACAGAATGACCAGTTGTGACAATAATGATTAAAAATGGGAGAAAACTTCAGAAAAATTCAAAAAAACTAACGGTATTATTGCAACATACAAAGTGAACGCAGACTTTTTGGGGCTCTAGTTTAGCAGTTGTGACACTTTTTTACCGTTATCTTCATAATAATAATATATTTTCAGGAATTTTTCGTTTTATTCTGGTAGTAAAGAGTGCCAATAACATACAGTCAACCAAAAAAGTCTACATACACCCTATAAATCTCGGGTTTTATGGGTAAGGGATCATTTTTATGAAAATCCATGTACATAGTTTTATCTCATATCCCTAATGAACAATATTACATACAACAAAAATATATTCCATAATACGAATAACGGTAAATTCTATAAAAACAAAAAAAATTAAGAGGGAAAAAGTGTACATACACCCAATGAAATATTAAGATTACCGTAAAATTTATGGAATAAGCAATACAAATTTTACATTTTATTGTTTTATCGAATGTCTCGGGTTGTCTATGATATATTTTAGACAAAATAGGAACATATTTGTGGATTAATTGCCGTTATTTAATGCGAGACTTCGCGTATAGCTCGTTAAGGCGGACCCTTGCAGATTTCTTTGAGTTTTTCAGACTGGTAGTTTATGAAACCCTAGGAAATACAGTGGGACTAATTATTTTGAGACCCTAAAGCGCTTTGAAGTTGTTCTTATGGATAATATATGCTCCTGTGCTTCGATAAATATGTGAATTCCTGAGTTTTTTATAAATTTTAAAGATTTCACAACATTCCAAAGAGCAAATTACATGCAGAAGCCTTCGAATTACCTTGTAATAAGGTCTGGTACAATCCTCGAGCATGCCTTAAATCAGCAATGTAAAAGTATCCGACATTTGTTGCGCTTCTAGTGACCCTAACGGTCATAATACGAGGGCATACTAGTTAACAGTGTAAATTTCATACAAATTGCATGCATTCTTTGGTGGTGCTTTTATTTTGATGCTTTGGAAACTTTAGGAGCGGGTTTGGAAAATAATGTTGTACATTTCTGATTGAGTTAAGGTCCAAAAATGTATTACAAAGTAATTCCAAGGTTCTTGCTTGTAATTTGACCCTTGGAATGCTGTGAAAACTATAAAATTTATAAAAAAAACTCAGGGATTCGCATATTTAGCGAAGCTCAGGAGCATAAATTATCCAAAAGAACAACTTCAAAGTGCTCTAGGATCTCAAAATAATTAGTCCCACTGTATTTCCTGGGGTTTCATAAACTATCAGACTGAAAAACTCAAAGAAATCTGCAAGGGTCCGCCTTAACGAGCTATACGCGAAGTCTGACCTTAAATAACGTCAATTAAAGCACAAATATGTTCCTATTTTGTCAAAAATATATCATAGACAACCAGAGACATTCGATAAAGCAATAAAATGTAAAATTTGTATTGCTTATTCCATAAATTTTACGGTTATCTTAATATTTCATTGGGTGTATGTACACTTTTTCCCTATTAATTTTTTTGTTTTTATAGAATTTACCGTTATTCGTATTATGGAATATATTTTTGTTGTATGTAATATTGTTCATTAGGGATATTAAATAGATCTATGTACTTGGATTTTCATAAAAATGTTTCCTCACCCTTAAAACTCGAGATTTATAGGGTGTATGTAGACTTTTTTGGTTGACTGTATTTATGAAAGAAAAACTGATCTCATTTACCTATTTATTAAAGTTTTAGCATCGTTTTCGAAAAGCAGTAAGGTGAACGCAGACTTTCTGGGCTATGTGTACTTGGGAGTCATACTTAACAAAAAACTTAATTTTGGTGACCACATTTCCTATGTTATGAATAAAACAAATAAAATAACGAGGATTATGTATCCATTTATAAACGGAAAATCTGGATTAAATATAGAGAATAAAACATTGATACTTAAATCAATATTTTTGCCAATACTATATTATTGTGCACCATTATTTTCAAACGCTGCAAATAACCATATCAAGAAACTGCAAATTGTTCAAAATAAGCTGCTGAAAAATGATATTTAATCTTCCGATGTATTATTCCACGCAAAGACTGCACTCCCTATCCGGATTTCAACTCGTTAAGGAAAAACTTGAAATATTCAGGACCAATTTTGAGACAAGATGTACATATTTCTTCGTCCTATACTCACATAAGCTGTGTTCCTTTACTTACCTGAGGTTACCATTTTTCCCATTTGTTACCATTTTTAACCTGCAAAGCGTTCCTTAACCCCGAAAAGTGGCAAAACTGGAAGCAATTTTTAAGAGAGTGAGAGGGGAGAGAGCGAAAATGGCTTTCTCTTCTACCACAGGCTACCAGCAAAATGTCTCCAGGTAGAAACTGGCAGAACTGATTTTTCGACTTTTGTTTGACGATTATTTCACAAAATGGACGAAAAACCGAAGAAAAAGTCGAACACTGACAACACTAAATTAAAAACTGTGAAATAAAAGACGAAAATTGATTTTTTATGTTTCTTTTTGACATTGCTGCCAGATATACCATTTTTCCGTTCCTTTACTTTTCTGGTAAAAATGTTCATGAGAGAGCAATTTTGACACTTTTCTCTTTTACCACCCTTACCATTAAAAAAGTAAAGGAACAAAGCTATAAATGAACTTGTTCCATAAATGGATGTAAAAATCCAAACCCCAATTGTAAGGTTTAATTTTTTTTCCTTATGTATCTAATATCAAATGGCCTGTTCCCGTACTTTATAAAGTGGTAAAAGTCGCAAAAGTTGTAAAAGTCGTAAACGATTTTCATATAAATTTTGTGTACGGGAAAGCAAAATGTGTAAAAGTGGTAAAAATTTGTAAAAACTTTTTAGTTCTGGAACAGAGCTAAAATGTGTAATCATAAATCATATTGTTACAAACATATTTATATTTACTTATATTTAAGTAGAAAAGGAAAATTAAATTTCCTAAACTCTTTATATGTATGTATGTATATATCTGATAAAACCCAAAATGTCATACAAAACAGTCAAAAGTATCCACTTCAGTTTCTTTCATTAAAACTGCGATTGCTAAGAATTGGTTAATGATAGCGATTTCATTCCTTTTTATATTTTTACATTAGTGTCTTAACTTATGCTTGGTTTACATTTACGAAATCCACTCGATTTCAACTGTCAAATCCATAGGTTAAACGTCAAATGAAATCCAGATGAGATTTTATTTGACGTTTGAGCTATGGAATTGACAGTTGAAATCGAGTGGATTTCGTAAATGTAAACTTAGCATTAAATATAATAAAATAAAATTAACGAAATTCAGGTAAATTTAGATAAAAAAACAAGTAAGAAAGGCGTTAAGTTCGGCCGGACCGAACTTGTTATACCCTCCACCACAAGTTATTTTGAAGTAAAATGGAATAATAGTTTCCTTTCGCGTATGAAGAAGACTAATACCCCGTTTATATATAACCGGATTTAACAAACCGACTGGGTTTTATATGTCAATTCCATTGCTTATATTTCAAACAAATCCTCATAAAGAAGGTTAACCCTGCAAAAAGCTCTAATATAAACAGCATATTAATACTAGATTTCAGCAATTTCGGTAAAACAATGTGAGGCACCGTTCTATGGGGGCTATTTCAAAACGTAGATCTATACCGACAAATTTCTGACGGAAAGTTTTTAGACTCAAAGAAGACTAAATCTATGGGGATATAGGAAGACGTGGACCTATAACGATAATACTCTTCTGGAATATTTTATAACTCTTGGAAGACTATATAACGAATTTCAGAAATTTCGGTGGGATATTGACGTCACAATCTTCAGTATTACGACAATCGGGAGGTACCGTTCTAATGGGGCTATATCTAAACGTGGACCTATACCGACGAATATAATCGGAAATGGGGCAATATGAAAGCGTGAACCTGTACAGACAAATTTCTGGCGAACAGTTTTATATCACATTGAAGACTAAATACCAAATTTCAGCCATTTTGATGCAATATTGAAGCCACAGCCTTTAAAATACGGAAAATCCGGAGGTACCTTTCCATAAAGGGGTAGTTTGAGTACCCCCAACGAAGTCTAAATACCAAATTTCAGCCATTTCGGTGGAATATTGAGGCCACAACGTTCAAAATACCGAAAATCGGGAGGTACCGTTCTATGGGGGCTATATGAAGGCATGGACCGATACACAAAAAGTTCTGGGGGAAAGTTTTATACCACCAACGTAGACTAAGTACCAAATTTCAGCCATTTCGGTGTGATAATGAAGCTAAAACCTTCAAAATACCGAAAATCGGGAGGTACCGTTCTATGGGGGCTATATGAAGGCGTGGACCGATACCGACAAAATTCTGGGGGAAAGTTTTATACCCTTAAAGAAGACTACGTACCAAATTTGAGCCATTTTGGTAGGATAATGAAGCTAAAACCTTAAAAATACCGAAAATCGGGAGGTACCGTTCTATGGGGGCTATATCAAAACGTGGACCGATATATCCCATTTTCAATACCAACCATCCTGCAAGTAGTAAAAACTTCTGTACCAAATATTGACTCTCTATCTTTCAAATTCCGAGCTGTATCTTGATTTCAACAGACAGACAGACGGACGGACTGACGGACGGACGGACAGACGGACATGGTCAAATCGACATAGAATTTTATGCTGATGAATAATATATATACTTTATAGGGTCTCCGACGAATATTTCGATGTGTTACAAACGGAATGACAAATTTAATTATACCCTCCATATGGTGGAGGGTATAATAAAAATGGTTAAACAACATCGATTTCTACCTCACAGTCAAAAGTATGCACTCATGGTTTAATAAGAAAGGTTAGCCAACGCTTTATGTCAATTTCATTCGAGTATTCCTAAAACTTCAAAACGATATACACAAACTGTGTATGTGTGTGTGGTGTTTGAATAATATGTCAAACAATTCTAAAAACAATCGAATTCAATGATTTTTAAAATTATTTTTGGAACATTTGTATGGAAATAATTCGTCAGGCTATCATTGAAACAAACATTTTATCATATCCACAACTTGATTATGCGGAGAAACATTGGTCCTTCATTAATTTTTCGCGATTTTTATAAAATGCTCAAAATTGGTGTTGTAAACAAACCCACTTGTTGCTTAATTTGGAAGTTTTAGGAATTCAGGAAAAACAAGGGTTCTATAGAATTTTTTCATTTAAATCTACCTCTTTACTTATACCATGGTATGCACTCTAAAATTTTCATGAAACAAAAAGGATTTTTTAGGGTTTCAGCCCTTGGTATGACATCCTTTGTTATCCTCTTTACAGCTTTTAGCCTTTTTGGCAAAGATTTAACTAAGTTTTCGGGACAAGATATCGGAATTTTTCCCCATTCTTCTTGTAAGGCATATTTCAGGGTTCCTATACTTTAGATGTTACAATTTTTTATATTTGTCTCCAAAATACTCCATAAATTATCTATAGGATTCAAATCCGGGGATCGGGGAGGTGTTTGAATCACATTTGGACAGTTACATAGCATCCATTTTGGAAAAATATGTGATTTGTGCTCGGGCTCATATATTGATAAAATTGGAATGTTGCCCCAAATCCCATTTTTTCAGCGCCTAAATTTCAAATTATCCTTTCAGAATGTTTAAATAATACATCTTATCCTTAATTCCTTCGATAAAGACACGATTTCCTACACCGGAAGCACTCATACAACGTATACCAAAACAGAGTCTCAGTTCTCAGTTTTTGAAATGATGCCTTTTTAGCGAAAAACCGAACTCTTTAAGTATCTAGTATTCTCATATGAATGAGAATCACACTCACTTTTCCGCTTTTCCAAAGAAACACCAAAATCAAAATATTTTGCAACATGTCAGCACGTATCAACTAAGAATTCTTCGAATTCTGTGAGTTGAAAAGAACACCAACACAGTTGCCTGTGAGGTTGTTATTGGAATTTTGTTTTTTTTTTTTGTTTTTAACAAAGCTCCATTCGCCCGTTCCTCTGCTGTTTTTTGTTTGTTTTGTTTATTGTTGAAGATTCAATCTCATTTTCGATTGCTTGAGTGGAGTATTCCCCAACTGGCTCAACTTCATTTATTACCCTCTATTACAGAGAGTAATGTTTTTCAAAACGAACCGACAGTGTTGCAAAATTTTACTGATCGCTACCAATATCATGATTTCATCCCGGCGAAGGGAATTATCAATTGGCTTCTCAGTTTTTGAAATGATGCCTTTGAAAAACATTACCCTCTGTAATAGAGGGTAATAAATGAAGTTGAGCCAATGGGGGAATACTCCACTCAAGCAATCGAAAATGAGATTGAATCTTTAACAATAAACAAAACAAACATTCAATACAAAACACTACAACAAAGGCTGTGATTTGGATCGAAAATGGAGTGCATCCTAGCTGTGTGCCGTGGATGCAAAATGGAGTGCATCCTAGCTGCGCGCTCTCTTGTAAAATTCATAGGTGAATTCATAGGAAAAGATGTACTCCAGCGGCAATTGTTCTAGTGATTTAACTGCGGATGCAAACTTTTTGCTGGGTAATTACGCACAAGGTACCAATCTTTTATAAAGGAAAAACCAAAAAGTTAAAACACTAAAGATGGCATAACTCATTTATGTATTTTTCAACCAATTTCATTGGTTTTTCACATTTTGTAAAGCTAACTAAATTTCCTTCTTGATAAAAGTAAATAATTACGCAGTTTGGTGTCTTCTACGCAGCATAGAGCACGAGGAAAAGCATTTTCCTGTTTTTATAACTCACCCATTTGTTACCCGATTTTTAAAGATTATGGCTTGTTCGAAAGACACAATTTTCACCTTTTAAATAAAAAATAAGCTGTAAAAGTCCGGGAAAAATAAGTTATGTCCGTTTTATGTTGAAAATCCATGAAACCCCGTTTTCACTACATTTACCGTTATAAAATAAAAAAACGATGTGACCCAAAGGAACCAAAGATATTTTCGTCTTCCATGGAATCCCACAATATCGAATTTATGCATCAGAACCCCCGCAAATTTTCACTGTAGCACAGTGTAATTTAGTTATGATTTTGAATTTTTTAAAATTTCAATTAAAATACCTTTTTCAGATGGGTCTTTTAAAAAAATGTTGCATTCCCACTTGTGGAAGTAGAATAGTAGGAAAAATGGAGATCAGAAAACTTAAAAAAGAAAACCCTAATTACCAGGAACCCGAACAAAATTTTAGATTTCATAACGTTATTTCAAATTGGATACCGTTATTAGTAAACAAGTATGGGTTAGTTGAAGGTACATTAATACATATACAAAACATTTTAATGAAGATGATACAACAGGTGGAAATAGAATTTCCCGTGACACATACCCAACTTTCCACTTACCATTGCCCATCAATAGCTCTGTTCCAGAACTAAAAAGTTTTTACAATTTTTACCACTTTTACAAATTTTGCGTTCCCGTACACAAAATTTATATGAAAATCGTTTACGACTTTTACAACTTTTACGACTTTTACCACTTTATAAAGTACGGGAACAGGCCAAATGATGGAGCAATTTCTAATAATGTGGAACCCTCAACATCAAATAATCATGCTATGCGAAATTATATGGAAGATAATATTAATGATATTTATATGGAACCCACAACATCAAATGATGCTATGGGGGGAAATTATATACTATCGACGGGAGATGTGAGAAATATTAATGAAGAGACCATACCCTCACAAAATCCGTTTTATCAATTATATGTTCATGAATATTCTTCAAATGCTCCTGAATTAAATATTGGACATGTCGTAGACATTTATTCACGTAATCCCAATGTAGAACTTTTCGAGCATGACATGGAATTAGATCCAGAAATTTTAAATAACGATACATCTAATAATGCTATGGCAGAATTACACTCACCAGATGAAAGTTACATTTATGCTGGCATTATTACTGGTTTCTATAAGGAACCGCACTCTCCCAGAAAGGAATTATACGGAGAAGTCTGTAGGGTTTGATAATGAAACCACTGAAATTGTACATAAAATATTGAGTGAAATGCCTGAGGACGAAAAACTATGCGTATTGACATTGATGGAATGCATATACAAATAGATAAACAAAGACACGAAGCCTATATTTTTCAATTATACAGCCTTCACGGCGATGGGGAAATTTTAATAGCAGCTAAAAGTTTTCCCGATTCAGCTACTGGTGAAGAAGTATACGAAACATTATGTGAGGTTTTTGAAGCTGCTAGTAGTATAAATGCCACAATAGTATTAAACGTATGCAATGCAGGTCGAGTTAATTCCAAATTCGTGTTAAACAGCCCCACACCATTTTTTGAAATTGTGCCGGGGTATAAAATACATACTGCATTTGATTTAATGCATCTAATATGAAATGTTAGTATTGCCTTTCTTAAGTTTCCAATATGTTACAAAATCATTTAAGATGGAATATGGAAGTGCACTTCTAAGACACAAATACAAATTTGTTTCATTCAATATAAAAACTTATTCAAAACTTTTTAATGAAACTGTTGTAAATTCATTGATTGTACCAAATGTTGAAGAGGAAACAGCAACAAGAGATTTTATGAGAGGTATGATACCGTTCATACAATTAATAGAAAATGAAGGTCAATATTCCTTTGAAGATAAAAAGTTAATTGTATCTGAATTTATCGAATTTGTAGGTAATATGACTGATGATAGCAACGCAGCCAACTGATGAACAAACTGTATATTTAAAAGCACAATCTGATGCTGTAATAAAATGCACAGCAAGTTTAGATCGAAAACTATTTTGGGATTAAATATTTGATCCGAGATGCCTTCAGAAAGATATCCTACGTCATAATTGATATGAAAGAAAAATCTCCTTTTTCCCTGTGTTGGGATGGTTATGTAAATAAATATATATTTATAAATACATACATGCACCATACATTAATAAGTCTGTCTTGTTACTTTCCCAGCAAAAATTTTCCAGCAAGAACTTTCTCAGAGAGTAAGGGGTTTTTGTTCTCTTTTGCTAGAAAATTGTAAAATGTAAACAGACACCTTCCCAGCAAAAACCAGCAAGCAATCAGCTGGCTTGCCAAAACAGACAATTTGTCCGCCAATAAAGGAAGCAAACACGTTGTATTTTATTAAAAATTAAAAAATAAAATGAAAGAAAAAAGTATTTTTCCACTTTACAAATTTGTTTTCCATAAAACAATACAATTAGACTAAAATGGTTTTTAATTTTCACAAACATAAATCAACAACAAATTAAAAACAGATGATTGATTGTTTTCAGGAAGAAGAAGAGCTTGCAAGTGCTTTCTAGAAGAAATTTGTCTAGCAAGAATTTGCAAGCTCTCAGTGAAAGAACTGTCAAAATGTCTCTCTCGAATCGCTCTCTTTTGCTGGTTTTTTGTGTTAACAGACGACTTCCAGCAACAATTGGTACAAATTGTTACAAGTTTTAGGGTAACCAGACACAGCTAATATAAAGAAGAGAAATATACAATGTATATAATAATATTTATTAAAGGCTTTTTTGCATAGCAAATTTAAAGCCATTTTGCAAAATAATCAGCCTTATTACGGTTGGCGTAGTCGTATCCAGAATTGCAAGTTGACGTGTCGAAACGACTGATTGGTATTATGAATATATTCGTTCTTAAAAGTTAAAATATCACATTTTAAAGAATTCTTTTGGTTAAAAAATTAATAGAATTATTAGTAGATCATGTTTAAGCTTTTAATCCAGAAGAAAAACCAACCCTACAGTTTTTACAATCAAAATAATTGTTCGGCGTAGACGTTTTTGTAGTCATTGGCGTAGTCGTTGTCGTAGGGCTAATTTATGGTATCACGAAAAATTTACGACAACGACAATTCTTTCCTCATACAAAATTAAAAAAAAATTTTTTTAATTGTAAAATAATTCGTTCGAAATCATCTTTTGAACAAGAACTAAGAAATTTGCATTGCTTGAATCTTTATACGAGGACTCCAACAGATGTTCAATAGGAAGTTTGTCATCTGATAAAAACACGAAAGTTGTCATACGAAAATGAATTAAAGAAGTAAAATTTTTATTTATTTTAGTTATTTTCCAATATATTTCATTAATCATTGCCAAAAAAAATCTTTTGAAATTGATTTGTTTTTATTTTTATATGCAGTCGTTAACAAAATCGGTCACGACTCTTTCCTCGCATTTCAACGCCATACGTGACACCGATTTGTCGTATCAAAAAAATAAATTTTATTTATAGCAGCATCCGGCAAAAAGGGGCACACGTGCCCTTGATGAGAATAACAACAGAACAAACACCACTCAGTCTTCGTTCAGAAGTCAATGAAGGTGGTTCTGTTGTCGCTTGCTTCAATGATTTTTATACCCTCCACCATATGGAGGGTATAATTAAATTTGTCATTCCGTTTGTAACACATCGAAATATTCGTCGGAGACCCTATAAAGTATATATATTATTCATCAGCATAAAATTCTATGTCGATTTGACCATGTCCGTCTGTCCGTCCGTCCGTCAGTCCGTCCGTCTGTCTGTTGAAATCAAGATACAGCTCGGAATTTGAAAGATAGAGAGTCAATATTTGGTACAGAAGTTTTTACTACTTGCAGGATGGTTGGTATTGAAAATGGGATATATCGGTCCACGTTTTGATATAGCCCCCATAGAACGGTACCTCCCGATTTTCGGTATTTTTAAGGTTTTAGCTTCATTATCCTACCAAAATGGCTCAAATTTGGTACGTAGTCTTCTTTAAGGGTATAAAACTTTCCCCCAGAATTTTGTCGGTATCGGTCCACGCCTTCATATAGCCCCCATAGAACGGTACCTCCCGATTTTCGGTATTTTGAAGGTTTTAGCTTCATTATCACACCGAAATGGCTGAAATTTGGTACTTAGTCTACGTTGGTGGTATAAAACTTTCCCCCAGAACTTTTTGTGTATCGGTCCATGCCTTCATATAGCCCCCATAGAACGGTACCTCCCGATTTTCGGTATTTTGTACGTTGTGGCCTCAATATTCCACCGAAATGGCTGAAATTTGGTATTTAGACTTCGTTGGGGGTACTCAAACTACCCCTTTATGGAAAGGTACCTCCGGATTTTCCGTATTTTAAAGGCTGTGGCTTCAATATTGCATCAAAATGGCTGAAATTTGGTATTTAGTCTTCAATGTGATATAAAACTGTTCGCCAGAAATTTGTCTGTACAGGTTCACGCTTTCATATTGCCCCATTTCCGATTATATTCGTCGGTATAGGTCCACGTTTAGATATAGCCCCATTAGAACGGTACCTCCCGATTGTCGTAATACTGAAGATTGTGACGTCAATATCCCACCGAAATTTCTGAAATTCGTTATATAGTCTTCCAAGAGTTATAAAATATTCCAGAAGAGTATTATCGTTATAGGTCCACGTCTTCCTATATCCCCATAGATTTAGTCTTCTTTGAGTCTAAAAACTTTCCGTCAGAAATTTGTCGGTATAGATCTACGTTTTGAAATAGCCCCCATAGAACGGTGCCTCACATTGTTTTACCGAAATTGCTGAAATCTAGTATTAAGTCTTCTTCATACGCGAAAGGAAACTATTATTCCATTTTACTTCAAAATAACTTGTGGTGGAGGGTATAACAAGTTCGGCCCGGCCGAACTTAACGCCTTTCTTACTTGTTAATTTTAGCAATGCATTAACGCACACGCTGTATGTGGAGAGAGCGAGAGAGAGTCGTACGCGTGAGGCCGCAAACAATGCGTTTGTATTGGTGCCGATACCTGATTTATAGCTTAAGAAATCCGTCCAGGGAATGATGAATGTGTTTCTTTCGATATTTTATGGATCTATGATACCACGGTTTAATAAGAAAGGTTAGCCAAAGCTTTATGACAATTTAAATTTTTTCATTCGAGTATGCCTAAAACTTCAAAACAATATAAACAAACTGTGTATGTGTTTGTGGTGTTTGAATAATATGCCAAACAATTTTAAAAACAATCGAATTCAGTGATTTTTAAAATTGTTTTTAGACCATTTGTATGGAAGAAATTGGTGAGATTTGCATTGAAACAATCAGTTTATCATATTCACAACTCGATTTTGTGGAGAAAACTTAACTCTTCATTCATTTTTCGCGCATTTTATAAAATGCTCAAAAAATGTATTGTAAACAAACCCACTTGTTGCTTTTATTTTGAAGTTTTAGCAATTCAAGAAAAACAAGGGTTCTATAGATTTTTTTCATTTAAATCTACCTCTTTACTTATACCATGTATGATACTGTAAAATAAAAAAAATGTTCGTAGTATATAATTTTTCATCATATAAAAAATGCAAACTACGACTACGCCTACGACATTTGAATGCATACGACTACGCCAACCGTAATAAGGGGGAATATCTTAATATCTCATATAAACAAAATTTGTCAATATAATTGAATGTTTGTAGCCGTTTTTACCATGGTAGAACAAGAAAAGGTAGCAGCAATACCCAGCTGACTGAACTGGGTTGTAGTGTTAGTGTCAAATTCCATTCGACATTTTATGTATTTATTTCTATGTTCGATGTATATTAGGGATATATATTTTTGAAGAACAAATTTATTCATCAGAAAAAAAAAACTATTTCCCATAAAGACGGCTTCATATCATTGACATGTAACCTCCTCCAGGTCCGAACGACATGCCGCACACTAAAACATCGCTTATAGAGGCGGTACAATATTTGTTAATATGTGTGGTATTTTGTTAAACTTGAAAAGAATAAAGCCCTAATAAACATGTGCTTTTTTGTTTTCAAAAGCAAATGATTGAAACATCTTCTCTTTTTTCAATGAATTACCAGCGACCCGAAACATTTTTGCAAGTATTCTACTTTCTGCGAGAAATGATGCATTTAGTGGAATGATATGGAAACATTCAAATTGAAAATCTAACGAGTTTTCATTCATGTTTTCCAAAATATTCAATCAAATGTGAAAAATATTAGTTTTTTAAATTCCAATAATTTATAGACATTTCCTTGTTTTGTTTACATTTACGTTGACACTAAGGTTTACAAACAAAAACAAATTCCTTTGTGGTTGTTGTTCGAGTTGTATTTGTTGTAGTATTAACTTTACCTTGTATTTGTTCTACCATGCGTTTTTACATTTAACAGGTTTTATAAAACGTGCGAAATTTGTAAAAATTATAATATATATAATGTAAAAATTATATATAATGTCATGTAAAAATATAAAAATATATAATGTAAAAATTATATTTTCAATGCCTCTAAATTGGTTTATTTTCAAATCCATTAGATAGTAAAAGAACACATATAAGCTGTGTTCCTTTACTTACCTGAGGTTACCATTTTAACCATTTGTTACCATTTTTAACCTGCAAAGCGTTCCTTAACCCCGAAAAGTGGCAAAACTGGAAGCAATTTTTAAGAGAGTGAGAGGGGAGAGAGAGCGAAAATGGCTTTCTCTTCTACCACAGGCTACCAGCAAAATTTCTGCAGGTAGAAAATGGCAGAACTGATTTTTCGACTTTTGTTTGACGATTATTTCACAAAATGGACGAAATCCCGAAGAAAAAGTCGAACACTGACAACACTAAATTAAAAACTGTGAAATAAAAGACGAAAATTGATTTTTTATGTTTTTTTTCTGACATTGCTGCCAGACCTACCATTTTTCCGTTCCTTTACTTTTCTGGTAAAAATGTTCATGAGAGAGCAATTTTGAACAATTTTGACACTTTTCTCTTTTACCACTCTTACCATTAAAAAGGTAAAGGAACAAAGCTATAATAATGGCCCATAGGGATTGTAAAGGGGTGAGTACATAAGCTGCCTTGCCTGCTTACCTTGCATGCTTCTGATAAAAGAATAAAAAAGAAAAGGGCAACCCAGTTCGACATTTGCTCGGCCTTCTTTATTCTTTTATTTTTATTATGTCAGAAATGGGATTTGACAGTTGAAATCGAGTGGATTTCGTAAATGTAATAGGCCGTTTACATATAACCGGGTTAACCCAGTGGGTCTGGTTTTCAAATGCCATTTCCATTGTGTATACTTCAAATAAATCCTCATAAAGAAGGTTAACCCTGCAAAAAACTATAATATAAACGCCGTATAAACCAAGCATAAATCCACTAGATTTCAAATGTCAATTCCATTGCGTATAGATCAAATAAATCCTTAAAATAATCACGTGCAAAAAAAAATCTATAATACAAACAGACCATTAGTAAAGTTCAGGATTTAAATTAGCAATGCCATTGAACTAGCAAGTAAAACAAGAGTTTTGTGTTCGGAATTGACAACTTAGTCGGCTTTCACACAGTGTACTTTCGTCACGGAGACATCATTTCTTGCTTTCCGTTTTCGCTTCATTCGTATTTTTTGTAAGCAGGGTTGCATTTTTGCGGGATTTTTGTAACAACCGTACATCTTTACCTAAGCGTACTATTCATGTACCGAATGTACAAAAATGTTTTAATGAAATATGTTGAAATAGAGATTACAAAATATGTGTATATATTGATTCTGATGAAAAACATCATTGCAGGTAAGAAACATAATCAGGGCAATCATGAATAAAAATTCCGTGCGGAATTTGTTCCCTCTCCCCAATTTCACAATTTTTTATTTTCGTATTATTTATGTCCAAAAAGGGAATATTTTTGTTGATTAGGCAAGAATATTCCATAATTAGGAGATTCTAGCAGTTTTCCACGTTTTAAAATAATAATTTTTTAAGAATTTCACATTTTTAAATTATTTTCCGTGCGGAAAAATTCCGAGGGAAATATGTATTCATGATTGCCCTGAATAAATAAGTGCAATAAAATAATTATTTTGTGTATGAATTTACATCAACAGTACTTTTCCGTACGTTTTCTTCTCTACATTTTCCCACCCTGACAACTTCTACGAATGAACATCAAAACGGAAACTGTGAAATGGTGTCGCCAAAACGACACTGTGTGAAAGCTGACTTAAATTACACTTTTTGGATGTACACGTCAAATTAATCCCACAACGTCGCTTGCTTCCCCAAATATCAAATTATAAAGGAATGCCAGAGCCTCTTTGGAAATCCGCCTGCGTTCCCCTTTAGGAGGCTCTGGCATTCCTTTATAAGATGTGTTCCTTTCATGGTACAATAATACAGGTAGCATTATCAAGCCAGCTGATGGTAACATAATGTGTCAATTGCATTGAATTGATGTCAAATTTTGACATCTTATGTTACCGACAATTGCCGATGCGGCTACCTGTGTATTTGTACCATGGTTCCTTTACTTACCTGAGGTTACCATTTTTACCATTTATTACCATTTTTAACCTGCAAAGCGTTCCTTGACTATTTGGAAAGCAAGCAACGATTGATTCTGTTCTGGCCTTTAGTTTTAGGTTTCCAGGTTTCCATTTACGAAATCCACTCGATTTCAACTGTCAATCCCATTGCTTAATCGTCAAATGAAATCCAATGGATTTCAGATGGGATTGCATTTGACGTATACACAAAGGAATTTACAGTTGAAATCCACCAGATTTCGTAAATGTAAATGTATTATAAATTAAGTTTAAAACTTGGTTTACACTATGCACTTATACGATGATTAAGTGCATTATCTCGATTTATTAGACATATGTCTATTGTATGACAATGACAACTTAAATCGACCGGATTTTCTAAACTAATAGCTGGTTTATACTTTTGCTCCCGTTGTTTACACTTATTTTTTGTTGTTTTCAAACATATCACAATAATCAAGGTAGAGGCATATTTGCAGCTGATCGAACATGAAAAATTTTTTATAGAAAGTATTTATTGAAATTTTGCTCATTTACTAATTTTACCATTAAAAAATACAGGAACACAATGAAAAATTAACATTGTAACAAAGCAATTTATTTATTTTTTCACCTTGTCGCAGCAATTTGCCACCTACCTTGTTTATTGTGATAGTGAAAAGTGTTGCAAATTTTGGTACTTTTTTAAGCAAAAACAGGGTTGTATATCATGAGTACTGAGATTTCTATGTTGATTTCGCTGAAATAAACGAAATGAGATGATTTCATTTTTGTATGCAAAATCATCGTAAATTTTGATGATTTTGCGTGAAATCACGAAGTAAGTAAGTAAGTAAGTAAGTATTTTTATTCGAGTCTTCTTCTTTTTCGATTGTACAGATATACAAAGTAAAATGATAACAATTTGTAAGTCTTAGAACTATTGTTGTCTTGCTCTAATAACAATAAATGTATATATATGCTACGTGCGAAATTTGAGAGGAAGCAAAAATAAAATGTAAACAAATGATATGACAATAAGGTATGCTCGGAGACCTAAACATTGTATGTCAGAGCTGCGTGTCTGCAATTAATAAATAATATCAACAAAATAAAATTAAAACTAAATAACAAAAAGAGAGCTGTTCGCGATTTGAAGAACAGCGAAAATGTAAATATACTAAAAATTGGTAACTATATGTGAAGGTGTAAAACGAGCGCTCTTTTTATACTAGAGCAGGATATTATATACAAAGTAAAGCTTGTAAAATGCAAAATGATATTTTTAACTATTTTTGTTTACGAGGGTTGGCGTTTTTTGTTTGGGATGACGACTTCTATTTTGTTTTTCAAAATAGTCAGGCTTAATCCCATAGTTGTTGTTTTAATATTTTATTAAAACAACTTTAATTTATTAGTGGGAAAAAATTGGCGATGTTTACCAAGCTAGCAATTGACACTTGGGTATAAAAAGTTTCTTGTTGAAAAACAAGAATTAAGGGAACTGATGAAGATCTGTGGCGAGATCTAAAACTATAGTATTCCCTGCCTTACCCCTTGGTAAACATCGCCAATTTTTTCCCACTAATAAATTAAAGTTGTTTTAATAAAATATTAAAACAACAACTATGGGATTAAGCCTGACTATTTTGAAAAACAAAATATTTTTGTTTACTTTTTATCACAGATTAGTTATCAGTTTATCCTCTGTGGGAGCCTGGAAGCGAGGTGGTGAAGAAAGGTGGCATTATATATTCATCGTTATCATCCTCCAGGTTCTCGTTCAAAATGCCTACCGAGGATAAGTAAGGCAAATCATTCCAGGTTATGTCTTTTTCCAAGTCATATATTGAATTTAGAAGGGAGTTCTCGTGGTCTGCCAGCGCTTCAATAAACTTTCTGTGATGGCGTAATGTATACTTACAAAAAGGAACAACTCCTGCGGAATTGTATATGTAAGCATTTGAATATTTTTTGTTTTGGGTCTCAAAGTTTTTATCAACGCATTTCCTCAGTATTTTTCTTTCATGTATTTCCAATTCTTTGGCCACTATAGGAGATATAGTGAACCAGATTGGAAAACCATATGTAAGGATGGATCTTACAGCCACTTTGTACAGCAAAAGTTTGGTGTTCTGCGGTAAGTATTTGCTGTTAAGAATATATGAGAATCTCCCTAAAATTTTCTTTGTTTTTTCTATATTTGAGCGCACGTGGATGTTAAACTTGAGCAGGTTTGTAAAGGTTATACCTAGATATTTCATCGACGTTTTAAAGGGAATGTCAACGCCATCCAGTGATAGTCTAAGCATCTTGCTTTCTGGAACCACAAACCTGGGACACTTTCCCGATGCATTGCGAATGCATATCGCAACAGATTTGGCTGCATTAACTTTTATACCCCAGCGCTTGTAAAAGTCATTGATGATGTTTAGGTGAGTAGATGCGTAGTTTAGTGCATTTAATGGTGACACATTGTGTGCGTATATTAAACAGTCATCTGCGTATAAGATGGCTTTCGAATGACGGGAGACATGCGGAAAATCGTGCAGAAAGATATTAAACAAGTATGGCGCTAGAATACTTCCCTGTGGTACACCACTTTTCACATCGCCGCTGGCAGAAACTGCATCTTTAATTTGCACCATAAATTTACGAGATGTGAAAAAACTCTGCATGATTTTTACGATGTATGGATCAACATTGAGTTCAACTAGCTTGTATAAGACTCCCATGTGGCATACGGAATCAAACGCTTTTTGTATATCAAGTGAAACAGCGACAGTACAGTTCTGATTATTTAAGTTTGACGTGATGTCGTTATGAAATTTGAGCAAGGCATGTTGAGTAGAATGACCTCGTTTAAATCCAAATTGAAAATTAGGAATTGGATCAAATGTAAATTCTTTTTCCAGTTTCTCTTTTAGTACCAGTTCAAACAATTTCCCTATGTTTGATAGAAGAGAGATAGGACGGAAGTTGTCCATACTGTCAATGGCGGCCTTTTTTTTAATGGGAATCACTTTGGCGATTTTCCACTGAGAGGGGAAATATCCATTGTTTATGCAATTATTAAAGATACATGTAAGTAAATTTACCGTGGAGTCAGGAAATTTTCTGATGATGAAATTAGAGACTCCATCAGGACCGGAGGATCTTTTTGTGTTTACATTGCCAATTATCTCTCTTATCTTTTCAGGAGAAACGAAATGGTACGTATCAGGATTATCCAGACCGTTAAAAGATTCATCAAACGAATAAATGCGTGACGATGTTGAATTCATACAAGACAGAACTCTATCGTTGAGATCATCAACAGGAACAGATGGTACAGTTTCTTCAAAAATTGATGAGTAATAATTTTTGAAATTATGTGCAATGTCAGAAGGGTTTGTTATGGTATTATTTTCAACATGAATTTTATTGCAGAAGGGAGCCTTAGCTTTTCCTGTGATCTTTGCTATTTCCTTGAATGCTGATGGACTTGGCTTGATTTTTTTCAACCTATTGTTGAAGATTTCTGTCGTTTCCATATTAATAAGCTCCTTTATAATAGTTTTTAGAAGTTGGATTTGATTTGAGAGAATGGAATACTCCCGGCTTATTCTGTTACCAGAGCGATGGAAAATTTTTTTTAAATTTCTCTGCCACTGATGCTTGATTTTAAGGAAATGTCTCACTCTGTCGGAAAGAGGTAATTTTCCGTCTTTCAACTCAATTTTTTGTGAGTGTATATTATGAACTTCAGAAAATCCGCTATTAAAATTGTTGATAACGTCATCAATTTCATAATTTTCTAGGCTTCTGTTTGATGGTGGCATAAATTGGAGCGAAATTCTGTCCAAATCTTGACGAAAGTTATTCCAGTTGGTTTGCTTGTAAGATGTAAAAATTTGTGGAGTGCTCAAGGTAATACTTGGATATTAAAATTTCAACCCCAATTTTATAGGAAAATGATCCGAAAACGTTGATATGGTAGAAATGGTGAAGTTCTGATTTAGAGCATCAACTAAGTGTGAACTGATTAAAAAATGGTCTAGAAATGAGGCACCATTTGGGTAAGAAGGGCTTGAGTCACAAATTCTGGTGACCTCCATCGAATTATCATCAAGCCAGGACGACAGGCATCTACCATTTAAGTTTTCAAAAGTATCACCCCAAGATGGACTTTTTGAGTTTAAGTCGCCGCCAATAACAAAGCCGTCGAAATTGCTGGAAAGTTGAATTAATTTATTCAGATCCGATACAAGTCTTTGTGCAGGAAAATTGCATGGTATATAAGCTGATCCAACCAGATATTTCTTGGATAAACTGTTGGAACACATTTCTATTTGGATGAATGAGGTATTTATACCCATATCTTCAGCGGGTATACGTTGGAATTGAATAGACTTTTTAATGCATACTGCCACACCAAGTGGAGAATTATCGTAAATAAAATTGTACCCATTAATCTTGATGAACTTGTTTTTCTTTAAATGACATTCTTGAATGAATGCTATATCTATATTGTTAAAATGGAGTATGTTGGCAAGTTCTACTTGCCTACTTTTTTCCACAAGTGATCTAACGTTAAATGTCAGGAAATTTATAGATCTATGGTCCATAATTAGATCTTACCTTTGATAGAAGCTGCATAAATTGTGTTTTCGCTTCATCCTTTGACATGTTTTTGTAGTTTGATAAAAATAATTGAATTTCCTGTTCTAAGGTAAGTTCCTCTGGTTCCATGAAAAATTTTGCAAGCTCCAGGAACTGCTCAATGATTTGTGGTTTCTGATTAGAAGCTTGTGCACTATTTTTGTCGGTTCTAAACATACTGGCAAATGATTTGCCAGGGGTGAACTTGGCGGTGTTGAGTATTTTAGATACATTTCTTTGGGCAGTCTCTTTATCTTCCAAAGCCTTGGTTATCTTGCTTTTCCTGGTTTGAATGTATTTTTTGTAAAATGGACAGCCTTTAAAATTTGCTGGGTGTCCATGCTTGCCGCAATTGATACAAAATGGTTCCGTTGTATCGGAACTTGTCCTTTGGCATTCACCAGGGAGGTGTGTTTGGCTGCATTTTACGCAATTGTATGTTGAATTGCAATTACGGGAAACGTGTCCCCACCTTTGACATCTGAAACATTGGAGATCACCACTTTTCTTTTTGGGTTTCTCCCAGTATATGGATTGACTGAAAATTTCACGAATGTGTGTGACTTCGCCGAATTTCTTCCCCGGGCAAAGGGAGACCAACATGAGGAACGTGTCTCTTTTATTTTTTACGGACCAAGGAGTTTTATATTTTGTTACTTTGTCCACTGTGTTTGGTATCAGTATATCCAACTCTTGTTTTACTTCATCAGGTGAAGCATGATCATAGAGACCTCGAAGAACTAAAGAAGTCTGTTTTAGTTCCTTCGGTGTAAAAGAATAAGACTGAACATTTTTGTCTTTCAAAATGGCCATCATTGAAGCATGTATTTTCGGATCATTGAAATAAATTTTGCTTTTGCTCTTATTAACATTGATGATTCTGAATGAAGAATTGGGTAACGACGATCTTAATGTGTCTCCTAGTGTCTTTATGTTGACATTAAACACAAAGATTGGCGGACACCAAGAAATCTTGGGTTTAGGGTTCACATCCTTGGCTTTGGTTGGTGTTGGATTGCTGACAGGGGTTGGAACAATGTCAATGTCTGCCAAAGCACCAAGAATACCATATTTGTTCTGATCCTGTGGGATAAAGTTCTTTATCCTTTCGTTGAGATCAGAAATGTCTACTCTGATAGGTGACAATGCACCTTCAATCCGTTGTCTTTTGCGTTCATTTTGTTGTATGGTTTTTGTTTGTGTATTTACTGCTTTTGATAGCGCCGGTATAGAGATATTTGATGTTGATGCAATTTCTTCAGTGCAATCATACTCCATGTCAGGAGGGAGAGATTCAGGCTCCTCCATTGCAAGTCAATGCAATAAGGAAGCCTTCGTTTTGTTTTTTGTTTGAAAATTCAATATATGAAAGGAATAATTATTTGATTGAAAACAATACGTCTTGTATGTTCGAATGTTGCCACCTTTTTTCGTGAAATCACGAAACATCTACGAAATCACGAAACGATGCCGAATGTAAACCCAGCACAACATAGTCTAAACGGGGTATAAGTTTACCTTATTAAACTTCGCGTATTTTCTTGGAATAGTGTGGCAACGTAAACAGCTGTTTTTTTAATTTTATACTTTCTTTAATTATCCTTTTCTGTTTTGTTCCCTAACTATTGGTATTTTTGTTTTGATTCTTGATTTTTATTGGTTCAATTTTTTTCTTCTACTTGTTCTCTTGTTGTCAGACCGTTTGTCAGTTTTATTTTTGACGTGTTCAGAAAAAATAGGAATCTTGCAAAATTTAAATAATCATGTAAAATATCTCTTTATTGAAGCAAAACAAATTTCGAAACAAAATGTTCAAGATAGAGTCATATATAACACCGATTATTCTTAATTACTTGGCGAAATATGTTAAAAATATCCGGCCACAAGATTTTCAAGTATCTTTGTGGGAGGGTGAAGTAACATTCCAAAACCTCGATTTACGTTTAGATGTATTGGAGCAGGAGTTAAGTTTACCATTTGAATTCCTATCTGGTCATATACATGAGTTGGTTATACAAATACCATGGACGAAAATAACTAGCGAACCCATTAAGGTACTGATCAACACAATAGAATTTGTGTTGAAAGCTAAAACAACAACAGAACATGGTGCCAAGTCGTCTGCAGGCAGTTCTCCCCAACATCAACATGCTGCTTTGGTGGAGGGTACGACAAAAAACACACGCAAAGATGATGAAACTTCAAGTATGAGTTCGGGATTGGCTATGAAAATTGTTAATAACATAAATGTTCAATGCCAGAATATTATTTTAAAATATGTCGAAGAAGATATAGTGGTTTCAATGAATGTCCAATATCTAAGCTATTGTCCAGCTAATGAGCTGTGGCAACCGGCAATGATTGACGTAAATCCCCACAAAGTTTTGATGCGAAAACTTATAAATATATCGGATTTGACAATATGCCTGGATAAACGCAATTCAGCGGGTCAGATTGATGTTTGTCAAGAACCCGTGTTGTATCGGTGAGTGAATATTGCTTTAGATTTAGTTTAGGGCTCCACTTGAATTCTATTTTTCGGAGTTCAAAATATTAAAATATAAAAGTGGGGCCCTCAAATATTTTGAAAATAGATTTAAAATGATTTTCTAAAATTTTTAGATGCACTTTGGAGATACGTTTCTTGCGCAAATATAATAGCAGTACAATGACAACTAGCAGTATAACCCGTATAGGAATTTTCACTCAAGCCCTTGATCTAAATCTGTCATCTTTACAAATTCCAATGCTGATGCGTTTAATTAAATTTCTCACTTCACTTTCGGATGATGGTGATGCGGAAGAAGACTTGTGTGCAGCGAATAAAGAACGTGTCGCCGATAGATCCTCAGACACTGCAGGATCATCATATTTATCATGGGCTTGGAATTTACTACCCAGTTTTACATTCGAAGAACCAGATGAAGTGGATAGTGGTAGTGATGATTCACCCGGTCACACCAAAGATGTTGGCATTTATATTGAGGAGCTAAATTTTACACTGAAAAATTCAGAATTTATTAATGATGCAATAATGGGCGGTATTAAACGTATACGTTATACACCAATTGTCCGGTTTACATTTGGTGGATTGTATTTTGAGCGAGTGGCAGTAAAGGAGATTGAATGGAGCAGCACTAAGGCTGGGCTTTCTTCGTTATATGTTGAACCATTAGGTCAATATCGTACAGAGGATAATCAGGAATCATTGGCTTTGTTGGAAACATCACCGGTAAGTAAGAAATGGGGATTTTGTGGAAAACTTGGCCACAATACGCGTAATTTTTAAAGAATATATCTGAACGACCCCATGGCCACAATAGGTGGATTTTTCAAAGAAAAATTTTTAAAGGACCCCATAGCCACCATACTTGTAGTTTTTAAAGAATAATTTTTGAAAGACCCCATGGCCACAATAAGTGGATTGTTTAAAGCATATTTTTTGAAGGACCCTGTGACCACAAAACGTGGACTTTTTAAAGAATATTTTTAAAGAACCCTCTGTCTAAAAAATGTAAGATTTTTACAAAATATTCTTGAAAGGCCCTTTGACCACAATAGGTGGAGCTTGTAAAATTTTTGAAAGACCACCATAAGTGGATTTTTTAAAGAATATTTTTTGAGGGAACCTCTGATCACAAAAAGTGGAGTTTTTAAAGCATATTTTTAAAGGGCCCCATGGCCACAATACGTTGAGTTTTTAAAGAATTTTTTTGAAAGACCCTTTGACCACAATAGGTGGAATTTTTTAAAGAATATTTTGTAAGGACCGTCTGGCCACAATACGTGGAGTTATTAAAGAACATTTTTGAATGTTCCTTTGACCACAAAATGTGAAGTTTTTAAAAAATATTTTTGAAGGTCCCTTTGACCACAATACGTGGAGTTTTTAAAAAAAAAATATTTTTGAAGGTCCCTTTGGCCACTAAACGTGGAGTTTTTAAAGAATATTTTAAGGCCCTTAAACGTGGAGTTTTTAAAGAATATTTTAAGGCCCTTAAACGTGGAGTTTTTAAAGAATATTTTAAGGCCCTTAAACGTGGAGTTATTAAAAAACATTTTAAGGCCCTTAAACGTGGAGTTTTTAAAGAATATTTTTTTCGAACGACTCTTTTAACCACAAAATGTGGAGTTTTTAACGAATATTTTTGAGCGACTCTTTTATCCACAAAATGTGGAGTTTTTAACGAATATTTTTGAAGAACCCTTTGGCATGAAAACGTGTCTCTCAATGGAACGTGTCCCAAAAACCCTTGACATATACCCACTCACAACATTTATTACATCTCACCGAAGCTTGAGTGTGGTGGAAGCAATTGCGATAAATCGAACATCTGCATATTGGTCCTGGGGTTTTCAACTTCCCGTGTCCCAAAAACCCTTGACATATACCCACTCACAACATTTATTACATCTCACCGAAGCTTGAGTGTGGTGGAAGCAATTGTGATAAATCGAATATCTGAGTATTGGTCCTGGGGTTTTCAACTTCCCGGCACGGACCAAATAAATCCGGAGCAGGCATTCCGGAATATGCTGCATCCATATGTACACTGAGGTATCAGACGCTCGAAGGAACACGGATGTTGAGTTGTTTCGGGGCAATCCGGTGTCGAAGAACATGGCACAGTGGGATTAAAAAACTGACTGTATCTGAGGTTGGCTGTCCTTCAACTGGGAATTTGACTTTCATTGGCGCACAGAAAGTTATACTGCTACTGCTATACTTACGGACAGATTCAAAACCGACTTCTAGAATCTAATTGGCTTTAGAAACCGTACTTTTTTGCCTTTTTTGCTGAAAATACTTAAAATATGTTTTTTGTTTATTTTTCCTTTCTAGTACACCAATATGCGGTCCTTCATCGATAAGTCCCTCTTCGATGAACAGTGTATGATTGCTGATCGCGGCTGGGGTGTTACAAATTATGATGATTATGTTACACGCATTACCGATGACTATCTTACATTTCGTAGTCCAGTTTTTGCATTGGATATTATTACATATCGTTCGCCATCAGGTTGCTGCGAATCAAAAGATACCAATATTTCCACAAATATTAGCGGAAAGAAATTCTATGATATACACAAGCAGTGTCGCCTCCTCTCGTCTGGCATTACATTTCGTTTAAATGAAACATTTATGCAGGTTAAAAATATAATTAAAAATTTCATAGATTTATATGATTCATCAATAGCATATTCATCAAATGCAGAGAAAATCGAAATACATGATACATGTCAAACCACTAAAGCGAAAACAATAGCAACATATCATCAGGACTTAGCAAATACCAATAATGAAGAATCCAACGCAACGGAAGGTTATGGTGTTGGCGGGCGTAGTGCTGCTACGGATGGTTCACCAAAATTACATCCTCCCTTGGTAGAAGATTATGATGCCCTGATGCAAGGTGTACCCTTGTGTAAATATAAAATCGATTTGAAACATATGCAAGTGGAAATATATGCCAAAACCGATGCACCACTATGCAGTAATCGGCCACAGAGACGTTTACCCTCAATAATTAAGAATTCACTACCTTTCCTCTTGGTAAATTTTGATTTAATTGAAGTTAATTTAACCACACCTTTAAATCCAGATAAATTAGTACACACCACATGCCAGCTACCGGACAAACCCCAAGAGCTTCTCAATGCCTGCTATGACAATTATGAACTCAACATTGGGGATTTTACACTCAACCTTATGTCACCATCTAAAGAGTCTTCGATACGTTTGATGACAATACCCAAATTAACTCTCAGCTATGGCAGTTTATTACAACCCCATCATTGGAAAACAGATGAAGTTTCCATTAAGAAATTGGATTTACAATGTGATCACATTAAGATGGAATTTTCAAAGAGAGAACTATTTGCCTCACTCTACTTGTATGAAACATTGTGGTCGTATCAGCCCCAGTTATTGATAAAAATTTCAACAATTCTAAATCATCCCTATGAATTGGCAGATTCCATTGCCATGAATTGTTGTTTTAATAAATTGCAAGTTAGGCGACGTTTTTATCATACCTTTGATATTTGGAATGCCAACCTAACGGCGGTGACTGGGGATATATTACTTGAAAGAAAATCCGTTCAAGTTCAGAGATATAATATTTTTAATACCACAGCTAAAATACACAATAATCAAAGTAAATGGTTGGAGGTTCAAATACAGTATCCAGGTCAAAGTGGTGAACTATCCAATATTCACCAGAAGGCGGTAAAGAGAGAAGGCAGTAAAGATTCAATTAATATGGCCATTGGTATTTGGATGGAAAAGTTCCATTTGATTGGCAATAAGCAGCTGCTGGATTACCTTTCGCTAGTTTGCAAGGAAGATGAACGTTTTGTTAGAGGTAAGTTCTTAAACAATAGAGAGCTCTATATGTATGTTGTTATTCCAAGCGTTTGTATACCCTCCACTATTGTGTGGATGGTATATTAAGTTTGTTTTCTGTTTGTAACACATCGAACTAATCATTTGTGACCGTATAACGTATATATATTCTTGATTAGGATGAAATTCTAAGATGATCCAACCATGTCCGTCTGTCGTAATCACTCTAGCGTCCTCAATAATTGATATAGAACCCTAAAATTTTGCACGCGAGTGTCGTTTTTCCAATGGCAGGTCATCTTCAAAGATGGGTTATAAAGATCCACGGCTTGGTGTACTCCCCATATAACGGTACGTCCGGATTTAAGGTATTTTGAGGATTTTAGCAAGATTTTCTTCCCAAATTGGCTCCAATTCGGCACATAGAGTTACAAAAAGTTAAAAAAACTTCTGCAAAAAAAAAAAAATGCTGAAGGTAGGTCCACGTTTTGATAGAGGACCCATGTAACGGTACCTCCCGAATTAAGGTATCTTGAAGTTATTGCTACATTTTTTGATCGAATTAGCTGAAATATGAAATTTGCGGTTCTCAATGACCAAAAAACTTTTCCACTAACGTTTGGTATAGCCCCCATGTAACAGTACCTTTAGATTTTAAGTATTTCGAGGCTTTTTGACAGAATTAGCTGAAATTTGACCTTTGATGTTCCCAATGACCAACAAACTTCACCACCAGAAATTACGAACACAAACACATAATTGTTGAGGTGACGGCCCCTGGTCAAAGATTCCTCCGAGTCAATGCGGTGCATAGAACCGGCCGCCGTGGGATTGAACTGACGCCACGATACCCAACACCTGCCCAGCATGTGGATTGGGATCACACGATACATTGCATTTGTTTAGCTGCCCAGCTAACCCCACTCACCTGTCTCCTGATTCCTTATGGACGCAACCAGTCCAGGTTGCAGAATTCTTGAATCTGGATACAGAGGAACCTGATAACTGAAATAATACATAAACGAACACATTTGCGTTGCTACAACAACAACAACAACCAAATATTACTAATTTGGTATAGCCGCCATATCAAAGTAACTCCCGATTTAATGTATTTTGGGAAATTTAGATACAAATTTTAAACGAACTAGCTGTAATTTGACACTTGAGGTTTTCAGCGTCCACGAAACTTCTCCTCCAAAAATCGTAAACATAGGTTTCTGTGTTAGTATAGGACTCATATAACGTTACCCCCCATTTTCGGTATTTTGAGAATTTTAGCTACATTTTTTGAACAAACTAGCAGAATTTGACATTTGAGGTTCTCAGTGGTCCCGAAACTTCTCCATCAAAAATCGACCACATAGGTCCATTTTTTGGTATAGCCCTTATGGAACGATACCTCAAAATTTTCGGTATTTTGATGATTTTCGTTAAAATTTTTAACCGAACTAGCTGTAATTTGACACTTATCACCGGTCACGAAATTTCTCCACCAAAAATTGTCCACATAGGTCTATTTTTTGGTATAGCCCCTATAGAACGGCACCTCACAATTTTCGGTATTTTGAGGATTTTAGCTACAATTTTTAACCGAAATAGCTGTAATTTGACACTAGCTGTAATTTGATATTTAAAGCTCTCAGAGGTCCCGAAAATCCTCCACCAAAAAAATTGTTTATATATAATTTATTATTTTTGTTTTCCATTTTTTAAGATTTCTCTGCTGAAAGTGATGTTGTACAAAGTCAAACAGTTCAAAACCCTACAGTTCCTAGTAGTCATCACACAAGTTCGGCCCATTCAACGGCATATCAAACAAATCCCTCAATGCCACAAATATTTGGTAGAAAATCATCACGGAATTCAAATTCTCTAAGGAAAATATCTCATCCGGAAGAGACAATACATTACAGTTCGGAAAAGGATGAACGTATAGAGTATACAACAACAGAACCACTTATAACCGAAGAAAATAAAGTCATCAACAATGCAGTACCACAAGCGAAAGCAACGGATGAAGAAAAAATTAAAAATTATTTTAAACAATTTAATTCAATTATAATTTACATGGAAATAGCACAAAGTCAAATGGACATAAGTAATCACAAATATTTAGCGACAGATAAACACATGGATTATACACGTTTTACATTACCCCGCGTGGTGTTAAAATCCACCTTTGCAGAATATATAACACGTTCCAGTTTACGTCTAAAGGTCAATCCACCGCTGAATACAAAGACCACCTTTAATTGGACAATACAATTTCTAGATTTGTCTATAGATACCAGTATAAATGATCAGCTGTATGCAGTATTGAAACCATGGCAAACAACTGTAACCGTGGCCATGAATAAACGCAAACAAAATTCTCCAATTCAACCGAATCTATCACAATATACCACGCCGACATTTAAACCAAATCAACACACATCACCACGTAGTAAAAATACCAAGGCGAAACATCCCACATCAGATCATGCTGCAAAATCACAAGATAATTCTTCGGTTTCTTCGGGTTCGCTGAAGGAGATATTTTCTGGTAGTGAACATGGTAAAGATTCATCATCGGCCACACCGTCATTGGCAAAAGTGTGTCCAAAGACTAATGCTGATGGATCAAATGCCGTTGATTATGTTGAGGAGTTAATATGTTTAAATTTACATTTGGATTCATCAATGGTTTATATGTATGCCAATAATGTAAAAATTCTGCAAAACCATTTTCAACATATTACAAAACTTTTGGACCTAGCCTCGGAAATAGTCGTTGGTAAACGAGATGTATCAAATGCAAAATCTAATAAACCAGCAGTTAAGATTCTAACCCTCACCGAAGATCATCATCACATCAAAGAATTTATGGATCTTGATTCGAATTCAGATATATCTGCGAAACCATCCAATGAAAGTAAGTTCATACACAGTTGTTTATTTTTTCTATGAAAAGACCTATGAAAAGACCTATTGGAGAACGTATTGGTCTTCTATGAACGGACCTTTTGGTCTTGTACGATCATACATTTTGGCTTCAATACAAAGGTTTACTGGTCTTCTATTAGCAGATCTTTTTTTAGATCTTCTATGAAATGGCCTACTGGTCTTCTGTGAAGACCTTTTGATCATCTATGAGATATCCGAATATCCCTTATTTTCTTTTTTCCTTTCTCTTCCAGCCAAATCCCTGCTCAACAAACTTTCACTTTTCTGTCAATGGACTGTGGCGAAAATAATAGCAGAAGTTGTTAATTCTACAGAACAACCACAACGAAGTAAAATCATATTGGAACTTGAAGATTTTCTGTGCACCGTTGATCAGGGACAAGACTTTACCAAATATACCAATAAAATTGGAAATTTCAATTTAAATTATTACAATCAAAAATCACCAAATGAATGGTTGGCCCAAGAATGTCTGCGCATACGTATGTTAGCCGAAACAACAGACTTGCCATTTTTAAATATTGTTATTACCAAAGTTTGCCTCAGAAATTTCTATAAACGTATTGGGGTTAAACGGAAAGGTGAAATGGATCGTTTTATTAGTGAAATTGTTGTTGTAATGCAAGCTATGGAAATGATTGTGGATTTTGAAAGTGTGCAGGAGTTTTTGGAACCATTGTGTGGTGCAGTATTGTGGGATAAAGGGGAACAAAATTTGCAACAATTGGATAAGAGCAATAAAAATGAAACTATTGTGGCAGCAGCCGATTTACCCTTGATACATTTTGAAAGTAAGGGCATTACATGTTATTTCCCTTTGATGGATATGGTGCGTCAAGAACAACATCATTGTTCAGTACTAATATGTAAAATAGATAGTATTAATATAACGCCCAATTTACAAAATCCCCTGCAACGAAAACCCCAACGACCAGATGTTTATGGAAAGGCAGCATCAATGGGTATTTTAAGTATTCCCGGATCAATGGTGGAAGATCGCCAATATGAATTGACGCTGAGAAAGTTATCTGCAGCCTCAGGCAGTTGGCATGAAATTTTGACACATATGCGTAATAAAGATCATAATTTCCACACCAATCCCGCTGTTGAATGGAATAATCCAGAACGTAAACAATGTTTACGTTTGGCTGAGATTTTTAAGAATTTCACTTTGATTGCCATTTATGCACCAAATATTGTCTACAATAACATCTTAATATGTGGCGAAGCTGTGGAGTTTAATTGTTCTTCGGACTTGTTGGCCAATGTGAATACAGATCAGCTGAAAATGTTTGCTTACCATTGGCGGAAATTACAACAAATATCACAGTAAGTTTTTTTCATGAAATGAATATGATTTTGGATTATTTCTAGTTTGAGTTGAGCTTAGTAATCAAAATCTTAGGATCATACAACTCAAAATTAATTAGAAATATTCGTTAGAAATGAGTTTAGAAATTATAATTTAATTTTTCAATTAATTTTTGCAGATTTATTAGTAAAATATCTAATCAAAAAGTGAACAACTCTACCAAACGTTTATCATCTTCTGGCAAATTGCAATTGGAAACCATGCCAAACACCATAACGCATTTAGCATCAACTGGCCACACAATTAGCGGCCCAACGAAACCTCACCCAAAGACCAGCAACACTGCAGAAATACGACGTTTTAGTCGTTTGGGATCGGCATCACAATTCGAATCTATTGATGAAGATTGTGAACCTCATATTAAAACAGATTCGGGGGTATTATCGTTAACATCTAGACCATCAAAAACCAACTCATTGGCAAACAAAGAAGCTCTCTATCCCTTGGATAAATTCTCACAAATGTATCCACCCATAGTATCACATTCGGTTATGGGCAACAAAAGAAAACTTCCCAAATCTATATCGTTGCTGGCTGGTGTATTTCTTTTTAAAATATATAATTCATCTTCTTCCCGCTCCGTCGCAAGAGAACAAGAATTACTAATGGAAAACAATGACTACCTCGGCAAGCCATTGATGTCTATAACAATTTCTCAGCCAAGTTTTATGGTTACACAAAATATTTACGACTCTGTAGTCAATTTTTCCGTCTTTAATGTAAAACTATTTTTGCCACAAATTCAAAACTCTCATGGATGGTGTCAGGCCATACCATCACCACCAGTTGATCAATTTTGTGAAGCCATAATTGACACAAAACCTGGAGAATTAAGTTCCACCGGTATACCACCGGGCCTGCTCACCTATAAAGCAAATCAAACTAAATTAAAAATGCTTGAAATTGATATTGATTTATCTAAACCATTGGTCATAACTTTGAGTCAACCTTACATAGAGGAAATGTGTAAAAATCTGCTGATTATCTACAACAGCATGCGTTCAAATGCCATTGCGCCACTTAATAACACTCCCCAGGAACCCATACATCGTCTATCCAAGATTATGCTTATGAAGACGAATACCCTAAATGCTGATCGCCTAAACATCAAATGTCATAATATTGCCCTAAAACTAACAAATCACAACGATTACGAAAGCAATTTAATACTCAATGAACTGAAAATAAATATAAAATATTTAACACGTCCCGAAAAGTGTTCAGCGAAATATTCATTAGCCGCCGTATATTTACGCACAAATCGTAAAATTTTCCTCCATCCCATGTCATTGAAGGGTTCGGTTGATTTTGTTAGTGAACCATGGAATCGCTTACCTTTAATTAATGTTATTTGTAAATTTAATGTAATACAAATTGATTTGAGTGTTTCGTTGTTAAAACAAATGCAACAATCGCTAAACGATTTGTCATCAATCGCTGCATATGCTCAAAAACAATTGTTGCACTTTCAAGCTTTAAGTTTGCACGCGGACTTGGGTCGCAAAGTAAATCGTCAAGTTATGCGGCAATTAAAGTGTCCCTCAGTCAATTCATTTATAAAGAACAGCAAAAGTCTTAAACGGGAGGAGTTTTATCAAGATGATTTGAGGTTTGTGGAATTTAATTGTTTGGGGAAGGATAGCTTTAATAAAATAACTTAATTTAATTTATTTTTTTAGAGCTGGAGCTTTTCAATTTGTGGAAATGATGTCCGATGCAGTACTTCCATTGCCTTATCAAGTGCAAATTATCAAAAAGGATTATGGTATTATATGTTGGCGTTATCCTCAACCCAGAAAAATGTGTAAAATACACATATATCCTGTGCCAATGGCGGTAAGTTACAACATTATTTCCACACTTGTTTAAGGTGTAGCGAGCTTACGAGTAACGGAAAACGTATAACCATCAAAAACATATAATTTTGTTGTCAATATCACAGCGACCATCTGCTATTAACATTTCATCACGGTCCTAAAAACTTTAATTAATTTCTCTTGGAGTTGAGCTGAATGATCGATAATTGTTTGCAAGTGGAAAGGAAAGTCGGAGATTCGAACCCACGCAAACACCAAATTTTGTGATTGGTTTCGCTGTTGGTTTAGGCAGCGAATCAGACATATCGGCTGTGGAGTGGCTTGCTTCGAAACTGTAACTGCAATATTGTAATGCGACAAATGTTTTTAGTGCAACCTTTGGAAGTTATGAGCTTGGCTATGAACGCTAACTCTTCGTGAAAACATTTTTCATATCGCATTAGTTCAACAAAATTCTAGTAACTCGAAATTTCCGTGCCGATATATAGTAGTTACTCTGCGGACATGAAGAGTGACTTATCGGTATTTTTCGACGAAAGAGTAGACAAAACAATAGGAAATTTTTACCGAAGGTGGAATTGATCATAATGCATCCTTTTTTGATAAAAAGGTGAAAAATTCAAAATTTTGGGTTACTATCCATTTTTTGAACAGTTGCGATATGTTTTACGAGGACGTGGGATCAAACCCCAGCCTGGCCCAGGCTGATTTATTTTTATTTGAAAAATTTGCCTATTAGGGCGAAGATCATTTTTTAATATTAATATTAATTATTTTCTCGTTGGAGTTGAGCTGAATGAACTAAGTCTAATTTGGGAAGTAAATCTAATTTTGGAGTCATTCCTTTCGGTAGTTATGGGCATGAAAAAAATCGCTCAAACTGCACTTAAGCGAAAATTTTGTGAATTCGGTACCGGGAAGTATTTCCCGATATTGTCCATCTTCGTAATTGATTTAAGTTTAAACAAATATTTTGATGCAGATAGGTTGAACCAATGGCCGTAACTCATTCCACCAGCCATTTGTCGTCGTAGGATTTTATATAGCTTTTGTACCATTATGTCAGGAAGTATGGACCACGAAAAACATTATATCGCTGTGAATAAGACTACAAAGTATGCCTTTGGTAATTTTTTCAAAATGATTCTCAAACAGTCTTTAAACTGCACTCAGCTAAAATTTTCAGCTTTTTTAACACCAGAATGTGTTGTCTGACATTTTTGTACCTTTGGAAGAAAATTTTATGATGTTTCGGTCAAATCGGATTCTCAATTCGTGCTCATAAGTCATTTAAGGTTTTTTAGAGCTTTTGGATCGTTGCCTCACGAAGTATGCCACTACATCAGGAAGGAGAACCTGCTGCAAATCGATCTGAGATTTGTCCTTAAAACTTTATTACGAGGTACAAAGTTTGGATCCAGTCAGATCGGCAGACAGAACACACAAACAAAAAACGGAGGAGGAGGAGGATTTGCCTTCCTTATACACCAGTCGGTCTAATGCAGACCTATCTCGCAGTATAATATATGGGGGTTTGGGCTGCCGAGGTGTATAGTTGCTTAATGTGTAAATAACGACGATGAATAGTGGGGCAGTATGTTATATGCCCGATATTAGTTCGCTTTTTGAAGGTAGTAATCATCTGGTGCTAGGGGACTTCAATGCTTATCATGAGCTTTGGCATTCCGTCCTAGGCAATGACCAGTGGGGTACAGCGCTGGCCAAGCAAATTGATAGTTCCACGTTTTGCACGGTGAACGAAAACGTTCCTACGAGGCTAATTGAAGATTGCCACAGCTGGCCAGACATTACCATTGTGGCACTCAATCTGATCAATGCCGCATCTTGGCAACCCGTCATTTCACTTGCCTCAAACCAATTGCAAAATAGCCAAAAAACGCTTAGAGAGCTACTTATACAATCAGATCCATGGGTAGCTGAGAACATTTGCCAGGGCATTATCACAGCTGCAACATCTCGTTACATAGTCTAAGACTGATTGAATTAGGGAGTTCCCCAAGGCGTGGTGATATCTCTGGAACTATTTAACCTCCACCTTTCTGATGGCATTTCGTCCTAGGCAATGACCAGTGGGGTACAGCGCTGGCCAATCAAATTGATAGTTCCACGTTTTGCACGGTGAACGAAAACGTTCCTACGAGGCTAATTGAAGATTGCCACAGCTGGCCAGACATTACCATTGTGGCACTCAATCTGATCAATGCCGCATCTTGGCAACCCGTCATTTCACTTGCCTCAAACCACCTCCCATGCGACTTTAAAACTTCTGACCACCGTACATTCCTGAACCATGAAAAAAATAGCCAAAAAACGCTTAGAGAGCTACCTTTACAATCAGATCCATGGGTAGCTGAGAACATTTGCCAGGGCATTATCACAGCTGCAACATCTCGCTACATAGTCTAAGACTGATTGAATTAGGGAGTTCCCCAAGGGGTGGTGATATCTCCGGAACTATTTAACCTCCACCTTTCTGATGGTCGTCGTGTAGCTAACTAAGTGCAGTTCTTTCATTCGAAGAATATGAAAATATTCGCCCCATAATCCACTGTCACACTGTTCATCTCCAGGCTGGCTGATATGAGGCTCCCCCTAAACATATTGGTCGGTGGTGTCCTGATTCAGCTTTTGGGGCAAAATAGAAATAGGAACAAGGTTCTCCGGTCGATGGCCGGCAGCACTTGAGGTGCAAACAATGAAACCTTATTGACCTCTTACAAAGCCAGTGTGGTCTGCAAATGTTAACGCTACGCAGTGGAAACATATTTATGGCCGGTTTTTCTAAGACGGTTCAAATTCAGATTCGTTCGAATTACTACCAAACTCCTTTTATATATTTTTCAAAACAACAGGGAAGCTTGGTAATATTTCGAACGAATTTGAATTCGAATCGTCTTAGTGAAAATGCCATTAAACCTGGCAAAATGCCGCCCAGAGGACTGAACAGGGTACCTCCTCAAGACAACAGTGGACCATCTCCATGAGGGCACGAAGATTTTACCGATGCATCAGCACAACAAGATGTTGTCGATGCAGTACTTGCTTGAGTGTAACCGCCGTGAACATCATGCCACAATCTAGTTGAAATGCTTCCCCCTCTCAGGTACGTCAGGAGAGATCTTCATGATCTAGAAAGATCGGTCCGAAGGAACAAGTGAGAACCTCTAAATCAACAAGCCTATTGGCTGGCCTGATTGCCGAACTGAGGACTGCAACAGGGTGCATTTTTGGTTTAGACTGTAACGTAGCTGACTAAGCGCAGTCCACTGTCTCACACATGGGCGGCTGAAATAAGACTCCCTTTGAACATATTGGTCAACGGTGTTAAGATTTCTACCATCAACTTCCACAATATATTGGGTGTAACGTTCGATAGAATGTTTAAATTGAACGCGCAAACTACAACTGTTTGTGACAAGATCAGAAGTGGGAACAAAGTCCTCAAGTCGCTGGCCGGTAGCATTTGGGGTGTAGATTAAGAAATCATATTGACTTATTGTAAAGCAATAGGCAAGGATGGCTCCTCATGACACCAATGGCCCATTTTCATGAGGAGACGAAGGTTTTACCGACGCATCAACACAACCGAATGTTGTCGATGCAGTTCCTGCTTGAGTGTTATCGCCATGAGCATTCTGCCACAATCTAGTTGAAATGCTTTCCCACTCAGTCACGTCAGGAGAGATCTTCATGATCTAGAGACATCGGTGTGAAGGTACAATTGAGAACCTCTAGATCAACGAACCTATTATGAAGAACGCTATCTGCCAAGGCAAATACGAGTGGTTTTATCCCTGCTAAGTTCCGGACGATGCAGTCATCTCAATTTATATTGGGTCCGCAGGACGCACTGTATTATTTTACCTGTCCAGCTAACCCCAATCACCTGCCTCCTGATTCTGTATGGACGAAGTAATTCCAGATAATGCAAAAAGTTATATTAACGAACATATTTGCGTTAATACAACAAATTATCTGCTTGAAATCAATTGTCATGTTCTCCATAGTATGATTGGTAATATAGTTATTTCTTGGAAGGCTACAATCTTCTAGTCCCGCGGGACTTTAATGTACAAATTCTTATATTATGTTTTAAGTAATGAACAGCGGTAATTTGGGCTGACAATCCAGAATCTCTGTGTTTATATGCACCCAACGGAATTAGTAGAAATTTGGAGAGATTGACGAGACTAAAGAACTTAGATACGGCACCTGCGGGTAGAGTTGTTGTTGTAGCATCGATTTAATCTGGCTCTACATTAATTCATGGGTCTACGAATGCGACAGTGGACATGACGCCTTTGAGACGGGATCACAAAGATATGATCCTGCCCAATTATATCGCTTCCATATGTCGCATTTTTAGCAATTATTTCAAAAAGTTTATCAATCGGGTAGGATAATACATTTTCTGGGACATCAGCACACTCTGGAGCCATAAATAACTTTATGTTAAGGAACTTTATGTTAAGGAAGCTTTATAGCACCGAATTATGTCTTTCGAATGATATTAAAAAATACCTTGCAAAAGCATTGATAATGCCAATAATCATGTACAACATAGAAGTATTTTCAGGAACATTTGGTTTTGTGCTTAAGAAGCTTCAAATTGCCTTTAATAGAGTAGTAAGATTTGTCTATTCGCTTAAAAGATTGCAGCATGTCACTCCTTTTGTTATTGATTTTTTAGGTTGCAAATTTCGTGATTTTATTAATTTACGAATATGCCTTCTCTTCTACAAATGCTTTAAGATGCAGACGCCACTTTACTTAGTACATTCATTCAGTTTTACAAGATCATATCGGAACCCCCAAATTCGCATTCCTTTGCTCACACCTCCATTAGAGAGATCGTTTCTTGTTCGAGTAGCTAGAGTATATAATGTATTGCCACTGCCCTTAAGAGGAGTGTTTGGTCTTTCACTAGTTGTATTCCGCAGAAAAATGTTGGAGTATATTGTTTCACGTTACTCCCAATTGTGATCTATTTATATTAATTTTCATATTATCCGCTTATAGCTCAAATGCTTTAAATATTTTTTTTCCTATGCTGCATACATGTGAATTTGAATGTAGTCACTGTGTCGTATTTTGCTTGAAATATTTAGGCACATCACTGAGTGGTTCATTTCATATTCAGATGTAAATGTAGTTTTTATTGGAGTAGTTCAAATTCTTACTTTGCATTTAATGATCTGAAGTTTCATAAAAAATAATGAATTTTCATAAAATATTTGTTTTTGAAATTCTCATTAATCAAAAAATAAAAAAATTTAGTATTATTTATGCATATTTATATTGCTCTTATTATAAATGCTGTATTTCTTTTGGAGTAGTTTATTATCCTTTCCATTCTTGGAGTATCAAAATTCAATTAATCAAAATGTTTTTTATTTACATTTTTTTTATTTTATAATTACTGCCCCCTTTTTTATACATAGTAATTATTTTTGTGAGTAGTTCTAACATCCCTCCCTTGTTATATTTAAGCTATTTTATATAATATTAAATTGAACATTATACTGTAGTATACAGCCTTAAGGTCGAAAGACTGGGCATATGAAAATTGAAATAAATAAATAAATAAATAAAAAATAAATAACAGTAAGTCGCTAGAACATCAGGAAATTTCACAAAAATCAAAATATATTATATTTTCCCTATTCGGCGTTCTTTTTGGTGTACTTTTTCTACTCAGTTCCATGGTGCAGGAAAGAAGGTGATACAATAATACCAACTGTGTTTTTATTTATGAGTTGTCTTTCTTTATATACAAAGTGACAACACATATGTAGAATAAAATATCGTGTGAAGTACCCATTACTGTGCTGTTTGTGTGTGACGTTGGTACTTCAGAGCGTGTAACTAATATATAATAACGATCACACGCACCCCTGTACTGTAATGTTTGTCTGTCACATGCGTACATCAGAGCGTATTGATAATATGTACTAATATACAATAACGATCATACGCACCCACCCCCGTTTAACAAAAAATTAACAAACATTTTCCTCTTTACTTACAGGTCTCAAATCCCATACACATACGATGTCGCATGGAATATTTTAGTGAAGTTCATGAACAATTTCAACATTTCTGTGATTTTTGGTTATCTGAAACAAATTCCAAAGAAATCAAATTACCTGAACGTGATATTTGTGCAACGATATGGCGTGTTGTCATCTTACAATCGCTGGTTTCTGTCGATGGCGAGTGTTTCGATACGAGTGAAGAAGATGAAGAGTTGCAATCCATTTCCCATATGAATATTGAAGAAGTATTAGGCAAAGGTCGCAAAGATTCCGATTTTATGTTACATCCGAAAGTATTAGTTGCCTGTATGAGGGTAGATACAACATTCCAATCAAAGTCGGTACCAAAAATACAGACTCTGTTAAGTTTTAATACAATCTACGTAAACCTTTTGAATAAGCCCAATGATAACGATGAATTACCACCAATGCTGAGAAATTATCATTTGGCTAATAATGTCAAAATACCACAAGCATTTTTAGTATTTACATTGCAAAATGTGAAAATGCATGGAGTGGTGTACAGCCGTATGAAATACAATGCAAATTTAAATCTCACGGCCCACATTAAATATTTAGATTATGGATTTTTAAATATGTTACCCTTACTCGAGGAGACAACGGTGCAAACTTATTTGGAAATGGATCAAAAGAAAAATATTTTAAATATGAATTTTGTGTGTGATCGTTTGCGTTTCAACTTGGGTCCATCGGTACTGCATACATTGCTATCATCCAAAATGCATTGGGAAGAGTGTTTAGATAAAAATGAACAACGCGTACGCCATGCCTTAATACCAAAATGTATTGTGGTAAATCGCACCATGACGGCCATGGCTTTTGGTCAATCTGGTACCCACGAACGCATACCTTTAAGCCCCAAAGAATGTTGCATGTACTCGTTTCGCAGTGATTGCAATAGTCAAGATTTAACATTATATATATCCGATGAAGAAACCAATACTGTTGATACATCCGAATCAATCCATGTTCCATTTAAATTCGAAAACGAAACAATGTCACAAACTTTTTGCATTGGCAGCAAATGCATTATTGTGAAATCGAAAAAGCTGTCCGGTTCTCAAATATGTGTCCTAATACAGGGACAAATTGAGCTGATCTCAATGGTTGAACATAATCTACGATTAGAATTTCGCCAAGAGGGAAAAATCTATGATGAACCCAACAAACCATTGGAATATTTTATCGAAAGGAATGGCAGAAATTCGTTTTATTATCAAGTTAATCGTGATTCAAATATAAGCATGAGGTAAATGTTTAGTTGGAATACTTTTTTTTCGTTTATAAATAATTTACAATTTTGTTTGCTTTTTAGATTGAGGCTGGCTGACAACAAAGTTCGGTCTCGCACTGGTGATATACCATTAAAAATGAACAAAAAACTTCCTTGGCTGGTGAAAGGTGAGTAATAGAGTTTGGAATTCAAAAAATAATTGCAGTAAAACAAATGAATAAATATAAGAACAGAAAAGTATTGAGGAAAGTGGAAATATTTGAAACGTTGATTAATTAAACGGTCTTGCTCAGTCGAAATCACAATGAAACCTCTTTCAACTGTTTCATTGAGATTGCGACGGAACACATATTCCTGAAGACAGCTTGAGGATAATCAAATCACTTTATATTGAAATGTTAAGTTTCAGAACTGTTTAACTTCTACCTTTCCTGCCTTATGCTTCTAAGCTATGCGGCAACCGTTTGGTATGCAAATGTTAGCCCTACTTAGTGGTATAAACTCCAAACCTGTCAGAATGCCGCCCAGGGGACTGGTGCCACCTGCCAAAAATTTTCTCTCACTGTTAAGGAAGTTGTTTATCACATGGACAGCTGAAATGAGGCTTCCCTTAAATATATTGATAGATGGTGTCCTGATTCCGACCACAAACTACCCTAAAATATTGGGTGTAATATTCGATTGAATGTTTAAGTCGTCCACGCAAGGCGCATCTATTTACGACATGATCAGAAGCGGGAACAAGTCTCAAAGAAACCTTTTTGACCTCTTACAAAGCAATAGACATCTGGTATGTTATGCGGCGCCAGTGTGACATGCAAATGTTAGCGCTACTTAGAGGATGAATATTCAAACCTGCCAGAATGCCGACATGAGGAATACAACAGGGTGCCTCTTTATGACACCAGTGGACCATCTTCATGAGGAGCATTCCCGTCACAATTTAGTGGACAGGATCTAGAAAAAGAGAACCACTAGACAGGCGAGCCTATCAGGCAGGCTAGGATAGCATTCACACTAATCCAATCGCACAGGCAGTACAGACATACAGTGTGAATGCTGTACTATCTAGAAATCCCAAATCTATAGGTAGTAGCGATGACATCTGGACTCACTGGACGCTGGATCTACTATTCAGGGGTTTACTTCACTGGTTGCATGGATATTAATGGTGATTTGCAAACAGCAAACTTATTCAATCTCGCACTCAAGAGGATGAGCATCTGTTTTATAGATTAACTAACATTCCTAGGCTTCAATTCAAAAGCTTTCAGACTTACCAATTGCCGGGATAGGATTCTTTAGAAACACACTTGTTCTCTTTCCTCATGTTTTTATCAGTAATATTTCCGAAAGTTCAAATGATGAAATATTATCGCGCCTTTCTTTTATCACCAATAAAATATCAATTTATTTTCTTTCATTACAGTTCCTGTCAACAATAATGAATTCATCAGTTTTTGGGTTCGCATACTACGTGAAGATATAACCACCTCAAACAGTGACTCATTTTATCCACAAAAAATTCTCATTACAATATGGCCCATTTTTGAAATTACCTCTCGTTTAAATTGTGCCATCCAAGCCAAAGAACTACAAACGGCACATGAATTTAGTTTACTTGGTCAAGGTGGTCAATATATATTGGATGCCTCGGCCACTCATTTAACCGAACATCCATTAAATTTCAAATATGATTTCCCCTTGGGAGCGACATCACAGGATAGCTATACCTTACGTTTAAGAACATTAGATTGGCAAAAATTCTTTTGGTATGATGAACAAAAATGGACAATAGAAAATGCATTAAACGCATTGGCTAAGTCATCTGTGAAAAGTTGGCCTTTAGAAAATGAAGAAGAATTAAGGGTGAAGCGAATTTCCAGATGCTCTGGAGAAAGTGATGTAATATATAATACTCAAGTTAGCCGAGAATTTTCATGTACATTAAATTTGGAAGTGGCACCATGGGGAATGTTTGTTAATGGTACGGGAGTTGATATACAATTGAAGGCATTTGCACCACCAACGTCATCTTCTTCTACGCAACAACAACAGGAATTGCAACAAGTGCAAGGCAAAGAGCTCTTAGTTGCTGGTAACAATTTGGAAATGTTGTTCAATATCTCTCAAGGTTTTGTTATTGGCATACAACATGACTCCCAATGGAACTATTCATTGCCAATATTCTTCGAAAACGCCCTGTCGTCCAATCAATGTAAACGTTATTATGTTCTAACAGAAGGAGATGTTACCGATATTGTTATACTAAGAAACAATGAGGTGTTTAAATTTGTCATAAAATTAACTACAGAAAATAATTGTAAAGTTTTGAAATTATCACCTAAATTTGGTGTAGTTAATTATACCAAAATACCATTGAATCTGTTGCCATTTGCCATGGATCACAAGGAAAATGTGATACGTTCAAATGTCCAACGTTTAAATGAAAAAACTCCCAACGCCCACATCAAACCAACCCCCAAATGGGATAAAAGTATAGGGATTTCTCTGACCACTTTTTATGACATCAATTTTGAAAGTGCCCAACGTTCAGTGGATACAGCTTTTGTATATTTTGTGGTTATTAAAATGACTGATGATTCAGATATCTCAATACCCATACCATTGGCGCTACCTTTCAATCGTAAATGCATAAGTATACAAAATGGCCATGAATCTTTGGCCTTGATGGTTTCCCTCATAGAACATGATGGCCTCTATTATTTGTGTATTATGGAAGATCTTTCACCAGCCGTTTTGGTTAACAATCAAACCGATTGTGCATTCATAGTTGCCCAAACTAATGCTTCGGAAAATAGTAAGGTGTCTTCAACAACACCCGAGTATGATGGCAAACATTTGGAATGGTATCATATGATACCAAAACAAAGTAAATGTTATTATACACCACCCGAATGGTATACGAGATTTCCCGAGGTCGATTCTACTTTGTGCAACATTACATTAGCTTTGTATGATGGTAAGTTTCAATTGGGGGTTTTGGTGAACATCGTTTTAATTGCATAATTTTGTTATATTTACAGAAACCTCCACGAAGAAGTCCATTAAATGGTCAAAACCCATACGTTTGGATAAGACGTGGAAAAAATTCTTACACATCCCTGGTCATGGGGATGTTAAAGTTATAATCTGTGATAAACATCGTGTAATACGTCTAAACATTTATTACATATCTCAGGTAAGTGATACACCAATTGGGCGGTGAGAAGTATTGTTAGATGTAGCAAGAATATAGACTATAGTTTAGACCAGTCATAGACAATAAAATGCATACAAATCGATGATTGTTCCGCACAATCAATATTACATTATAGACGTTTTTTGTTTGTAACCAAAGTACATCGGAATTACGATGTTTACACATGTGTATAACGTCTTCAGATAGTTGAATACAGGAATAGCAAGGGTGTTTCACATTACGGAACTTGAACTTCTCTTTCCTGAAGCACGCATATGACAACAGGTCAAACCATGTTGGAGTATGGTTTACTTGAAGTATTAAATTGTATGTCGTGATTTTCTGCATTAAAATCATTTGGGAGGCTGAGAGGTGCAGCGTATTAGTATTCAGTGTACATGCGGGGCTGAGTTGTTGTTGTAGCAACGAAAATATGCTCCTTCGTATATTTTATTTGGTTGTGGTTCCTCTGTTTCCAGATCGGGCATGTGTTGGGTATCGTGCGATAAATTCGGTCCAATATGAATTGAGACGACTGACACCGTAAATTTGTACTGTCTGCCCAACAGCATTAGTAAGAAACGCTATTCAAGCCTGCCTGATAGGCTCTCCCCAGGTTATGAAGATCTCTCCTGCCGGGCCTGGGTAGTGGAAACCTGTCAACTGGTTCGTGGGATGCTCACGGCGGTAACACTCAAACAGGTACTGCATCGAGAACATATCGTATCGTATCAACTGGTGTCATGTGGAGGCACCCTGTTGCATTTCTCAGGCGGTATTCTAACAGGTTTAAATATTGTTCCACTGAATAGCGCTAACATTTGCATACCTCACTGGCTCAGCATAGCTTACCACAGACCGGCCTATTGCTTGATAAGAGGTCAACAAGGTTTTTTGTAAGCAAACCTAGGGCTGCCGCCCAACGACTTGAGAACTTTGTTCCTACTTTTGATCCTGCCGCAGGTGGTGCACAGTGTGGCAGTGGATTTAGCGTCGAATATTTCCATATCCCTCAAATGGAAGAACTACACTAAGTCAGCTGTGGAGACATTTAACCTATCTCATAATTACACTGTACAACACAAAAAATAACAAGTAACAAAGTATCAGTCGGCTTTGCCGACAGAGATATACCCTCAGCCTGTGCAAATTGAAACACTTTTTTCACAAAAAAACTTATGAATTTCGGGGGTTTCAAAATTTTGGTCGTATGAACCGACAAAAATGTTGATTAGGATTAAAGTTCAAAAATTTTGCGGAAAATGTCCTTAAAGGAATGGACCGACATAGACCATGGGAGTGCCATAGGGGGTTTTTACACCCTTCGGGCTGTTTTCTCAAGAAGTATGGACTTGCCCCTGAAACAAATTTTACCATCGTAATTGAGGGAGCGAATGTAAGTTGCTTCAACAAAAATCAAGATGATTCAATAGAAGGTCTTAAAGTGAACTTATCCAAAATTTTGTGTGGGAGGTACGGAATGGAGTGGACAAATATAGTCCATATTCGAACCTGATCTATATCTGGTAGATATTATGAGAATGTGTAAAGTATGGACCAAATCGGTCACTCCCATCAAGAGTTATCGTGCGCACAATTGTTCCGAATATTTTTGAACTTTTGTGGGGTAGGTACCTGAAGGAGTGGACCGATATGGCTTATCTACGAACTTAAAGTAAGTTTGGAAACAATATTACGAAGGCCAAATTTTGGCCGGAATCGGCATTTCCGTTCGCGAATTATCTTGCGCTTCCACCCATAAACATGGTGTCGGAGGGTTTGTTTTTCAACTTTCAGGCTATTTTTTCAGGAAGTATGGACTTGCCCCTGAGGAAACTTGTACCTTCGTATAGGGGACAGTGAATACAAGATGTTACAACAAAAACCAAGGCGATTCGAGAGCAGGTCCTAAACTGAACTTTTCCGAAATTTTGTGTGGGAGGTACTCGAAGGAGCTTACCGAATGAGTCCATATTGGAACCTCATCTAAGTCTGGTAGAAATTTCATAATGTGCAATATATGGACTAAATCGGTTACTTCCTTCAAGAGTTATTGCACGCACAAATTTTCCGAACATTTTCGAACTTTTGTGGGGGAGGTACCGGAAGGAGTGGACCGATATAATCCATCTTTGAACTTGAACTAAGTTTGGACAAAATATTATGAAAGCCAAATTTTGGACCGAATCGGCAGGTCCGTTCGAGAGTTATCATGCGCTCCAACCACTACACACGGTGTCATAGGGTTTTTTGTAACTTTCAGGCTATTTTCTGAGGAAGTATGGACTTGCCCCTAATGAAACTTACAGCGTCGTATAGAGGACAGCAAATACAACTTGAGTAAACAAAAATCAAAGCGATTCGAGACCAGGTCCTAAACTGAACTCTTCAGAAATTTTGTGTGGGAGGTACCCGAAGGAGTGGACCGATTAAGTCCATATTGGAACCTCATCTAAGTTTGGTAGAAATTACACGATGTGCAAAGTATAGACCAAATCGCTTATTCCCTACAAGAGTTATCGTGCGCACAAGTTTTGCGACAATTTTTGAACATTTGTGGGGGAGGTACCTGAAGGAGTGGACCTATATGGCCCATCTTCGAACTTAAATCGAATCTGGACAAAATATTTCGATACCCAAAATTTGAACCGAATCGATTGATCCGTTCGAGAGTTATCGTGCGCACCAGCCAGCCAGACAGACAGACAGACGGACAGACAGACAGACGGACGGACATTGCTAGATCTACTCAAAATTGTCTGAAACGGATATCGTACAAACATACTTGGGGTCTAAAACCATTATTTCGATGAGGCACATTTTTGGTCGTATCAAAGTGTAAATACCCTCTTTAGCCTAAAGGCTGAGGGTATAATTACACGATAATTCGACCAGATTATGAAAGAGGACCGAAAAAAAGAAGACACGTGTATCGGCGTTTTGAATGTTTACGTCGGGAAGTAACCAAAATAGGCGTGGCAAGTTTCGCCCATTTCTACAGGTTTTGAAATATTCCACATCAGATTCCTTGTAATCCTTGCATTTTAGGTATAAAGTATCTTTGGCAATATTACTGACAACAACGCGGGGTATCTTTTTATGAAAAAATTAACCCTCATGCGAGTCACCCTCATGCGGGTCTTTTTGGTCCCTTTTTTTCAAAAACGTTTAAAAACTCCTTTAAAATGTGATCGTATCAGATCAAAATATTCTACAAAATTATTTGTCATAAAATTTTACTATAGGTCCCCGAATACACCAAAACCCTAAATCGTACTTAAATCCCAGGAATACGCCAAAAATAAAATCACGTTTTAGGGTTAATGTTGTACTTTATCTGAGTTTGTTAAGTTTTGTCCCACAAAACTTCAATCTAGATAGAAGACGTCAAAGACAAAAATAATCTACATCAAATTCCAATATAAATCGACGAATACATGAAATAGGTATTTCCAATATATATCAAGAAAATATGTACATCAAATTCAGTCAATTTTAATAGAGCAGGAGTAGCTGCCATCATTAGAGTATTTAGGACCATGCCAAAACCATGGATGGTAGGACTCGTATGTCAGATATATATTCACTGGACAATAGCCGTAGACTATCCCCGCATTTTCACATACAATATCAGGAACCTATGACTTATCCTGATGACGTTATTTTAGTTTATAGTACTAAAATACGTAATTTTTCAAAGTCCGATCTGGGTTATCAATATTTTCCCTATATATGTATATTCACCATAGATATTTCAAAAACAGTTTGGATCGAGCACACATAATCTTCTGAAAGAATTTACTATCAAAAAACTTCAATAAAGTATATTTTGTGACCGCAGATAACGAAAATGCGAATAAAAACGGTAGAATATGGTCCTAAATCATATATAACAAGCCAAAGCTTCTGGAGATGTTAAATATTATAGCTACAAATTTCTTTTGTTCGGAGATTCATAATGAAATTTTATTTGGAACATTTCTTCTTTGGCATAACCCCCAAAAAGTGAGATATTTTAGGAGATTTTGACTCAGTATGGAATAAATTATAATTAAGAGTCTAAAAGTTTAACAAATAATTTCTACCTGTAATATCTAATTTTGTAACGTCATTTTTTTAACAAAGTGCTTTACTTAGGTATCTAGTTTGTTCTGGGACTTACAGTGAAATTTTGTGTAGAATATTTCTTCTTTTAACACCTTTTGTCTAAAACTAAATTTCATGCTACTTTCATGCATCGAAAAAAGAACAAAACAAATTTATTCAAATTCAAATTTTTGGGTGTTTTGTTGGCAAATTTGATGTATATATTTTCTTGATATATATTGCAAATACCTATTTCATTTATTCGGCGACTTATATTGAAAATTGATGGTGATTATTTTTGTCTTTGACGTCTTCTATCTAGAATGAAGTTTTGTGGGACAAAACTTAACAAACTCAGATAAAGTACAACATTAACCATAAAACGTGATTTTATTTTTGGCGTATTCCTAGGGTTTAGGTACGATTTAGGGTTTTGGAGTATTCGGGGACCTATAGTAAAATTTTATGACAAATAATTTTGTAGAATATTTTGATCTGATACAATCACATTTCAAAGGAGTTTTTAAACGTTTTTGAAAAAAGGGACCAAAAAGACCCCTTTAGTGACTCGCATGAGGGTTAATTTTTTTCATAGAAAGATACCCCGCATTGTTGTCAGTAATATTGCCAAAGATACTTTATACCTAAAATGCAAGGATTCCAAGGAATCTGATGTCGAATATTTCAAAACCTGTAGAAATGGGCGGAACTTACCACGCCTATTTAGGTTACTTCCCGACGTAAACTTTCAAAACGCCGATACACGAGTCCTCTTTTTTTCGGTCCCCTTTCATAATCTGTACGGGGTTTCTTGTAATTTTAAAAAAAGTTCGATTTTGTTGTACAGTGTTATGTATGTCATCGACGATAGGAATGAATTTGCTACTAGTTTTTCACGGCACAGCACAATGTCTATGCTGGTGCTGTGAAAGTGACGCAGCATAGCACATAGCCATAGCATCAAAAACAAAAACGAGTGCTATTGCTATGCTGTGCTGTTTTCAAAAACAAAATCGAAAACTGTTGCTGTGCTATGCTGCGAACATGAAAGTAGCATAGCACATGGTCTATGCTGTGCTTCTGAAATCTTAGCAGCAGATAGCATAGCACAGTCATCCAAAACAAAAATGAATGCTATTGCTATGCTGTGCTGTTTTCAAAGACAAAAACGAAAGCTGTTGCTGTGCTATGCCCATTATTGTTAACCCAGCAAACTCACTAACCCCCATTATTATAATCCTTTTTTGTTATAGTTTGGATTTAGCGATCAAATTTTTTAGCGTTTCGGTTAAAATAATGTTAAAAGGGATCATTCAATTTCAAGGATAACTTTCTTGGCATTGACTTTTAATGTGAAAATTATATTTTTAATGTCTTTAAATTCGTTTATTTTGCGTTTTAAAATACATCCAATAGTAAACGAAAACTTATAATAATCGCCCTATGAGTTGTTCAGTGTTGTTTGTTGCTTTCAGGGTACATATCGCACCTGTTCAACAAAAGGGTAGTAACTCAAAATTTTGAAATTGTCACTTTTTAATAAAAAAACGATTGATAATAATCAACTCAATCCACTGTAAAAATCACTCATTGTTTTGTCTACTCCTTCATCAAAAAATACAATTATTCCACTTTTCATGTCCTCAGAGTTAGCAGTAATGTATGAACAGGTTTTTGTCTCTACTGAAAAGTAAGAAATTTTTAGTTGCTTCCTTTTGTTGATCAGGTGCGATATATTAAAAAAGGTACAAGTGGCAGTAATATGCATTCAGAAACTCGAAATTCGCTTCCATAAGCCGTGGACCACACTAGCGAGAATTTCATTAAAAGTTTCATGAATTTAGGCGTTCTTAGATCGAATTCTCCACTACAGCAATTTCACGATTTTACTCTACTGTGGATCTTGATCTAGAAACTTGATCTTAAAGGAAAAGTGTCAACATGTCAAAAATAGTAAACTGTAGCAGGTTCTGGAACAGAGCAATAGTTGTGGTCAAAATAATAGTAGTGTGTTAAAAAATAACGAAATGTGCAATTAGTCATGGTTTCACAGCTCTATAGCAAATTCTGTTATATTTCAAACACATACTTCTTTGCCATCAAACATTTTTCTGGGTTATGTTTGATGCTATGCTGTTGATTTCGTTCATAGCACAGTACAGCAATAGCTTTCGTTTTTGTTTTCATGACTGCGGCTGTTTACTATGCTGTTAAAATGTCTGCAGCACAGCATAGCAATAGCATCCGTTTTTGATGACTATGCTATGCTATGAGCTTCGCAGATTTCAGAAGCACAGCATAGACCATGTGCTATGCTACTTTTATGTTCGTAGCTTAGCACAGCAACAGTTTTCGTTTTCGTTTTTGTTTTGGATGACTATGCTATGATCTGTGCTGTGAAGATTTTAGAAGCACAGCATAGACCATGTGCTATGCTACTTTTATGTTCGCAGTATAGCACAGCAACAGTTTTCGATTTTGTTTTTGAAAACAGCATAGCATAGCAATAGCATACTTTTGGTGTTTTCAGTGCTGTGCTGGTAGCAAATTCAAACACTGGACGTGACGCCAAGATCGTAAAACCATCCGCTCACATAACGATCTCTATGCCGTCTGAAGTGTGTGGAATTTCAGAGAGGTAGAGGTTAAATAGTTCCGGAGATATCACGCCACCTTGGGGAACGCCTGTTCTGGTTCAGTCCTTTCCTCGTGTGTGTGGATATGACGTGTAATGCTGCATGCATTTTACGGAATCCATTTTGATGTTGGCAACTGGAAAACTGCTTCTCATCGGAGGAGTAGTGGCTCTAGAATCTTTGATACTGGCGACAAGAGGGAAATGGGCCTGTACATTGCATCCTTGCCAGGTTCCAGTAGCGGGACTATCCTGCCAACTTTCCAGGATTCTGGCACAATATGGGTGGGTATTGATGGGTTGAGGACACTTGTAAAATACTCAACTCCGGATTCATACACTTGCTTAAGCGAGATTACGTGCGGGCCCGAACAATCTGCTCTTATCACCTTAGGAGCGTCTTTAATCACCATGCAAAACGGTGGTCATTACCTAGGACGGAATGCCAATACTCATGATGATCATTGAAGCCTACAGCACCAGACGGTTATTGCCTTCCAAAAGCGGACTAATATTAGGCTTATACTGTAGGGCACAGCTATTCATAGGTGGAATTTACACATTAAACAACTTTACCTCGGTTGCGCCACACTTTACTGCTACCTCCATACATTCCATGTATGGGTCATTAGAGGCAAGCTCAACCGAGATAGGTCTGTACTAAATAGATTGGTGTATATCCTTCCACAGAACATTGCAACCACCGCAACGTTGCAAGCTGCAGGTGGCAGAGAATTTCGCTCACCATACTGCGTAGACCGTTGCAAATGAATTGCAGGAATGACGCATTTCTGGTCCGCTAAACAACACATGTGGTAAATGATGCTGCTTTTGTTGTTGTTGGGGAGGCTGCGAGGATTTCGACGACGACGTTTGAGACACGCTGGGAGATGATCTGGCGCAGCAAGCATTAAAATAACTCATATCGCATTATTCCTGGAGGCGGCTAACACCAGAGTAGCCTCGAAAATACACCAACTCCTTAAATGCATTACATCACTCCCATGTTAACAAGAGGTGGTAGCAAACTGAACGTATCCATGGCCCAGGGTTCTTCTCTATCCTGTTACGGACCAAAAAAATCATAGCAGACATTCCGGGATATATTGCTGCCCCCATGGTGAAAAAATACACGTACACAAACACATATTTGTTGAGATGAAGATTCCTTCGAGTTAATACGTTGCATAAAACCGGCCGCCGGTTTTTGAAAATTTTGTTATTGCCTACGGAATAGCTAAGCTAGTTAAGATGCTGGGTAAGAGTAAATACCCTAGGTTAGGTTAGGTTTAGGATGCGCAGCTGCCGTGCTGGCAGCCATTCCACTCGGAGACCTTGAGGTCCATTGTGATCATCCTGACTATTGAGGTATATGTGTTGTATATGGTGATGATGTGATGGGAATGTGAGTCGGCTATGGATGAAGTAATTGCGGATCCGGCTATATGGTGATGTGTGCAAGTAAATGGTGATGATGTGAAGTAGAAGTGTGATGTGATGTTTGTTATGGATGAGGCTGTATGATGTTACGTGTCTATAGATGATGATGTACGGTTATGGTGATTTGTGCATACAGTGATGGTGGTGTGCAAGAGACATGAGCTGTGATGTATATTCTGGGTATATGGTGATTTGTGCATACGGCGATGATGGTGTGCAAAGAACTTGTTTCAGTAGACAAAGGCGAATTCGGCTGTATGATTTATATTGCTTTTATTCTTTCCTGTCGAACACCTAGCCATTTTCCAAATATCGAAAACATTGAAATTGCTCGATTTTTGATTCCTCTTAACAGTTTCAGCATTGCCGTCTGGAACCAACGTTTTAGGTAGTTTAGCGTTTCGAATAAAATTAGAAACATTTCTATTGCAATCTACGGTACTCTGTTAAATTATTATCGATTGTCCACAGTCCATTGTGCAGAAATTGGGTATGATATGTTTTTGCCTTCTACCCACAGACTCACTGTGGAAATCATGCCTAGTAACGGTAAGACGGGTTGTTTAAGTTTAGAGTTGGTTCATCTTTCAATTGTCATATTTTCGTTAGGGAAAGATTTCAAAATTGTTTGTCTTCTCGAGGACTATCTTTCAAAACATTCATTTATTATATACATATGTATATGTAAATCTTTCTAAATTTAAAATACTTTTTATTTATTTACAGCAAATGGAATTTTCGGTAAAAGATTTACGTCTACGGCTGTCTACGACAGAGCCCAAGCTATTAGACGATAGAGAAAGTAAAGAGCACAACAAAAGCTCAACAAACACCACTTCAGTGACTAAACTCTATGCAGAAACTCCACAATTTTTCAAACCCGATGTATGTCATCATTTCCGCAATGAATGTGAACCTCGACCAGATACCAAAGTACGTCTTTTTATCAAAGAAATTGTGCTAAGTCTTCACACGGATAATACACAGCGACAATATCTGAAGCAGGAAGTTGTAAGTTTATACGCCGATGATTTTGTTATGGCCTATGATGATTCGGAAGATGAACGTCTACTGAATGTGGCCATACCTAACCTGCAGATAGATAATCAATTATTTTCAACGGGTAAATACGACTTCCCCGTGATACTGTGTGCCCAGGAGTTATATCAACGCAATGACTTGCTGCCCGAACCCTATTATTTGGGGAGTTACTATAAATATTTGTCGGAGAAGTGTCCAATGATAAGTTTGAAATTGAAACTCTATGAAGATGAATTTAAACTATGTTCCTTGAAGTGTCATTTTAATCCCATACGAGCTTACATAGAGGATGCCTACATAACAGATTTTTTGGATGCTTTAGTAGAATGTGAACCTTCGAATTGTGCTTATCGACCAAAAACCAAAATTGAACGAATCGAATTGAAGGATAATCAAATGTGTATACCCAATGATGTGGCCTCAGCAGCTTTATACACCGTGGAACCTTTGCAGTTGAGATATTTTTGCATTGAACCAATGAGTGTCCTACTGTCTGTCCACACTTCGGTACGTTTGTATATAGCCTTGGATCATTCACCTTTGTCATTTTCATCTTACGAACGAAGTCATTTGCTGACAATGCCCATGAAATTTGGCCAATCTCTGGGCATGCATTATTTATCGGGTGCTATTTTTGGTGCTGGTTGGGTTGTGGGTTCTTTGGAAATTCTAGGCAGCCCTAGTGGTTTGGCACGTTCAGTTACCACAGGCCTAAAAGATTTTGTTTCCTTGCCAGTAAGAGGCCTCTTCCGAGGGCCGTGGGGTTTTATAGTTGGTATAACCCAGGGTTCGGCGTCTTTGTTGAGAAATGTAACGGCTGGTACCGTTAACTCTGTAACAAAATTGGCCGCCTCGGTGGCACGTAACTTGGATCGCTTAACATTGGATGAGGAACATATTGAAAGAACAGAGGCTCTACGACGTTCTCGACCTCAAGGATTTGCCGAAGGCCTGTCGCAGGGTATGACAGGATTGGGCATTAATATGCTGGGAGCTGTTGGTGGTTTGGCACATCACACTTTAGAGGCTCGTTCAACTGTGGAAGTCTTTACCGGTCTTAGCAAGGGGTTGGTGGGGGCATTTACAAAACCCATTAGTGGGGCTGCTGAACTTTTAGCTTTGGCTGGTCAAGGTATGCTGCAAACAGTGGGCTTTAATGCCATGCCCAAACAGAGAGCTCCCACAACAGCATGTAACATGTCACTGGAACCATCCGGATATCGTACATGGAAAATATTACCCATTGAAATGTCTTGTGATCAGATTCTGTTTTATCACGAAGTAACCCTGGATGTTGAGGACCAACTGAAACGGGGTTATGTTTTCCTAACCTCAAGAATTTTTGCGCTCATTGAGGCGGACACTAGTAGATTATTGTTTGCTTTGCCACTTGATAAGGTGCAAGTTACTGCAGACAACAATGATAAAACCAAATATTATGTGCGTCTTACCAGGGAAAGGGAAGATATTGAAGAGGTAAGGCATTTCATTACGTATTCAAAAAGAAATCTATATTAAATTGTTTCTTACTTTATTGTTTTCAGGATGCCGATTTTACCAATGAACGTATTATGAATTTCCTACATACCTCATCGATAAAAATCACCTCGGATTCTTTATTCTCCGACTTGTTGAACACGTCAAACGAATCAACGGACATCACGCAAAATTCATCGAATTATAAACGATCACAAACTCTGGATTGGACATTTTATATTAGCGAACATTTGGGTGAATATATTTTACGTTATTTTAAAATTTTAAATTCCAAATATCTTAATTAACCCACAACCCATATACATACATATAATAGCGTATTTGTAATGCAGTAGTAGAAAGTAGCAAATAAAATTGTATTCTTTTTATTCGATATTTGCCAAAATTACTCAAACGAAAAGACATGTATTTTATAAGATGTTTTTGTTTATCTAATAATTTTCAAAATAGAAGACTGTATTTAATTTATTGTATATATTGATTTATATACGACAACATACACATTGTAATAATATTTTGTTCTTGATAATATACTTATTAACAATTTTTCACGGATATGGTGTATTTATTTAGTTTCCTGCAAAAATATCAATTTCAATTTCAATATCAATTTTTGATCTCAATAAAAATTATCGATGCTGCCTTGACCCCACTAATTTATTATTAGTGGTCTTAATAAAAAGAAAACAACTAAAAATAATCAGACGACTTTGACTGTAAAAAACTATAAAGAGAGCGGTGGACATAAAAGTCCTATGAACAGATCTTTAACAAGTAAAAAAGCATTAAGTTCGGCATGGCCGAACTCTATATACCCTGCACCATGAAATATTCTGATCATTTATCAAATAATAAATTATCACAATTTATGTGGAGATTTTTTTTGAGCAGTGGGAACCCCAAATACCTAATTCTAGCTAATTCGGTCAGGTACTGATATGTGGGGGCTATAACGCAATAGGCCAATGTTCACAATTTTTATGGAGAAGTTTTTAACCACTATATGTATGTCAAAGCCCTTTTGGAAAATAAAGGAGGAGTTTTCAACAACACACTGTTTATTCCAAACCGTTGTGAAGTGAATATCTTATGGGTACCGTCACATTCGTGTATAGAAGGTAATGACTTTGCTGACCAAATAGCGAAAGACGCCTTAAACCTCCCCAACATATCCAATATGCCTTGTTTCTCTTTTGGCATGATCAACATTTACAAATCATTACGAAATGATAAAAATCAAACAAATTGGCAACTTTTCTTAAATGTGTCAATCCAACCATACCTAGAAAACAATACTTTGCTAATCTTAGTAGAGCATATTGCGTATTCCTTGGCCGACTTAGGGTTGGAAAATGTATTTTTAATACATATACAAATTCAGTATTAATTATATCGTGCGCATATGGTCTCTGTTACCCGGGGCCTGTAATTTATATTTTACTAGCTCAACCCGGTGCGCTTCACTACCCCGACAAAGATAAAATATAGTGGAATGCTATAATTATATTATCTTTTTTATATTTTAACGTATAAATATAGAAGAGCCCATTCATGGCTGCCGTGGAGCTACTATGGTATTTTTGTATGTTTCAGTGGGTAACACTCCTCCTAAAGCCTTATAATCTTACACTATAAATTTCTCTTTATTTGTAGAGATTGGATTTAGATCTACCTGACTGAATTAATTTAAGAATAGAACTAGGTTTGAAAACCTTAAGTTTGAGGATAGTTTTAATTTCTTTCATATGTACATGGGACTTATTTTTTCCAGGTCATATACATATTAACATATTGTGATATCTTAAATTATACTTAGGATAACTCCCACTCACATTCCAAATTTCATTGAAATTGAACATACATACATAGCGTGTTTGGTGCATAAAATACAGGAAATCGTCCGAAAATATATATGAGAGCTATATTCAAGTCTGAACCGATTTCGATATAATTAGGCACATTTATCTTCTTCTTCTTTATTTACTCATCCGTTATTCGGATATTGGTGATCGTACAATAATATTTCAATGATACATATATGATATTAAGTATATATTTATAATTATTTGTTGTTACACAATGATGTTCAGCTCCCTGTTCTTAGCGGCTTGTAAAAGTGTGTATTCATCATTATAGCCGGTCCATGTCTGGATATTTTTGAGCCAGGTTGTTTCTTTTCTACCTCTTCCGCGCTTTCCGTCGATTTTTGCCTTAAGGATTGTTTGTAGAATCTTGTATTTGTTATTTCTAAGTATGTGTCCAAGGTATGAGACTTTACGTTTTTTATTGTTGAGATTAGCTGTCGGTTCACATTCATCCTTCTAAGTACTTCGTCATTTGGTATTTTTGAAGTCCAGGGTATTTTCAGTACTCGTCGGAATGTCCACATTTCAAAAGCTGCAAATTTTCTTTCATCGGACATTTTAAGTGTCCAGACTTCGGAAGCAAATAAGAGGATTGACCAAACATAGCACTTGATAAATCTTATTTTTGTTGTCACATTTATGTCGTGACTTGTTAATACTTTTTTGTGTTTAAAAAAGGCATCTCTCGCTATTTCTATTCGGCTGTTAATTTCTTTTGAGTAGTCCCAACGGTCATTTATTAGTACTCCCAGATATTTAAATGTGTGTACCCTCTCTATTTCCGTTTCCTTTATAGTAAGCTTCATTTTAGTTTTTAACCCATACTTTTCACTTGTGAGTGTCAATTTTTCTATAAGTTTCTGTAGACCTGATATGCTCTCAGCCAGTAGTGTGGTGTCGTCTGCATATCTTATATTATTCACAATATGTCCATTTATTTTTATTCCAATATTTCCTCCATCTAGCGTTTCTAGAAATATTTTTTCCGAGTACACGTTGAATAGTAATGGGGACAGTATGCATCCCTGTCTAACTCCTTTTGAGATAATAATTTCTTCACTTTGTTCACCATTGACGTCGATTCGTGCTTTTTGGTTCCAATACAAATTTTTAATACATCGTAATTCTTTTCCTTGTACTCCGATAGATGTCAAAATGTTCAATAATTTATCATGGTTAACCGTATCGAAGGCTTTCTCATAATCGATGAAGCAGATGAAAACATCTTTTTGGGCTTCTCTGCATTTCTGGACTAAGATTTGTAAACAGAATAGAGCTTCTCGGGTACCCATCCCTTCCTTAAACCCAAACTGCGTTTTTCTATATAATCTTTCTTTTTCTATATAATCTTTCCATATAGTCTTTCTTCCCTCCATATCAAACACTAGCTTTGTTCCTTTACTTTTTTAATGGTAAGAGTGGTAAAAGAGAAAAGTGTCAAAATTGTTCAAAATTGCTCTCTCATGAACATTTTTACCAGAAAAGTAAAGGAACGGAAAAATAGTAGATCCGGCAGCAACAAAGACATAAATACAACTAAGACTAGACAAAATGCATGCAACAAAAAAATGTTTACGAAACTTTGTATAGAAACATTACCCTTAACAGGTTGCAGTTAATTCAAAATCGCAACATTTCATGTAATGGTATCTGAAACGAAATTTATGAATTCAAGGATCTATTCAAGAATAATTCTATGTCAATTGGATCGGTAAATTCGGTTAAATACGTAAAAATGTATAAAAGAAAAAATGTTATATCACCATATCGTGATATAACATTATGTTAAATTCAAAAGCCATTCACTGAAGAATGATAGCAAACAAAATGTCTTATCTTGTTGTATTTATGTCTTTGGCAGCAATGTCAGAAAAAAACATAAAAAAATCAATTTTCGTCTTTTATTTCACAGTTTTTAATTTAGTGTTGTCAGTGTTCGACTTTTTCTTCGGTTTTTCGTCCATTTTGTGAAATCGTCAAACAAAAGTCGAAAAATCAGTTCTGCCATTTTCTACCTGCAGAAATTTTGCTGGTAGCCTGTGGTAGAAGAGAAGGCCATTTTCGCTATCTCTTCCCTCTCACCCTTTTAAAAATTGCTTCCAGTTTTGCCACTTTTCGGGGTTAAGGAACGCTTTGCAGGTTAAAAATGGTAACAAATGGTTAAAATGGTAATCTCAGGTAAGTAAAGGAACACAGCTACTGCTTCATTATTATCATTAAATATAATTGCACTTGTCTTTCTTCCATACGTCCCCGCAGATTCCATTATCTTTTTATGTAGGTTAAAGTCGTCATGTATGGACTGTAGAAATTCAATTTCTTGACATTTTCTATTTAGTTGGTCATTTTTTGCTGCGCGGATTGTCGATCTTATTTCTTTGTTTATTTCCCAGTACCTTTCATAATTTTTATTTTTATGTCTAGTTCTTTCTTCCCGAAGTTCTCGAATTTCGTCTGTTATCCAGTCTTCAGTTCTTGCCATTGATCGGTTTCCCAGGATGCTTTTAGTTACTGTGTTTATAGTAGTTTTTAGGTTGTTCCACAGTAGATCCGGATTGTCTTCCTTGATGTTTTCTAATTCTCCATTGATTTGATGTTGCAGTTCGTTAAGTTTTCCGATATCGATTTTTGGCTGGGTTTTCTTTTTCCGTATAAGCGCGAGTTTGAGGCGCAGTTTTGAGACCAATAGATTGTGGTCTGTTGGAACATCTGCACCCGGATATGTTGTACACTTGGAAACACAGGAGTTATATCTTTTGTTTATCAATATATAGTCTATTTGATTTCTTACTATATGTCCTTGGTTGTCTTGCGGTGATTTCCATGTGTATAATCTCCTGGGGTGTAGACGATAAAATGTGTTCATGATCTTCATATTGTTTTCTTGGCAGAATTGGATAAGTCGGTCACCTCTTTCGTTTCGGTCTCCAAGACAATATTTCCCAGTGATGTATTTAACTTCATCGTTACCAACCTTCGCATTAAAATCACCTAGTATAATATTTATTTCATGACTTTTTGTCATTCTTAATAGTTGCGAAATGTTGTTATAGAATTCCTCGATGTCATTGGCATTTGCATCGCATGTGGGAGCATAAATTTGGATTATGTTGATGTTTATTGGTTTTGCCATTATTTTGAGTAGGATGACTCTATCTGATAGTGGAACATACCCAGTTACGCATGAGGCTATGTGGTTTTTTACAATGATACACACTCCATTTCTATGAAGGCCGCGCTGATTTCCTGAGTGGTAAACAGTGACATTTTCTGATCTAAAATCACAACTGTCCTTCCACCATGTTTCGCTAACACCTAATATGTCTATTTTAAGATGATTCATTTCACTGATGGTGTTGTTCAGTTTTCCGGTTTCATAAAGACTTCGGACATTCCATGTCCCAATTGTTAATTTTTGTTTGGTTTTACCTCCGGGGATTCTTAGCACCCTCTCTTGGCCGGAGACTGAGGGCCGTGTATTTTGCGTTGTATTGTTCATGTTGTACGATTTTCAAGGGATGTTACTTCAGTGGTTTCCCGTTGCCTTCTGAAGGGTTTATAGTTTTCCGTCTACATATTCAGCCGCTCCAATGGAGTACAGACGCTGTTTGCTGCCGCCGAATCTCGATCAGACGCTGCGTTTTTCCTTTTATTTTTGGTTCGCCCCACATATTTTATTTTTGCGGTACCCGTCATATCTGATGAGCTTTCCCCTATCCACCACCTGGGGAGGCGTCCGATGGGAGAAAAAAGAAAAAAAAAACTCCGCACGGAAGGCACATTTATGCCTAGACTAAATTCCCTCACACATTTCAAAATTCAGCGAAATTCGACATATATAGCGTGTTTGGTGCATTAAATACAGGAAATCAGGCGAAAATATATATGGGATCTATATTCAAATCTGAACCGATTTCGATATAATTTGGAACATTTATGTCTAGGCCAAATTCCGTCACACATCCCAAAATTCAGCGTAATGTATTCGACATATATAGTGTGCTTGGTGCATCAAAAACAGGAAATCGACCGAAAATATATATGGGAGCTATATTAAAATCTGAACTGATTTCGATATAATTTGGCACATTTATGTCTAGACCAAATTCCGTCACACATTCCAAAATTCAGCGAAATTGGACATATATAGCGTGACTGGTGCATCAAATACAGGATATCGACCGAAAATATATATGGGACCTATATTCATATCTGAACCGATTTCGATATAATTTGGCACATTTATTTCTAGAACAAATTTCATCACACATTCCAAATTTCATTGAAATTGGACATACATACATAGCGTGTTTGGTGCATGAAATAAGGAAGTCCACCGAAATGGCTTAAATTTGGTATTCATTTGCGGTATTAAACTTTCCATATAAAATTTGTAGTCATAGGTCCACGCCTTCTTATAGCATAGAACGGTACCTCCCGATTTTCGGTATTTTGAAGGAAGTTGCTTCAATGGAACGGTACTGAATTTCGGTATTTTGCTTATTCATAAACGAAAGGAAAATAACTGTTTCATTTTACAATACAACGTGGTGGATGGTATAACAAGTTCGGCCTGGCGTGGTCTTAACGCCGTTCTTACTTGTTTTGAGAAGTTTTGTGACCACTGGGTTATTTAAATGCCAAATTACAACAAATGTAGCTAAAATACTGAAATTACCCAAAATCGGGAGGTATCGTTGTATGGGTGCTTTAAAGAAACATGCACCTATGTCCAAAATTTTTGGTGGAGAATTTTCTTGACTGCAGGGAATCGTTATATGGGAGCTATACCTAAGCACGAACATAGATTGAACATTTTTGGTGAACAAGTTCGGTGAATGCAGGGAACATCTAATGTCATAGTCAGTCAAAAAATGTGGGTAAAACCCTCAAAATACTGCAAATTGGGAGTTACTATTATATGGGGTCTTTACCAAAACATGGACTTATGTTGACAATTTTTGGTGGAGAAGGTTCGTAACTGCAGGGAAGGAACCTCAATTGTCAAATTACGGGTAGTTCAGTCAAAAAATGTAGTTAAAACTCTCAATCAAAAATTTAGTTAAAAATCTTCAAAATGTCGAAAATCGGGAGGTACCTATGTTGATAATTTTTGGCGGAGAAGTTTAGTGACTGCAGGGAACATCAAATGTTAGGTTACCGGTAGTTCAGTCTCAAAATGTAGCTTAAACCCTCAAAATACCGAAAATCGGGAGATACCGTTCATGGGGGTTATTCCCCAAAATAGGTCGACAGTTTTTGGTTGTGTTGTTGTAACAGTGCTTTATTTTATGTTAATAAGTTCATTTTCTGCTTAATCTTGCTCTATCTCCAGTTGTGGGAATGTGGATGCTTCGATGGGATGTAACCACATATCTACTGGAGTTAGTTGAGTAGGTTTGGCAGGGTAGTTGAACAGGTGCAGTATATCATGCGGGCCACATGCTTGGCAGATGTTTTGCAAGGTGTCATCGATCTTTGCCCTATAGGAATTTAGACGGCTGCACCTTACCGAGTATAGTTGATCAAAACTACTTCGTGGTTCTTCGTGGCAGCTGACGCTCCACACCTGCCATAGATGGAAGACGTTCTCCCACGACAACGCATCCACACGATAGTTTTTTATGGCATCTGCCACTACGTACTTGTTCAGCCCTTCACAAATGACATCAAGGACTTTTTGTTCCTGAATTTTACGTGAAATAACGACGATTGAAATAACTTGCACCTCTTCGTATTAGTCAGCGTAACGTCGCTAAACGTGACTGAGGTCCTATCTTCCTTCTTTCCAGGCTTCAAGAGTGACTTAACCGTTGTCCACAATTCACTTATTGCGGCTACAGTGTTGCAACTCTTCAGATGATTTAATCACTTGTTCCGTTTAAGCTCTTTGACTCTGGGGTCACTGGGGTTGGCACGACGAAGCTTATCACGCTCATTTGCTAGACCCGTCGCCTTTGCTGGGAAGTTTGACCTCACTTCGGGTATTCGACCAGCTCGAAACGTCCTTTCCGCTACCCGAACATCAGAAGGATTGCGCAGATCTCTGAAACGGTGATTAGTGAACTCTCTGAAACTAGACCAATTAGATTATCCCATGATTGACGAAAATACGGCGTTCAGAGGTGATGAAATCGGGCGGGTCTGCTCCACGAAAAACGACTGGTTACTGTGACACTCTCCGCTAATTCTGATAATCCTAATTGACCGTGCAAAACGTAGAGATATCAATCTGCTCAGCCAGCACTATACCCCTCTGATCGTTTCTGAGGACCGAATGACACTACTCATGATGAGTAATAAGCATTGAGGACCAGACGGTTATGACCTTCCAAAGGCGGACTAATGTTGGAGCTATAAGCTGGAGTACACATATTTATCGGCCGGGTGTATTCGTTCAGCAACTCTATCTCGGAAGTTCTACAGATGACCGACTGTTACCCCACTGGAGTTAGATGAGTAAGCAGGGCAGTTGAAAAGGTGCAGTGTGTTGTGAGGGCGCATGGCGCATATTGGGCAGATATTTTTCACTGTGCTATCGATACTTGCACAATAGGAATTTAATCGACTGCAATATCCTGAGCGTAGTTGATCCAAAACTACTCTGGTTCGTCGTTTCAGCTGACGCTCCTCAGCTGCGATAGATGGGGGATGTACTCCGCGGACCTGGCTGATATGCATGTTGATATAGGGGTTCTCTCCTATATTGTTGGACCTCCCTCTCTAGAGCATGAGTATCCTGATATTCCTGGGTTTGTCGGGCCTAGCCAGCAGATGGTGATTGGGATGGCTCTTACGGTAACACCCGAGCACGTACTGCAACGAAAGCATCTCATTGTGTTGATGTACTGGAAGAATCTTTGCCTCCTCATGTATATGGTCCACTGAAGACTTGAGGAGGCACCCTGTTGCTGTTCTCAGGGCGGCATTCTGACAACTTGGAATCTCTTTACAATGTATATCAACTAAATTCGGGGACTAAACTGGCGTCGCATAGCTTACCACAGACTATCGCGTTATATGTGGTCAAAAAGGTTTCTTTATCTGCACCCCAATTGCTGCCGGCTAGAGACTTGAGGACCCTGTTTCTGCATTTCAGTTTCTTACCTATGGTTCTCTGGTATGGCTGGCTCTCCGACTAAAGGAGACAAACTCATGGCGCATCTTCGAGTATGGTCACGCTGCAATCTTACGACGATCGGGATCGGAGGTAATCAGCGATAACATATCACCACAACTACACTTCGACGAGGTTAAGGTACAAAAACCCTGCAGAGATGTCTGGGCCCACAACTCCCCAGGCGCTGTACAGCGCTGCCCTCAATGTACGTCTCTCATACAGGTTGAACGAAAATAGTAGTGTCTTCTAGGCTGAGATCTTTGTGGTCAGAAAGGCTGCAAAACTGATAAGAAACATGAAAAGGGATATAGTTGGACCGGTAACTATCTATCTATCAGGGTCAACCGACATTGAAGTCGACAACTCGATCAAGCCACCCTTGCGTCATTTCATACGGCAACTGGAACAAAAATACCGAGACAATGCTAACTAGATTTGGCACCATGAACCTAGTTGTAAGGTTTCCAATGCAATCTGGCCCATCCTCTCCAAGCGAAGAATTACATCCCTACTCTCCATGAACAAATCCGACCTGAAACTAACGGTTAGAATCATCACGCATCATTGCAGAATAAGATCTATGTCCTGCAAATGGGAAATGGACAATGATGTTGACTACTGCAGGCTTTGCGAAGATGAAGAGGAAATAAAACAAGTAAAAAAGCATCAGTCGGCTTTGTAGACAGAGATATGCCCTCAGCCTATGTGTGTGGTCTTTTCAGAAATTTGTGGCCCTTTTTGGACATTTGAACTTGCAGACAACAATGTTGATTAGGATTAAAGTTAAAAAGTGTTGCGGAGAAGGTACTTGAAGGAATGGACCGACATAGTCCATTATGGGAGTGGATCTTATTAAGGGGACATATCTTTTCGATAGATATCGCGCCCGCTAGTCATTTCAGTGGGTCATCGTATAAATTTTTGACCAGTATGCCAGGAAGCATGGACTTGTCCACGGATAACATAATGTCGTTCTAAACAGGACCATAACGAACACCATCGGTATACATTTACAAACGATCTTCGAACAGAGCCTTAACTGCAATTAGGCACAAACGTTGAACCGTTGAGGTACCCTTTGCGGGCTGTTTTCTAAAGAAGTATGGACTTTTTTCTAAAGAAATATGGACTGAAAAAAACTTTTACCGTCGTAATTGAGGAAGAAAATTCAAGTTGCTTCAACAAAAATTTCGAGAGCATGTCTTAAAGTGAACTTATCCGAAATTTTGTGTGGGAGGTACCCGAAGGAGTGGACAAATATAGTCCATATTCAAATCTGATCTATATCTGGTAAATATATTAGGATTTGTAAATTATGGACCAAATCGGTCACTCCCTTCAAGAGTTATCTTGGCAACAATTTTTCCGAACATTTTTTTAAATTTTGTGGGGGAGGTACCTGAAGGAGTGGACCGATATGGCTTATCTTCGAACTTAAACCAATTTTAAACAAAATATTACGAAGGCCCAAAATTTGGACTGAATCGGCAAAACCGTTAGAGACTCATTTTGCGCTCCAAACACTACACACGGTGTAACAGGGGCTTTTTGCACCTTTCAGGCTATTTTCTCGGGAATTGTGGACTTGCCCCTGATGAAACTTATACCGTCGTATGGGGGGCAGTGAATACAAGTTGTTACAACAAAAATCAAAGCGATTAGAGAGCAGCTCCCAAACTGAACTTTTCCGAAATTTTGTGTGGGAGTTACCCGAAGGAATGAACCGATTGAGCCTATATTGGAAGTTTACTTAAGTTTGGTAGAAATATCACGATATGCAAAGTATGAACCAAATCGGTTACTCCCTTCAAGAGTTATCGTGCGCACAAATTTTCCCAACATTTTCGAACTTTTGTGGGGGAGGTACCGAAAGGAGTGGACCCATATAACCCATCTTCCAACTTAGACTAAGTTTGAACATAATATTGCGAAAGCCAATGTTTGGTCCGAATCGGTTGATCCGTTCGAGAGTTACTGCGCGCTCCAGCCAGCCAGACAGACGGACGGACATGGCTAAATCAACTTCAAATTGTCTGAAACGGATTTCGTCCAAACACCATTATTTGGATGAGGCACATTTTGCTCGTATGAAAGTATATATACCCTCGTTAGCATAAATGCTGAAGGTATGAACAATCAAACACTTATTATGTCGCTGTCCAATGCTCACGACGCGGAGACTGCGAACCATGGGTGAGCAAACGATCTAATCTCTGACAACCTTCTGCCACATCGAGCCAACAAGTCTGCTGCATTTTGGCAAAGGTCTAAAATGGCTTCAGCGAGAACAACATATTGTAGCATAAAAGAACTAAAATTATTTCTCCATTGCACCTAAATCTTTATTATCTCCCTCAAATCCCCATGCACATATTTTTCCTTCTGTCCACATTTCTATTGTAACGTGGTTTTCTCGTCGGCTGGGCTAAGTCCAGTCGCGTCCAGGGTCTCCATAAGGACCCACTAAACCTTACGAAATAAAAGACTAGTTTTATCCCTTCTAGGGGTTCAATCGGATATTTATTGATCTAAATACTAGTATGTTCTACTTCAATGAAATGCGATATTATTACTTTGGCCCTTCTTCGGAGGGGAGGATGCTGATAGGACAGATGATGACGATTTATAGGTGATCGGGAACTTTATCAACTCGTATGTGTTGGTGTTCGGCAACTCGGCAAAAGCTGTTCGGGAACGACGATGGTTGATGAAGCTCGGTGATGTTCGGGAACGGAAATGGTTGACGAAGATCGGTGACGACGATTCGGCAACTCGGCTAATGCTGTTCGGCAACGACGACGCTTGACGAAGCTCGTTGACGACGATTCGGTGATGTTCGGTAACTCGTCCGAAGTTGTTCGGGAACGGCGACGGGTGACGACGCTCGGTGATGACGTTTCGGGGGTGTTCGGGAACGCCGATGGTTAGCGGGGATCGGTGATGACGATGCTGGCTGATAACGATAGTTATCGATGATAGGAAGCGACGATCCTGGTTGCTGATTCGTTTCAGTATTGATCGGGAACGTGTTGATTGATGTCGGGCTGGTTGACGACGATCTGCTGTTCTGTTCGGAACGACTACTATACAACACTAATTACAGCTACGAACTCATACAGACTACTGCGTATATCCAGGAACAAAGAACCAAGGTCCCTGTGTGGGACGGGAAACCGAAGTCTCCGTGTGGTACGGGAAACCGAAGTCTCCGTGTGGGACGGGAAACCGAAGTCTCCGTGTGGTACGGGAAACCGAAGTCTCCGTGTGGTACGGGAAACCGAAGTCTCTGTGGGAGACGGGAAACCGAAGTCTCCGTGTGGGACGGGAAACCGAAGTCTCCGTGTGGGACGGGAAACCGAAGCCTCCGTGTGAGACAGAAAACCGAAGTCTCTGTGTGGAACAGGAAACCGAAGTCTCTGTGGGGGACAGTAAACAGAATTCACTGTGTGCAATTTATTAATGGGACAGCAACAATGGGTAGTCCCTTCCAAAATTTGCCAACGCAACAAGCAACCCAGGAATGCCTTGGTGGATAGCAAGCCCCCAGCAGTAGCAAGCTGCCTTCAACGGCGAAAACTGGAATACTAAAGTATAAACTGGAATGAAGTGAATGCGAATTATTGTGTATTGAGTACAGCAAGCAAATGACTTCAATGCAAGCAATGACTGGCGTAGATGGAGATGCTGTTGAGTGCATATCGACTCATTGCTACTATGGTGGTAAGGGAAGACCGTAGGTGTTGTTGTATGTATGTGACACTTGTCACGTTACACTATTTATTTTACCTTATCTTATTTACAGTACTTTAACATGATGAACACAATGGGTCTCATGCATAAAACGTGAGCTTGAGCTCGGACTCGATTTTTTAAGTAAAAGGTGCTTGTCGTATGCATAATAAAATTTGATGTATTTGCTTTTACTCACTGCTCACGTTTGATCTCTTCTTGCTCAGTTTGAACATAGAAGTTGAAGTTAGATGAGATTGTTCTCATTTTCATATGCATAAAAACAAGGACTTGCTTACTTTTGTGAGCTCTTGCTTAAATTTTGTGGAGCATGCCTTTTAGTTGACTCGCGTACACTAAAAAGGAATCATGGCTGAATGTTTTGTACCACAAATAAATAAAAAATGTTATTAACAGCGTAAGACAAATTTAGCAAGTGAGGATAAAAAATTATACAGGTTTGTAATCTTAATTATTATTTTTTATATAATTAATAATAAAATGATACATAGGTTTGATGGTAGTAGCATTTGCAGGTTAGCGAATTATTTTTTTGAGGAGTCAGCAGAAAGACTTGTTGGTGCCCTCAGCAACATTGATAAAATTCGACTCTATTTGGATTCCAAAATGGTATAGACACAGATATTGGAGTCCATCAATCAACTGTGTCGCGAACAATTGCGGAAGTTGCATAACTTTTATCTGCCAAAGCAAGCGAATGGATAAAATTCCCGAAAGATATAATAATAATAATATAATAATAATTGTTCCACAAACATCCCATAGGGGACAAGGGAGACTTCTCTCATATCAATGAGTGCACCCCGATTCATATTAGCTCAATGATATGGGACCTACAGTTTATCGCCGAGTCCGAACGGCGTGTCTAAGACACCACTTTTGTAGAGAAGTTTTACATGGCTGAAATACTCAGGAAATGTCGCCAACATTACTGAGGGGTATTTTGCCACCGTTGAAAAGTGTTTAGATGTTGCCTGGCCGGGGAATCGAACCCACGACCTTATGTGTGCAAGGCGGGTGTGCATACCATTGCACCACGGTGGCACCCATTCCCGAAAGATGCAGATCAAATAAAAGATTGTCAAAGGAAATGGCAGGGAAATTATTGCTTTCCATTTGCAATTGGAGTTATTGATTGTACTCACATAAAAATTAAAAAACCCACAAATCAAAGCGATGAGTGCATTTGCAGAAAAGGCTTTCACTCTATAAATGTGCAGGCAACTTGTGATGGAAATGAACTTTTTAAAAGCGTCGACATATCGTGGCCTGGTTCAGTACATGACTCACGCATCTTACGAAATAGCGAGGTATGCAGAATAATGCAAAATACAACGAACGATGCATTACTTCTGGGAGATGAGGGTTATGGAATATGCCAATGGCTAATGACACCATTCTCAAACCCAACAACTGATACAGAAAAAAACCTTCAAGAAAGTGTTTACAAGGGGACGTGTCATTATAGAACGGTGTTTTGGTAACTGACTTTTTTCAAGTAAATATTTATTTTCTTTAATTTTTTTGTACTAAAAATGTAGATATATCGTCAGTTTCTGTTTTATTATTATTACTTGCTTCTACTTCACTTCCACTTGACGACATGTTTGCACTTCAATAACAATTAGACGTTTGATCTCAATTTACTCAAGTAATTGCAATTGGTTTGAACTCATTTTTATGCATACGAAATTGAGCAAAAGCTGTTGCTGTTCGATCTAACTCAACTTACGAGCAATTGCTTACTTGACTCAACTCATCGCTTTTACTCGTTTTTATGCATGTGACCCAATGGACCACAAGGTCTCCGAGTCAAGTGGCTTTCAACCATGACAGCCGCGCATCCTTTAACCTAACCTAACCTGTCCGATCGCCATAAAATACCATATATCAACCTTTTTGTAAAAAAATAACTTATGTTGAAACTGAGATATGGGGTACTGTAACTCGGAAACAGTTGTACTATACCATAACTTTTGAACGCATTTCGGTCAAATAAACTGTTTTAGACCGATTCACCGATGGGTTTCTTAAAATAATAATTTGAGCGGAAGCTGTGGCCGTTTTAGTGTAAAAAAATATGAATAAATCGTTGAATGAAACGAGTTTTTTTGTGTTAATTTCCTATTAGTGGCTTTATAACACAATGTAGAACTTAATGCTCAAAGAAGAAGTTAAAGAATGCACTTCAGAGATGAGGTTTCTAATGTATGATTTTTAAATATATCCACTTTATTTAGCTCAAACGGATGCTGACATTTTAAAGACTGAAAAATGGGGTTTTTGGACTTTTTGCTCTAATCGCAGCCGGAGTTTTCTAAAACCTTATTATGTGATTGTACTTGCAATTTCGCAATTTTTATACCCTCCACCATAGTATGGAGGGTATATTAAGTTTGTTTTTCCGTTTGTAACGCATTGAAATACTCATTTGCGACCCTATAAAGTATATATATTCTTGATCAGGGTAAAATTCTGAGTCGATCTGTGCACGTCCGTCCGTCTGTGGTAATCACTCTAGCATCCACAAAAATAGAGATAGGACGCTGAAATTTTGGGAAAAGGCTTCTTTTGTTTGCAGGCAGGTCAAGTTCGATGATGGGCTATATCGGTCCACGTTTTGGTATAGCCCCCATATAACGGTACCCCCCGATTTACGGTATTTTGACGTTTTTAGCTACATTTTCAGACCGATTTACCTATAATTTGACATTTAGGGTTCTTAAGTGTCAATAAACTTATATAACAAAACTTGTGGACATAGGTCCACGTTTTGGTATAGCCCTCATATAACGGTACCCCCCGATTTACGGTATTTTGACGTTTTTAGCTACATTTTCAGACCGATTTAGCTATAATTTGACATTTAGGGTTCTTAAGTGTCAATAAACTTATATAACGAAACTTGTGAACATAGGTCCACGTTTTGGTATAGCCCCCATATAACGGTACCCCCCGATTTACGGTATTTTGACGTTTTTAGCTACCTTTTTAGACCGATTTAGCTATAATTTGACAGTTAGGGTTCTTAAGTGTCAATAAACTTATATAACAAAACTTGTGAATTTAGGGTTCTTAAGTGTCAATAAACTTATATAATGATACCTGTGAACATAGGTCCACGTTTTGGTATAGCCCCCATATAATGGTACCCCCCGATTTACGGTATTTTGAAGTTTTTAGCTACATTTTCAGACCGATTTAGCTATAAATTGACATTTAGGGTTCTTAAGTGTCAATAAACTTATATAACAAAACTTGTGGACAAAGGTCCATGTTTTGGAATAGCCCCCATATAACGTTAACGCCCGATTTCAGGTATTTTGACGTTTTAAGTCACATTTCTAGACCGAATTAGCTATAATTTGATATTTAGGGTTCTTAGTGACCAAAAAACTTATATTCGAAAAAATTATGAACATAGGTCCATGTTTTGGTATAGCCCCATATAACGGTACCTCCCAATTTTCAGTAATTTGGCAATTTTAGCTACAAGTTTTAACCGAACTAACTGTAATTTGACATTTGAAGGTTGTAGTGGTGACCACACATCTGCATCAACAATTTTCAACATACCGCCAATATAACGATACCTCCCGATTTTCGGTACTTTGAGGATTTTACTTAAAATGTTTAACCGAACGTAGGTCCAAGTTTTGGTATAGCCCCAAAACAAACCTCCCGATTTTCCGTACCTTAGCTTTATTTTTTGGACGAACTTTCTGTAATTTCAAATTTAAGAGCCAACAAAAATTCTGCAACAAAAATTTGTCATTTAAGTTCATATTTTCGTACATATATATAGGGGTACCTCCGAACTAGCTGTTAATGACATTTGAAGTTCCCACGTTACGTACCGATTTTCGGTATTTTGAGGATTTTAGCTAAAATTTTTAACCGAATTAGGAGTTATTTGACATTAAAGACTCCCATCAAAAAGTGTCAATATAGGTCCATGTTTTATTATAACCCCTATATAACGGTACCTCCCAATTTCTAGCCGCCAAAAATTGTCAACATACATAGTTAGATTTAGGCACCATAAAAAAGGGCCTCCCGAATGAAGCATTTTATGTACATTATCTGACATTTTAACGTACCCACGTAAAGTTGGGGACAGGAATGAAAAAAAATTATTCCATTTTAGTTCAGAATATTTTATGGTGGAGGGTATAAAAAGTTCGGCCCGGCCAAACTTAACGCTTTTTTACTTGTTAATGTATAACTTGGGCGTGTAACCTTCAAAGGACCACGTCAATCTGCGCCCAAAGTAGAAATGCTATTCGATTTCAGTGGAGACTCGCGTGAATTTAGTTTTTTTACGTTCTGAATCTAACAAGCCTTTGCGCGTCTAAATCCATTCACTAGATCGGCGGATATGATACCCCTCAAATTTCGAAAATCTGCAAAAAAATGTTTTTGAAAATATCGCGAATTTAAACGCGTTTTAGATGTGTTATTCCTACTTAGAGAAATAGAGCGAAACGCGTATATAAAATGTGCGAAAACAGATATTGAAAAACGTTCGCGAATCCGGAGATATAATAGATTTTTTCTAAGAACTAAATGCGATGCTACATCCACGATCCTTGACGGATCGCATTAAAATGACATAGGATGATGTTTTTTTTAATGGTGATCATTGAAATCGGATGCGCATTAAATACAAATGTACTTCGTGGAAATTATGGGCATTTTACTGTTTTTTGCGCCCTAATATGCAACTGATGCTACATCGTGGTCGCCAATGGAATTTCACAAAGTGTATGTCAAAAAAGAGGGATTGATTCGCTGTTTTGGAAAATCAGATGTGCATCTTGTAATTTCCGCATAGAAACCGCGTATTCTATGCGTTTCAAGTTTTGTAATATTTACTTCTACTTTATTTTAATTTCATATCCCAATTGGAAGTCCTTGTGATTTAATATAATGATATAAAAATGTTCGCTAATAAGAAAACTATAAGCCAACATTTAGTTGCAACGGAATATTTTCACTATTGGGTTAAATTTTGACGAAATAGACAAAGAACTCAAACATTTTTTTTTTCCTATAAAACCATAAAATTCATATCTTCTTCGTTTTTTTGCAAATAATATGAATATTATAGCTCCTAGCTGCATGACTTAGGCATCATTTTATTTCTCACAGTGTATGGATGCTGTTGTAATTTTTTAATATATTTTTTGTAAGTACAAGCGCTATTATTTTAAAAAATATGTTTGAAAATACGTAAAATTTTGTAAGAAATTCGATTTTTCGCGAATCCGTTGAGACTTTTCATAAGTATTTTCCATCATCGCAGAGGGTAACAATTTTGTAAACAGGGTGACGTAGGGGATGGAAGATACCAAGCAACGGTCCTGACCGGTTTTAACATGGCAAAGCCCAGGATTTATCTTGGTCCCTCTTTCATCCCAAGTGGACACTGACCTCCCCGTGGTGTCACCTGGGGAACTGCCTTTAACACCCGTTAAAGGTAGTGAGCTAACATGTGCCGCGCGTTCACCCATAAGAACGTTAAAAACTTGGGTTTGGGCGTCGGGCTAGTAACCCCCCCTAGAAAAAAGCAGCCTACTATGAAAAAACAAAAGAAAAGAAAAACAAACCCCTCTAAAGTTGACGACCCCCGCAAACGTTTTAAGGACCATGATCTGCGAATCTGCACCTGGAATGTTCGCACTCTTTATAGAGAAGGTGCAGTGTACGCGCTGGCAGATGTACTTGAAAAGTACAAGGCCGACATTACTGCCATACAGGAAATACGATGGACTGGGAAAGATGTCACAACAACACCTAAAGGTGACGCACTGTATTATAGCTGCCATGACACAAAGCATGAGTTTGGTTGCGGTTTTGTAGTTGGTCAGAGGTTAAAACATCTGGTATCCAGCTTCACCCCAGTGAATGAAAGACTTGCTACAATTCGATTAAAAGCAAAATTCTTCAACATCAGCTTTATCTGCGCTCATGCTCCAACCGAAGACAAGGACGAACAGACCAAAGATATATTCTACGAGCGCTTAGAAGAAACATATGACCGTTGTCCTGCCCATGACATTAAAATTGTTCTAGGCGATTTTAATGCCAAAATTGGAAAGGAGAATATCTTTGGACAAACAGTCGGGAAATTCAGTCTACATAGTGAAACATCAGACAATGGAATGAGGCTGATAGACTTCGCAGCGGCAAAAAACATGGTAGTTAGCAGTACCAGATTTAAGCATCTCGATATTCATAAGGGCACTTGGCTGTCTCCAGACCAAAGAACAATAAATCAAATTGATCACGTTGTGATAGATGGAAGACATTCATCGAGCGTGTTGGATGTACGATCGTTCCGAGGCGCAAACATTGATTCGGACCACTACCTTGTTGCAGCAAAGGTACGTACCCGTATAAACGTTGCAAATAAAGCATGAACAGACACAACGCGGAAGTTGGACATCGATAGGCAAACACAACAGATAGCCACAGCATATTCCACTCAACTTGCCCAATTGCTTAACGCGAGCACTCCTTGTCCCGATAACATAACAACACAATGGCAAAATATTGCCCACTCCATGCTAACTGCCGCAAAATCAGTACTTGGATACCAGAGACCTCCACCAAAGAATCCATGGTATGACCAGGAGTGCCGTGCTGCTACCGAAGAAAAAAATGCGGCATATATGGCTACTTTACAATCAGTAGCAACACGTAGCGCACGAGAGAGGTATCGGGAAAAAAGGAGAGAGGAGAAACGTCTTTTCCGCAGGAAAAAGAGAGAGAGATGGAAAAGAGTGAGTGTGAACAAATAGAGATGTACAGGAGACAGAACGAAGTCAGAAAATTCTACCAAAGAGTGAAGCATCAAACTGATGGCTTTGGTACAGGCATATCCTCCTGTAGAGACCAACAAGGTAATTTGGTAACTGATACAGATAGTGTGCTCAGGATATGGAAAGAACATTTTTCCAAACTGTTGGTATCCGATAGCAGTGAAGACGGCGAAGATACCACAGATCCAATCACAGAAGATGGTATTGAATGTATACCGCCCAGCCAAGATGAGGTAAGGACAGCAATAAACCGGCTAAAGAATAATAAGGCGGCAGGAGCAGATGGCCTACCAGCCGAGCATCAGCTAGTTAGCACCGTCTGGCAGGAAGAACGCGTACCCGACGATTGGAACGTGAGCATCCTATGTCTAGTCCACAAGAAGGGTGATAAGACTGTGTGCTCCAATTACAGGGGCATAAGTCTGCTCCCTATTGCATATAAGATAGTATCTGGCATATTGTGTGAGAGACTAAAGCCTATGGTCAATGAAATTATTGGACCCTATCAGTGCGGCTTTAGACCTGGCAAATCCACCATTGACCAGATATTTACCTTGAGACAAATCCTGGAAAAGACCCAAGAAATGCAGATCGACACCTTCCATATTTTCGTCGATTACAAAGCAGCATTCGACAGCCCTATACGTTCAAAGGTGTTCCAAGCCATGTCTGATTTTGGTATTCCTGCAAAGCTCATTCGGCTTTGTAGAATGACATTAACTGAGACGAGATCCTCAGTTAAAATAGGAAAGAACCTCTCCGAAGAGTTTATTGCCAAAAGAGGTTTCAGACAAGGAGACGGCCTGTCGTGTGATCTATTCAACATCCTGCTGGAAAAGGTCATACGAGACGCGAAGGTCAGAAGAAATGGAACGATATACACGAACAGCCATATGTTACTGGCTTATGCCGACGACATTGACATCATGAGTCGATCGGTAAAGGAAGTAACTGACACCTTTACAAAAGTCGAAAGAGAATCTGCTAAAGTTGGTCTGGCAGTAAACGGCGAAAAAACCAAGTTGATGGTATCGACGCGAAATATTACCACAAACCCCGCACCATTTGTGAATGTTGGTACCTACAATTTTGAGGTAGTAAAGGACTTTGTCTACCTCGGCACCGCCATAAACACAACAAATAACATCAGTTATGAAATACGAAGAAGAATAGTGTTGGCTAACAGATGCTACTTTGGGCTGAGTAAGCAGTTTAGGAATAAAGCCACCTCTCGTCAAACAAAAGTAACACTTTACAAAACACTGATACTACCCGTGCTAATGTATGGTTCCGAAGCATGGGTACTTGCTCAAGCAGATAAGGCAGTGCTTGGTGTGTTCGAGAGAAAAATTCTTTGAAAGATCTACGGGCCAATCTGTGTTGACGGCGAATATCGGCGTCGTATGAACAACGAGCTGTACCAACTATACAATGACATCAATGTAGTTGAACAAATCGAGATACAACGATTGCGATGGCTAGGCCATGTTATAAGAATGAGTGATGATGAACCCGCTAAAAAGGCGTATAAATACGGGCCGCATGGAGGTTCTCGCAGATCTGGAAGGCCAAAGCTTCGTTGGAGCGAACAAGTGAAACGAGATATCAGTAAGCTACATATCCCAGATTGGGAAAATACAGCAGCAAACAGAGAGGATTGGAGATTTTTTTTCTTAGTTCGGCTTATGGAACAAATGTTCTGTAAAAGGCCAGCTAAGTAAGTAAGTAATCGGATATAGCAGCTTATTATATTAAGACGCGATTTTTTAGAATTTTTTCTAATTATCAAAATTAAAACGCCTATATCTTTTGCGCGCAACGATCAAAGTCAGTTAAAAAAACAGATTTGGAATGCCGATTTTAAATTAATGTATGTACCAAAAATCATTGACGTAGTATCAAAATGTTTTTTTAATTTTTTTGAAATGGAAAAGACAATTTTAGACATTTTTCGTGATATACGTTTTTGTTGGGTCGCCCTATTAAATATATTTATTTCTTTAACAGATAATGAGAATAACTTAATAGCTTAACGTGAACCGTTGTAGTTAAGATTAATTCCATTGTGTCTAAATCCAAAAAAAAAAAAATACTTTTAATTTTCTTTTGCTATGAAATTTCAAAACAAATTCAACACACGTTCCATTTTTCATTAAAGTTCATAACATCAAATGATGCTGCCTGCATTGAAGGTGAAAGTGTAAGCATCTAACTAGCTCTGGCATCGAATATTTGTATAGCAGAACAATGTGTTTCATGTTGGAATGCGAAATGAAAAACAAAATGTAATTAAAGTTCGTAATAGTTTTTGTACTTGCATCAACACAACTCTGCTTTTCTGATGATATTTAAAACTCATTAAATAAGAAGATACCTAAACTGCTAATGTTGATGACTTTCACTAATGTTTCCAGGATCATTATATGTTAAATTGTCTCTGAAAATCCCGGAACCTTTAGAGAGAAGGTGTAGTGCACCTACCTGCAATGGAAAGACATGCATTGGACCTGTGAGGGTGTTGGAGTGAATGTTCAGCACATAGTGGCAGAGTCTCGGTGGAAACGGTCAAGTGTCTGAGTTTAAAAAAAACTCCCCAAATTATGACGACCCCATCCCCAAGAATATCTTATTACACATAAAACATTTACTCCGTTATGTTTCAAAACAATTTGTGTGTTCGTTTACTTAAAATTTGTACGAATTTTTACTGGATGTTGTTCGTTTACTCTACAGTACAATGCAAAAGACCTTAGTCGATTACAAGAAGTTACTGGACTTTTACAAATTTGTACAAATTGTTGAGTAAGCGAACATACCTAATATATTCTAATTTATTATTAAGCTTTCGTATGATTGAATCTTCAACAATAAGCAAACAAACAAAAAATTTTAATTGTAATTATTTTTCTATACTAAAGAATTTCAATTTCAGTAGCCACCAACATTTAATGTCGAAAGATAATTGCATTCTTTTCTTTTTCAATGCGTACAATGTCTGATATTTGTTACAAATTTCCGTGAACGCATCCAACGTTCAAACGTTTGTACAGTAGTTTTACTTTTGTAAAGCATCATCTAATGACGTTTTAAGCCTTGCACTTTTTGTGGTAAATATTTCAAAATGTCAAAGGCGGTATAGAAACGATGTTCTTTCGTTTTGTATCTGTCTTTCATTTCAAAGAAAAATATATCTGAGAATCATTTTAATTGATTTTGTGTTGTTATTGCAGTTGTTTGTAAAATTACACCATTGAATAGTTCCAACTAAGCGTAATGAAATAGGAAATGAAACTTACCAGGAAAATTGGTGAAGAGCAAAAAATAAAAAAAAAAATGTCAGGAACTTTGCAAGGAAGGTGGAACGAAATTCCCTTCAACGAAAAAATACTTTTTGTGGCATATCGCATCAAAAATATGTACAGTTAGTCAATTAAATGTTTACAAACGATGATGTTTTTAATAAACAGATTTTGTATTAAAAATTACAACAACCAAAACTGAAAACAGAATAAGTTGTTTGGGCCATTGTTACAATGTTGGCCGTTGATGCCGGCTTTGCCGACAGAGATATACCCTCAGCCTACGTGAATTAAAACTTTCATCTACGGACTTTTGTGGGGGAGGTAACATAAAGAGAAGATCGATATCGATATCGGTCATTTTAGAATTTAAACTAAATTTGGACAAAATATTAAAAGATCCAACGTTTGGATAAATTTGTTTGCCCCGTTCAAGGGATATCGTGCATACCATTTTAGTGACATTTTTTAGATATTGGATGGAAGTACAGGAAGTTGTTGCCAATCTTCGAACTGAAACTAAGTTTGTACACCTTTTGGGCTGCTTTCTCAAGAGGTATGGACTTGCCACTGCAAAAGAATTTACCGTCGTAATTGAGGCAGGGAATGCAAGCTTCAGGCCAAGCTCTAGGCCACAGCCAATCTAACTACTGAACAAGTAGGCATTGCAATTCATGAAGGAAAACCCCCTTCGATTGTACATGTGTATGTATTGAGAAATTGATTTCTGGACAAGACACTAGGGTGACTTGATAAGAAAAAATACTTCAATTAAATACTTCATATTTACAAATTTGTAAAAATGTGTGTATAAATAGAAGTTATCAAAATCAGCCTTTGTCTTCTAGCCATTAATTAACATTCAAAATACCCCTGACGAGCTTTGGCAACCACCAAGCGAAACGGTCCGTAGGGTAATTGGTTGAATGTGTGTTGTGGTATAACGCTAGAATTAATTTTTCAATACAAAACTCCTTAGGCCATGTTAGCTCGATTAATCCATAATTAATAAAGAAATCAAAGTGATTCGAGAGCAGGTCTTAAAGTGAATTTATCCAAAATGTTTGTGTGGGAGGTACCCGAAGGAGTGGGCAAGCATATTCTAGCCTGATATACATATGACAGACCTATTAGGATGTGTAAAGTATGGACCAAATCGATCACCCCTTTCAAGGGGTCTATCATCGATAACAATTATCGTTGAGTGGCGTTGACAGTTGTCAAAATTGATCCACGTATGGCAACTCTCAACTGAAGTTGCGAATCTCAGTTGACGAAGCGGCTGTTTTTCAGCAACTACTAATTTTCAGTTGCAGTGAACATTTTTGAAGAAACAAGAAGTAAAATAGAAGGAAAAATAAACATTTTGTTAACAATTATTGATTCTTTGCATCATTAATTAATTTTGTGTATCAATATGGTAAAAATAACGACAAAGCAACAGTTCGAAATATTAATTGATAAACTGAGTGAAAATCCAAACTTAGCCCGAGGAGTTCGGGAGTTTTGGTGAAACCAAAGCCACAGCGGATGAAGCGTGGAGGTCCATTTCGGACAGTTTAAACAGCCATGAACCTCCAACACGAACACCTGAAGAGTGGCAGAGTCTGGATTCCCTTTAAAGAAAAGTTGAAAAAGAAAATGCCTCAAAATAAAATAAACATAAACACTGGTGGTGGTCCATCACAATAAGTGAATTTATCGCCTTTGGAGCGGACAGCAGCAAATCTTTTGCAAATGAATTTGGTGACAGATACAGTAGGTTCGGTTTAAGTACAAATAATAACGAACATCCTCCATCTATATAGCCAACTACACCAGGGAATTTCGTTTTTGAATAAAAATGGTTTTTATTTTGCCTTTTTTCCTCCTCTGTCAACTTCGAAACGATCCAATTTTGACACAATTTGTCCTCTATCAAGTGGACAACTTCCTTCAATACTCTCGACAATGTAGATTGAGCCATGCAATTGTTGAAATCATTGCCATGGGGCCATGGGACTTTTGGAAACTTCCGTTCTCCAAGAATCGCAACGCTGCGCATACTTTTAAAAGTGGGGGTATTGCTGTTGACCTGTAACTTACTTTGAAGTCATCCTTTAACGTTTCCACAACGTAAACTACGGCATCCTTTGGAAATCGAAAATACGCCTTAAACCTGAAATAATTTACTCAGATCTTTCCACATGATCATCAGCTTACAGTGCAGATGGCAATTCCAATGGATTCGACTTGTCCCTCAATTTTCTTCTAATAGATGCAATGTCCTGTACATTTTCTTATCATCAAAAAATAATTCCACCGAACTTATCATTTTTTGGGACAGCAAATAAAACTTGACGATCCGAAGATTCAATGGGCAGGTTATATTCCAATCTTGGGTTGTTTTCCAAATTTACTCGAAAACTCAGCCAAAATAATAAAATATTGTCCAGAATACACAAAAGAGTTATCCAAAGCGCAATTATTTAAAAAATTTTTTTTTTTGCGAATAGAGGTCACAAGTTTGAAAAAACACTGATCGATAACATGTTTATCGACCACCCAGTTGAGTTGACATTAATGGTACAACATTTCATCTCAGTCGCGCAGACAACTGACAACGCAACTCAAGTTTAGTGGCAATACAAGATAGACCCACAAGAGTTATAGTGCGCACAATTTTTCCGAACATTTTTGAAATTTTGTGGGGGAGGTACCTTAAGGTGTGGACCGATATGGCTTATCTTCGAACTAAAACTAACATTGGACAAAATATTATGAAGGCCAAATTTTGGACCGAATCGGCAGATCCATTCGAGAGTTTTATTGAGCTCCAACCACTACACACGGTGTCATAGGGGGTTTTTGAACCTTTCAGGCTATTTGCTCAGGAAGTATGGACTTGCCCCAAATAAAACTTGTACCGTCGTATGGGAGGCGGTGAATACAAATTGTTACAACAACAATCAAAGCGATTCGAGAGCAGGTCGAAAACTGAACTTTTCCGAAATTTTGTTTGGGAGGTACCCGAAGGAGTGGACCAATAGAGTCCATATTGGAGCCTCATCTAAGTCTGTTAGAAATTTTACGATGTACAAAGTATGGACCAAATCGGTTACTCTCTTCAAGAGTTATCGTTCTCACAGATGTTCGGAACATTTTCGAACTTTTGTGGTGGAGGTACCTGAAGTAGTGGACCGATCTGACCCATCTTCGAACTCAAACTAAGTTTGGACAAAATACTAGGAAGGCCAAATTGTGGACCAAATCGGTTCATCCGTTCGAGAGTTATCGTGCGCACCAGCCAGACAGACAAACGGACATTGCTAAATCGACTCCAAATAGTCTGAAACGGATTTCGTCCAAACATACTTGGGGTCTAAAACCACGCAGGATACTCAGGTTCCTATCGTCGAGTGCGCTTTCTTTCTGTCAGATGGTACAAACTAGCTGATCCATACACCTTATCAGCGTGTCTCTTCCGGTTTTGAACATCTCAGCTGGTAAGCCATCGGCTCCTGCTGCCTTATTATTCTCTAGCCGGTTTATTTCTGCCTTTACCTCATATTGTTTGGGCGGTATACATTCAATACCATCTTCTGGGACTGGATCTGTGGTGTCTTTGTTTTCGCTACTATTGGACACCAACAGTTTGAAAAAATTCGCTATCCTGAGCACACTATATGTATCAGTTACAAAATTACCTTGCTGGTCTCTACAGGAGACAGTGCATAAACTGCACCTGTTTAGTGAAATGTGTTAGTTTATCCGTCAGTGTGATAACATATTAGACGCGTAGTGAAAAGTGACTGCGTTAGGTTACAGACAGGCGCACAGTCGAAGCAAAGATTGTGTTAGGCCAATTTTTATAGCGAAAAATAAAAGAAAAGTGACAAAATATAGCTAGCGAAAATGAATTTCGAAGAATTCATCCAACATCAAAGGAGTTTATAGTGTTGCTATATTTAGAAATAAGCAAAATTGCTCAGAAAAGTGTATCCAGGGAAACAAGGGAAAATTTGTATAAAATTGTTAGTTCCTTTACGGAAGCAAAAAGGGATTTTTAGACAATGATAGGGAGCTCCGCGATATGAAGAAATTACCATATGAAATACATAGCATATTCGCCTCAGGTGTGCGGTATGCAATAAAAAAGTTCCACTTCTTAAATCGTCAAGTAAGGATAGATTTTGTGGTCGAATCAAAGAAGGATTCGTTAGATACACGAATTCTTTCTAGATATAAATATATAGCTGAGATGGACAGCTTAAGTCCATTGGAACAATATGAAAAAAGATATATATATATATATATATATATATATATATATATATATATATATATATATATTAAATGAGCTGGAGACTGAGATAAGGAATGAGTCTCCAAAGGTAGAATATATCAAAGAAAGATACAATACTGCATCGTCAATATTGATGGAATATTTGAGGGAGTTTCCTAAAGAGGATAATCTCGAGGAATATTTCAATTTTTTAAAAATATGTTATCAAATAGTGCGAAGTGGGAAATTTTCTAGAGTAGCACCTAAAGAGATGAAAGTAAAATATTATGAAGAAATCAATGGGAAATGGGTTCCCAGGTACGATATTAGGCATTCAGACATTAGGGGAAAACAAGATTATGTTAGTCCTGATAACAATGTAGGCAAAAAGATAGTAAATGGTTCAGGTAGTATAGGGAAAGTTGTTGAGGAAAATACAGAAACTGAAAATGAAAACGTTCGCGCTGATGTTTCGCGGAAGATGGAAATTTAAATAAATGAACTATTGGAGGAAAATAAAAAGCTGAAGTTGGGAAGTTGCTGAAGAAAAGGCTCAAAAGTATGAGTCACGAGCTGCTGACCTTAACGTAAAATATCAAGCAGCAGATACTGATGGTAAAAAGGCCGTTGATGACTTTAATGAACTAAGAAAAGAGTTGTAAAACTTACGCACAAGGAGCAAAATCATTTACATGAAATGCATGAACTTCGCTCTCGATGCCAAGTTGAGATAAGTGAGATAAATGGTCGCCTCTCTAAACAGTACGAGGACAATTGGCAGCAGCCTTTACGAAAATTGCGTGAACAACACGAAGGACAAATGCGTGCTATTCGTGATGGCATTAAAATGATGTATAAGCAAAAAATGAAGGATCTTTAAGCCAATCGTGGGTCCGTTGCTGCTTCAAGTGCTATTGAAGAATTACGTGCCACTCGTACACGTATTGATGGCTTGAAGAGTTACATTCGAGAATTGGAATCTACAAATGCTGCATTGAATGGCCGCAATTGTGATTTGGAGAAATTGCTCGCCAATGAACGTAGACATCATGCTTTTGATGCTGACAATTTGGAAGCTCAATTGCAACTATGCCGTAATGATAGGCACAACAGCTACAAGAGCTTGCTGCCTATGAAAAACTATTGCGCGGCGAAGAAGAAGATATTAGCCAAATCAGCCGAGGGTAGGGTGACATCAACATTTTCAAAGGTGATCCTGAGGTAGAGTACAAACGGAAGGTACCTTCTTCTTCTTTATTTGCCTATTCGTCATACGAATGTTGGCGACCATTACAATTACAAAGAAAAAATGGATTTTGAATAAAAAAATTCAAATAAATTCATAGATTTTTCACAATATCGGCAAATATGTCTCTGCTTCTGGCAGCACTAGGTAGGTGTCCCAAGTCTCGTATTCCAGTCCATTCTTGAATATTCGCAATCCAATTCAATTCCTTTCGGCCTTTAGGAGTTTTTCCTTCTATTCTTAATTTTATGATATCCTGCAAGAGCTTGTATTTTGAATTTGAATTATTCATGATATGTCCAAGGTAGGCAGTTTTTCGTCTTTTGATGTTTATCATTATCTCTCTATTTCGATTCATTTTTCGAAGCACTTCATTGTATTTTTAAAATTCGGCGATAGATCCACATTTCGAAGGATTCTAATTTCTTCACGTCTAATGATTTTATTGTCCATGCCTCCATAGCGTATAGTAAGGTTGACCATATATATGCATTTATAAATCTACATTTAGTTTCAAGATTTATATCATGGCTGGACGAAAGGTACCAAAGAAGTACATATCTGTGGTCGTCAAATCAAGCGTAATGCCGATGATAAAGAGAATGACGTCAATTACCATCGCTCAGTAAAAGTTGAGGGCGATGTACAAAAATTGATTTTGAGTGCAACACATAAACCATCAACCATAATATTTATTACATCACAGAAATGGCAAAGTGGCGATAGCAAAAAGACATCGCGATTTAATGTCTATGATGAAGAAGTTGCCGGTGTACATGGTGCCAATCGTACATTTATACGTCGTGTATCATGTCATAGTACAACCGGAACTGTTGCCAGCAGTTGTCTTAGTGGAAAGCAGTATCCTACAAACAGAAAATGTGTATAGCACGTCTTTCATCGATGGAAGAGAGATCCACGTCCTAGCTGGCTGCTGAAAGTGTTGGGTGCCATCACCTAGAATTAAGCCATTATAAATCTTTATATTTTTTATTATTAAGATAGAAAATTTGGCTTTCGTAATATTTTGTCCAAACTTAGTTTAAGCTCGAAGATAGGTTATATCGGTCCATTCCTTCCGGTACCTTCCTCACAAAAGTTCGGAAATGCTCGGAAAATTTGTGCGCACGATAACTCTTGAAGGAAGGAACCAATTTGGCCCATACTTTGCGCATCGTGAAATGTCTACCAGACTTAGATGATGTTCCAATATGGACTCAGTCGGTCCACTCCTTCGGGTACCTCCCACACAAAATTTCGGAAAAGTTCAGTTTAGGACCTGCTCTAGAATCGCTTTGATGTTTGTTGTAGCAACTTGTATTCACTGCCCCCCATACGACGGTATAAGTTTCATCAGGGGCAAGTCCATACTTCCTGAGAAAATATCCTGAAAGGTACAAAAAACCCTTATGACACCGTGTGTAGTGTTTGGAGCGCAAGATAACTGTCGAACGGATCTGACGATTCGGTCCAAAATGTGACCTTCGTACTATTTTGTGCAAACTTAGTTTAAGTTCGAATATAAGCCATATCGGTCCACTCCTTCAGGTACCTCCCCCACAAAAGTTCAAAAATGATCGGAAAAATTGTGCACACGATAACTCTTGATGAGAGTGACCGATTCGGTCCACATTCTAATATATCTACAATATATAGATCAGGTTCGAATATGGACTATATTTGTCCACTCCTTCGGGTTCCTCCCACACAAAATTTTGGATAAATTCAGTTTAAGACCTGCTCTCGAATCACTTAAATTTTTGTTGAAGCAACTTGCATTCGGTGCCTCAATTACGACAGTAAACGTTTTTTTCGGGGGCAAGTCCATACTTCTTTAGAAAACAGCCCGAAAGTTGAAAAAAACCCCTATGGCACCATATGTAGTGGCCTGAGAGCTCGAACCGAACCGCTCGTCCACACTTTGGATATTGTAATATTTCTTCGAATATTAGATGAAATACGAAGGTGGTGCTTATAGGTGCACTCCTTCCGGTACCTCCGCCAAGTTCGAAAATATTCGCTAAAATGGTACGCGCCATTTCTCATAGACGTATCAACCAATTTGGTCCAAACTTTGGATCTCTAAATATTGTCGAAACTTAGTTTATGTTCAAATTTGAGCCCAAATGTTCAACATTTTTGTGTGGTTAAGGGTCTGTTTGAGGATGCTTTGGAAATTTTTACCGAAGGTTTTCCTAGTGGCCCTGTTTACAGCGATATTATGTTTTTCATAGGCTAGTGTGATAAAAAAGCTCTATCTATCGATATCCCCGCAAATTTTTGAGATTTAATCCTATCCATACTTTTATCGGGTTATACAAATACATACGTTTTTTTTTTGGGAAAAAAGTATTTCAGTCCACACAGGCTGAGGGTACATCTATGTCGACAAAGCCTACTGATACTTTTTTACTTGTTTATTATAGCTTTGCATACATTTAGTTCGCTAGCTGTATGTAAGTATGTCAGATATTTTATGTTAGATACAGCTGCATATCTGTATCTTTGTCAGAATTGTGTTTGTGTTTCCACCAACGCACATGCATTTATTTTACATTACAACATTTCCAATATTTTCTTATTATTTAGTTTTTTTTGTGAGTAAGAATCTTTAATGAAATGTTTTACGGAGGTATGCAATCAAATGGAAACGACACAAGAATTCCGTGACAATAAAATGCAAGACATATTACAAAGAACTATGTGAATATTTTGTTTTGCTAGGAGGATTGGGTGGATGGAAAAGAAATGCAAGAGACAATCTAGAAGGAAAGCACCTATCTCGCTTGGGCTAAAAAACGATATGAAAGAAAAACCTTAGGACCTTTCTACATTAAAGTAACGATATGCTACTTGCTAGCTGCCATGATGTAAGATTAGAGTTTGGTCTTGGGTTTGGGGTTACCCCAAGGCTAAAACATTTTGTCTGAAGATTCACTCCGCTGAATAAAGGCTTGCATCAATTTTTCAACATCAATCTTTTATAGGCCTGATCTTCAATAGCAGAAAATAGCGCTGTCCGGACCGTGGCATTGAATTTGTTCTATGCTATTCTAATAACAAAATTCAAGAAGAGAATGCTGCAATCATAACAGACAGCTTCCAAAACTTTTTAGTTACCAACAAAAATTATATTTATTTTTATAGTAGGGGATCTGTACATAATATTACACACCCTATTCAAACATGTCTGTCAAAAACTGAATCACAAATTACTGGTCGCAAATTGACAGGACGATTGCCAACACGTGGCTTGTATTTTTTTTTCATTTGTTTTTTTTTAAGTATCCTGCACATAACATCCTTTATTCTCATATTTGTATACTCTCAGCATGAATAAAATAGAACGGTATATGTGTGAAGCTTACTTACATAGTTAGCTGGCCCATTACATAACATTTGTTCCATAGACCGAACTGAGAAAAAATCTCCAATTCTCTCTGTTTCGTGCTTCGCTTTTTGGAATACCGCGCCTTGTCATCTATTCATCCACTTGTTTGCGCCATCTACTCTTTGGCCTGTCAATTCTGCGTGCACCGCCATGTGGCTTGAATTTATATGCCTTTTTAGCGGGTTCATCATCGCTCATTCTTATTATATGGCCTAGCCAACGCTATCGCTGCATTTCGATACGTTTAACTATATTGATGTCGTTGTATAGGAGATACAGATCGTGGTTCATACGACGTCGATATTCACCGCCAACGCAGATTGGTCCGTAGATCTTTCGAAGAATTTTTCTCTCAAACACGCCAAGCACTGCCTTATCTGCTTGCGCAAGTACCCAGGCTTCGGAACCATACATCAGCACGGGTAGTATCAGTGTGTTGTAAAGCGTTATTTTTGTTTGACGAGTTGTGGCTTTGTTTTTAAAGTGCTTACTTAAGCCAATACAATTCTTCTTTTTATTTCACAACTGATGTCGTTTGTTGTGTTTACGGCGGTGACGAGGCATACGAAGTTTTTTACTACCTCAAAATTATAGGAACCAACTTCAACAGTTGGTCCGATCTCAATGGACGCGTCAACACCATCAGCTTGGTCTTCTCGCCGTTTACCGCCAGACCCACTTTGGCAGATTCTCATTCGACCTTCATAAAGGTATCGGTTACTTCTTTTACTGATCGTCCCATGATGTCTATATCATCAGCATAAGCAAGTAACATGTGGCTATTGGTGTAGATTGTGCCACTTCTTTTGACGTTTGCCTCTCGTATAACCTTTTCTAGCAGGATGTTGAAAAGATCACACGAAAGGCTGTCTCCTTGCCTGAAACCTCTTTTGGTACAAATCTCTTCGGAGAGGTTCTTTCCTATTTTAACTGAAGATCTTGTGTCAGTTAGAGTCATTTTACAAAGCTGAATGAGCTTTGCGGTAAATATATGGTCAATGGTGGACTTGCCAGGTCTAAAGCCGCATTGGTATGGTCCAATTATTTCGTTGACCATGGGCTTTAGTCGTTCGCACAATATCCCTGACACTATCTTGTAGGCGATAGGGAGAAGACTTATGCCCCTATAGTTGGAGCAGAAAGTCTTATCTCCTTTCTTATGGACGGGACACAGGATGCTCAGGTTCGAATCGTCGGGAATGCGTTCTTCCTGCCAGATGGATCTTACTAGCTGATGCATACACCTTATCAGCGGGTTCCATTTCGGTTTTAAACAGCTCGGCTGGTAGGCCATCAGCTCCTGCTGCCTTATTATTCTTCAGCCGGTTTATTGCTGTCTTTACCTCATTTTGGCCGGGTGGTATACATTCAATACCATCTTCTGGGATTGGATCTGTGGTATCTTCGTCGATTTCGCTACTATTGGATACCAACAGTTTGGAAAAATGCTCTTTCCATATCCTTAGCACACTATCTGTATCAGTTACCAGATTACCTTGTTTGTCTCTACAGGAGGATGTGCCAGTTCCAAAGCCATCAGTTTGATGTTTTACTTTTTGGTGGAATATTCGCACTTCATTCTGTCTCCTGTACATCTCGATTTGTTCACACTCCCGCTTTTCCATCTCTCTCTTTTTCCTGCGGAAAAGATGTTTCTCCTCTCTCCTTTTCTCCCGATACCTCTCTCGTGCGCTACGCGTTGCTACTGATTGTAAAGTAGCCCTATATGCCGAATTTTTCTCTTCGGTAGCAGCACGACACTCCTGGTTATACCATGGATTCCTTGGTGGAGGTCTCTGGTATCCAAGTACTGATTTTGCGGCTGTTTGCATGGAGTGGGCAATGTTTTGCCATTGTCCTGATAAGTTATGGGGACTAGGAGTGCTTTGATTAAGCAGTTGGGCCAGTTGAGTGGAATATGCTGTGACTACGAGTATCTGTTGTGATTGCAGCTTACCAATGTCCAACTTCCGTGTTGTGTCTGTTCGCACTTTGTTTGCTACGTTTAATCTGGTACGTACCTTAGTTGCATCAAGGTAGTGGTCCGAGTCTATGTTTGCACCTAGAACGAATGTACATCCAACACGCTTGATGTATGTCTTCCATGTATCACAACGTGATCAATTTGATTTCTTGTTCTTTGAGCTGGCGACAGCCAGGTGCCCTTATGAATATCGAGATGCTTAAATCTGGTACTGATAACTACCATGTTTTTTGCCGCTGCGAAGTCTATCAGCCTCATACCATTGTCAGATGTTTGACTGTGGAGACTGAATTTCCCGACTGTTGGGCCAAAGAAATTCTCCTTTCCAATTTTGGTATTAAAATCGCCTAATATAATTTTAACCGACGCCAAAACCCAAGTTTTTAACGTTCTTATGGGTAAACGCGGAACATGTTAGCTCACTACCTTTAACGGGTGTTAAAGGCAGTTCCCCAGGTGACAACACGGGGAGTTCAGTGTCCACTTGAGATAAACGAGGGACCAAGATAAATCCTGGGCTTTGCCACGTTAAAGCCGGTCAGGACCGTTCCCTGGTATCTTTCATCCCCTACGTCAAGCAGCTGTGATAAATTTGGCTACGAGTTTAATTTTAAAAGGTATTCGCGTTTCACCCTTCAAAATGGTAACACCTGTGTTTCACTGAATTTCCAAATATACAATGATACATTTCCGAACATTGCACTGGGGTTTTGTATAACCAATTACAAAGTTAATTAAACTTCACTTCACATAAACAAACAGTACTTCGACAATTGGTGAACCTTAAAAAATGCACAAAAAGTGTTCCAAAACAGTAGCAGTAACCAAGTTTGTAAAAAAATCGCCCTAAAGGTCTTTATTTTTTTTATTAAAAATACGCCTTCATACACTCCACGTCAGTAGAATAGAACACCTAAATTTTTGTTAATGTTAGCTTATTTATCCCAAAACGAATGAATCTACGTTTTTAATCTTGTAGATATTTAAAGTCTATGATTTTCCGTATCAAACACAGAAAAAATTATGTTTCTAGCTCTTCGCGAAATGATTTTCTGATCCATTTTCCGATAGTACTATGAAAAATAGGCATTTATTTTTGGTCATCAGGATAGAACAGTCATTTTATTTTCGCGAATCTTTGAGATATTGACGCCGAATTTTCTTTCAGTCGATAAAACAAGGCTTTATCATTATTTCTCACAAAAGAAAACCTATCAATAATTCCGCGGACACCGAAATAACAGCGTAAAAGAGTTTAAAATGACAGATAATTGAAACATCTCGGAATATCAATAGGTGTCGCGCAGTAATGTCATACTTCTGCACAATAAGATAGATTATGACACGGACAAGCTCGACGGATGCAATCGAGTGCTTTGGATGCTGATAATATGGAATTTTTTCAAGATAATTATGAAAAACATCAAAATTTCTTATAAAAACTTAGATGTTTTGTTCAATAAAATGATTTTTCCGCGAAGAAGACTGCCGTTTAAAGGCTTGGAAATATGCTCCACATTTAGAGGAAGATAATCTGACATGAAAACAACCGCTACACTGAGGGAAATTTTAGCATATTTTTCAAATTGAACACAACTTTTGGACTTTGAATTTTATATGTGTTCTTATTTCGGTGTCCGCGACAGTTCTCAACAGTGTTATGTTATAATATAAATGGACCAGGTTATGCTCACCATACCGGATTTTACGATTTAGTATTTTTTTAACTGAACTCGCATAGGTAAAAGCCCCGTTTTCGCGGAAAACACAGTCATGAAAATTGAGGTTTTATGTTTCATATGTTGCTTTTAAAAAGTACTAAAATTTCCCTCAGTGTTTTAAAAAAGCGGTTGTTTTCATATCAGATTATCTTCCTATAAAAGTGGAGCATATTTCCAAGCCTTTAAACGGCAGACTTCTTCGCGGAAAAATCATTTTATTGAACAAAACATCTAAGTTTTTATAAGAAATTTTGATGTTTTTCATAATTATCTTGAAAAAATTCCATATTATCAGCATCCAAAGCACTCGATTGCATCCGTCGAGCTTGTCCGTGTCATAATCTATCTTATTGTGCAGAAGTATGACATTACTGCGCGACTCCTATTGATATTCCGAGATGTTTCAATTATCTGTCATTTTAAACACTTTTACACTGTTATTTCGGTGTCCGCGGAATTATTGATGGGTTTTCTTTTGTGAGAAATAATTATAAAGCCTTGTTTTATCGACTGAAAGAAAATTCGGCGTCAATATCTCAAAGATTCGCGAAAATAAAATGACTGTTCTATCCTGATGACCAAAAATAAATGCCTATTTTTCATAGTACTATCGGAAAATGGATCAGAAAATCATTTCGCAAAGAGCTAGAAACATAATTTTTTTCTGTGTTTGATACGGAAAATCATAGACTTTAAATATCTACAAGATTAAAAACGTAGATTCATTCGTTTTGGGATAAATAAGCTAACATTAACAAAAATTTAGGTGTTCTATTCTACTGACGTGGAGTGTATATATCGTCACCATAAATGCCGGAAGACGTAACCCACAAAAATAAAACTTTACAGGAGAAGCAAAAAACGTTATAAAATGAAAACGGTTTTATAAAATATCGAAAATTTTTAGTATCGTGTTTTAACACAGGGAAGAAATATATTTTCGGAAAAAAAATATTTTTTTTTCAGAATGTTAGAAGCTGTGTGGGTTACGTCTTTGGTATTGTATTTTTCTGAAATGCCAAACGACGTAACCCACAATTTATTGAGTATACATTTGAAGAAAGTAGTATAAATGAAAAATTATAATTTAATTAGAATTATTTTATTGGCCTACGCGGCTAAGCGAACTTTAAACTAGCAATCTGACGGTGTTGGGTTCAATTCCCAGTCTTGACGTTAATATTTCAATGGACCACAATTAGGTGAACTGTCTATTCCAACCATCACTATAATTACTTATAATTTTAATTGTATTAGACGATATTAAATCTGGAATATTATATTTATTGTTGTATTTAAGTCAATTTATGGACAAAATATAGTTCATATAAATTAAGTGATCTGTAACAGTTTAACTGTAACTTTTAATTGTCATAAGGAATGTTGTCATAAAAGTAATGACAATCACTTGGAATTAAGCATTTTAAGTCTTGCAGGTGTTGAAATTTCTTTTTTGAAACTTTTAGCCTGTGTGTGTACATCTGAGGAGGATCCACTGCCTCAACATTTCCGGAACTTCTCTATGGTAGAATCTGGCAGTCGTCTTTGATATCAATTTTAAAAAAGATTATACTGATAGGATCAAAAGCCAATGCTCGCAGTGACTGTAGGATCTCCTGTCTTTCTGTATAAGTAAACCAATACAGAAAATTTGCGTTTTTCTCTGGACCTATTTGATAACTACAATCAGTTGATCTCTATTAAACCATGGGTTGGTTGACAAGACCATCTTTTGCAAACGTACAGCCTAATCGTATCCGTCTTTAAAGAATACATCTTTTTACTAGAAAGACGTGAATTTTGAGCATTTACATGTTTTCGTATCAATGCCTCAAATTTTGAATATCTCCGTTCGTTCTTTCTCTTGGAAAAATGAACAATATCGAGACGAGCATTGCTTTCCTAATAACCACTTCCTTTTGTCCGGTTAACATACTGTTTTCCATATGTGCTTTTAGATGCTAAATGAGGGCATAGATAGGTCTTCTGTCATCATCTTTAATTATTTCAATTATGGATTTTTTCTGTAAGACCAGTAAAGACCTTCCAAAGTCAAAATTATTGCTTTAAAAATTAACTAAAAGAATGGTCTTTGTGATTTTTGAAAAAAGCTACCATTCTTGAGATATCGTCACCTAAGAGTCAAATTACACATATGGAGAAATAAGCCGAGGTATTTCCATGTGATAGGTATTTCCATAAGCTTTCATACGTTACCCATTCACAGTGGATCCACCCATTGGCCAAAAATAAAAAATGAATGTCAAAATTTTGGTACAACATATGGCAACTTTGACAGCTATGACATGGACCTTTTTAAATATATATTGCTTTTTGTTTCATTCGAACGCGATCTTCTTAAGAATAGCTTCAAAAGTCTGAACATTTGACTAATATTTTTTTGGTGAGTACAACCTTTATTTTAAGTGCAAGTAAATATATTCAAAATATTGAAGGAGGAGGTAATAGCGTAATTTTCATTAAAAAATAGTGTTTTAGCGTGTTGTGGAATTCTAGTTATCTGCATATTTTCTTGGTGTATTTTGTAATGCCAATTCGATTATATACTTAAATTTGACCTAAGGTTTTAGTCATGATGCCCACCAGTGCCCACCTCGGGAATAATTTTCCAAAGTAGGTCATGGGTTTAAGATTATTCAGTATTAAAATCAGCTGCCATCTAGTGCCAGACTATAAATGGTGGGTCGCTGACTAAAGCTGCCCTAGAATAGGGTTTCTATGGAAATATTAGCGTGTAACTCTGTTATCTGACCACGTACATTAACATAATTGGCATCAGTGGCTAGCTGAAGAAATCTTCTTCCTAATTTGTCTTAGGTTGGCGATACGTGCCTTCCAGGAAGAACGCTATAAGTTCAATTTTAAAAAGTTTACACATTTTCAGACTAAAATGTTGATTTTTTTTAATCCGCTAAATTGGTTGGATTTTATGTTGTTTTGGAGACGGTTTTGTTTCCCTAAGCCTATTTTTGCATTACAAGATAATCGGGACCTTTGTTCATGTCATTTTGTATTAACAGCATAAAGCAATTCTTACCGTATACCCCCTCCAGAGGGGAAAGGGGGGAGAATGTTACGCTCCTGGTTTCTTAAAACACTCTTCGCAGCAGCACAAAGCTGTGAACGGCACAATGGCTTGATTTTTACACTCTAAATATTTTTGGCCACTTTCTCCATACAAGTGGATCCACTGTGCCATTTTGTAGTGATCGGTTCAATAGAACCGGGTCTAACCCGGTTTTGAACCTGGACTTTCGGGTCAAATAACCGGTTAACCGAATCCGCCCCCGTGGAAATTATACATTAACTCAATAAGCCCTCCCTCTGGCATTATAATTGCTGCAAAAATCAAAGAATACATGGTTTGTACTGCTGTTTATTTTTTAAAAATGTGGGTTGTGCCTTTTGTGTTCTATGAAAATTACAGTATGCTGTTACGTCTATTGGCATTTCTTGAATAGGATCGTTATTTTTAAACGTAGAAGCTTGAAATTTTGCCAGAGCATGTATATTAGATTAATATATCAGATTCCATCAAAAAACGAATTTCGATTTCCATGTCGGTTACGTCTTCCGGCATTTATGGTGACGATATGAACGTATGGACGTATAAAATATATATGTATACACTGATGTAGATATTGAGTGTTTGTATAAATGCGATTTATATCCGCTTCTTTGTGCTATGGCCAAAATGGAAACTCAATACCGAGTTGATGTTTTTCCTTTTTTTACCATTTTATTCCGTTCATTCTTTCGCTACAGAATTTTTTGGTAAAAAAATAATACTGAAATTGCGGATAAAATGTTTACATTACGCTGCCAATATTAAACTATCAATACGGAAACAAGTAAAAATGTTTGGAAACATTTATAAAAGAAATGTAAAAATTCTGTCCAATGGCTTCTGAACAAATAACGCATTTTCGTAGATATGTACGTAAATGAATTGATTTTTATATTTTTATATTTATTTATATTTATATTGTATGTAGGTAGAAAGGTTTTTTATTTACAGTGGAGTGGAGACTATTACACATAAAGAATAATATGTAAGGTACAAAATATAAAATATGAAATATAAAATATCTCGCATGAGGGTTAATTTTTTTCATAAAAAGATACCCCGCATTTTTGTCAGTAATATTGCTAAAGACACTTTATACCTAAAAGGCAAGAATTCCAAGGAATCTGATGTCGAATATTTCAAAACCGGTATAAATGGGCGGAACTTGGCATGCCTATTTAGGTTACTTCCCGACGTAAACTTTCAGAACACCGATACACGTGTCTTCTTTTTTTCGGTCCTCTTTCATAATCTGGCCGAGTTATCTTGTAATTATTTTTTGTGTTGTACAGTGTTATTAGTGGTTTCGAGTGATGCAATTATTTTTCGTTTATTATTTGGGAAAGTAAATACATTTCGGTGTTAATTTTGTGACCGTAAGTAACGACAAAAATGCATTTAATGTAGTTATGATATGTTCTATCATATTCCAATGCCGCCAGTCAGAATATTCAAAATTGCGCTATTCAATGGTATATACGTGATCAAGAATACATACAACGTACAGTGGTCCCTCTTGTATGGAAAGGAGTGCCAAAATAAATTATAATCGAGCTACCGCCTCGACATTTTAAACATAGTTTTATAACGAACCCAAAGAAGAGAAAAACAATCTTAATGAATGTAGGTCCACATTTGGGTGTAGCCCCCATATAAAGGTACCGCCCGATTTTTTTATATTTTGACGATTTTAGCCAAATTTTCCAATTGATTTGACTGTAATTTTGCATTTTGTGTTCTGAGGGAACAACATACCTCTTTGCAAGAAATGTTCATTATAAGTCCATGTTTAGATATAGGTCCCATATAAACGTACCTCCCGATATTCAGTATTTTGACGATTTTAGCCAAATTTTCTAACCGAGTTGGCTGTAATTTTGTATTTGGACTTCGGAGGGAACGCCATACCTCCGTGCAAAAAATTTTCAATATAGGTCCACGTTCAGGTATTGCTCCCATATAAACGTACCTCCCGATTTTCGGATTTTTTGGCGATTTTACAGGCGTGGTATAAGGTTAATAACTTACAGGGTGGCAGCTGGATCTTATTTTATCGTAAAATAGAGACTTTCTCCTGTATTTTAAACAAAAAATATGGACTCTCGGGGCCAACATTAGTAAAACTCAACATAAATTTATAGTAATGATATTAAAAATAGCACAAAACGTCATTTACAAAGAATTTATTTTTAAGGAAGTTAGAAAACGAATTTTCAATATGTTTCTTTGTAAAAACATAGTCAATGCCATCAACTATAAGTTTCATTTTGGAAATTGTACATTTACCTCTTCAATTTTTTATAATTTCACTCATAAGCTACGAATGCTTTGCGGATCTATTTTTCGTTTTTAAGGCACCGCATACAAATCTCAACTTCTTCGACTTAGCATGACATATTACCGCTGTCAATTGGCAAAAATAATATTGGATATTAAAAATTTAATGTAATTTGTCGCCATAAATTTTTCGATTTTTGTCCACCGGCGGAACCACAGTGCAACGCCGTGACAAATTTTACAGAGTTCGTGCTTCAAAATATGGACCTATACCAATTTGTTTCTGTAAGAAATGTATAAAAGACCAAATATCAACATTTTTGGAGGCTGAACTTCAAAAATACCGATATCGGATGGTGTCGTTCAATGGGTGCTATACCGAAATCTGGAGCTTCACAAGAAATGTTTGTACCTGGACCGAAGACCAAGATCAAAATTGCATACGTTTCTATTGTACAATGTGCCTAAAACCAACAAAATATCGAAAATATGACGGTATTGTTCTACGGTACTATGTACCTACACCGACAAATTTCAACAACATAGTGGTATACATCTAATTTCCGAACCTTCAAAATACCGAAAATATGATATTGCTCTATGGAGTCTATTTTAAAACATGGACCGACAAAATCCATCTTGAATAACAAAAGTACTTCTTCTTTATTTGACAATCCGTATGCGGATGTTCCCGATCATACAATTACAATTTAGTGTAACTATAATTAACTTAACTAATTTTTAAAACGTAGGGTATGGAAGATACCAAGGACCGGCTTTAACATGGCAAAGCCCAGGATTTATCTTGGTCCCTCTTTCATCTCAATTGGACACTGACCTCCCCGTGGTGTCATTTGGGGAACTGCCTTTAACACCCGTTAAAGGTAGTGAGCTAACATGTGCCGCGCGTTCACCCATAAGAACGTTAAAAACTTGGGTTTGGGCGTCGGGCTAGTAAGCCTCCCCTAGAAATAGCAGCATACTATGAAAAAACGAAAGAAAAGAAAAACATTTTAAGGACGATGATCAGCGAATCTGCACCTGGAATGTTCGCCCTCTTTATAGAGAAGGTGCAGTTTACGCATTGGCAGATGTACTTGAAAAGTAGAAGGCCGACATTACTGCCATACAGGAAATACGATGGAACGGGAAAGGCGTCACAACAACACTTAAAGGTGACGCACTGTATTATAGCTGCCATGACACAAAGCATGAGTTTGGTTGCGTTAAAACATCTGGTCTCCAGCTTCACCCCAGTGAATGAAAGACTTGCTGCAATTCGAATAAAAGATAAATTCTTCAACATCAGCTTTATTTGCGCTCATGCTCCCACTGAAGACAAGGACGAACAGACCAAAGATATATTTTACGAGCACTTAGAAGAAACATATGACCGTTGCCCTGCCCATGACATTAAAATTATACTAGACGATTTTAATGCCAAAATTAGAAAGGAGAATATCTTTGACCCAACAGTCGGTGAATTCAGTCTCTACAGTGAAACATCTGACATGAGGCTTATAGACTGCAAGAAACATGGAAGTTAGCAGTACCAGATTTAAGCATCTCGATATTCCTAAGGGCACCTGGCTGTCGCCAGATCAAAGAACAAGAAATCAAATTGATCACTTTGTGATAGATGGAAGACATGCATCAAGCGTGTTGGATGTACGATCGTTCCGAGGTGCAAACATAGACTCGGACCACTACCTTGTTGCAGCAAAGGTATGTACCAGATTAAACGTAGCAAGCAAAGTGCGAACAGACACAACACGGAAGTTGGACATCGGTAAGCTTTGCAGCTGCAAGAAACATGGAAGTTAGCAGTACCAGATTTAAGCATCTCGATATTCCTAAGGGCACCTGGCTGTCGCCAGATCAAAGAACAAGAAATCAAATTGATCACTTTGTGATAGATGGAAGACATGCATCAAGCGTGTTGGATGTACGATCGTTCCGAGGTGCAAACATAGACTCGGACCACTACCTTGTTGCAGCAAAGGTACGTACCAGATTAAACGTAGCAAGCAAAGTGCGAACAGACACAACACGGAAGTTGGACATCGGTAAGCTGCAATCACAACAGATAGCCACAGCATATTCCACTCAACTGGCCCAACTGCTTAATCAAAGCACTCCTCGTCCCGATAGCATATCAGGACAATGGCAATGACAAAAAAATCAGTACTTGGATACCAGAGACCTCCACCAAGGAATCCATGGTATGACCAGGAGTGTCGTGCTGCTACCGAAGAGAAAAATGCGGCATATAGAGCTACTTTACAATCAGGAGCAAATCGTAGCGCACGAGATAGGTATGGGGAGAAAAGAAGAGAGAGGAGAAACGTCTTTTCCGTAGGGAAAAGAGGCAGATGGAAAAGCGGTAGTGTGAACAAATCGAGATGTACAGGAGACAGAATGAAGTGCGAAAATTCTACCAAAGAGTGAAACATCAAACTGATGGCTTTGGAACTGGCACATCCTCCTGTAGATACCAGCAAGGTAATCTGGTAACAGATCGACACATACCACCTTTTAGTCGATTATAAAGCAGCCTTCGGCAGCCCGCTACGTTTAAAGGTATTGCAAGCAATGTCTGAATTTGGTATCCCCGCAAAGCTCATTCGGCTTTGTAAAATGACTCTAACTGACACAAGATCTTCAGTTAAAGTAGGAAAGAACCTCTCCGAAGAGTTTTGTACCAAAAGACGTGTGATCTTTTCAACATCCTGCTAGAAAAGGTTATACGAGAGGCAAACGTCAAAAGAAGTGGCACAATCTACACCAATAGCCACATGTTACTTGCTTATGCTGATGATATAGACATCATGGGACGATCAGTAAAAGAAGTAACCGATACCTTTATGAAGGTCGAAGGAGAATCTGCTAAAATGGGTCTGGCGGTAAACGGCGAGGAGACTAAGCTGATGGTGTCGACGCGCAATGTGTCCATTGAGCTCGGACCAACTGTGGAAGTTGGTTCCTATAATTTTGAAGTAGTAAAAGACTTTGTATACCCCGGCACCGCCGTAAACACAACAAACGACATCAGTTGTGAAATAAAAAGAGGCTTGTATTGGCTAACAGATGCTACTTTGGCTTAAGTAAGCACTTTAGAAACCAAGCCACAACTCGTCGAACAAAAATAACGCTTTATAAAACACTGATACTACCCGTGCTGATGTATGGTTCCGAAGCCTGGGTACTTGCGCAAGCAGATAAGGCGGTGCTTGGCGTGTTTGAGAGAAAAATTCTTCGAAAGATCTGCGGACCGATCTGCGTTGACGGTGAATATCGACGTCGTATGAACCACGAGCTGTATCTGGTATACAACGACATCAGTATAGTTAAACGTATCGAGATGCAGCGATTGCGTTGGCTAGGCCATATAATAAGAAAGAGCGATGATGAACCCGCTAAAAAGGCGTATATATATGAGCCGCTTGGCGGTGCACGCGGAATTGGCAGGCCAAAGAGTAGATGGCGCAAACAAGTGGATGAAGAGATGACAAGGCGCGGTATTCCAAAAAGCGAAACACGAAGCAGAGAGAATTGGAGATCTTTTCTTAGTTCGGCCTATGGAACAAATGTTCTGTAATGGGCCAGCTAAGTAAGTAAGTGAATTTCGGAGGGGTTTGGTACCTCCACTATGTCTGATTTAATAAAACCGCTATTTTAGCAAAAATGAAACGAGTGATTGAATTAATTCTTCCGAACAACCACACTCTGAACCACCCCGTTCCGAACCACCCTGCTGCGGACTTGCACTCTCTGAACCACCCCGCTCCGAACTTCCACCATCCGAACCACCCCGCTTCGAACTTCCACCTTCCGATCCACCCTGCTTCGACCTTCCACCCTGCTGCGGACTTCCACCCTCCGATTCACCATGTTTCGAACTTCCACCCTCCGAACCAACCCGCATTGAACTTCCGCCCTCCGATCCACCCCGCTCGGAATTTCCACCCTCCGAACCACACCCTCCCATCCACCCCGCTCAGAACTTCTACATATCGAACCACTCTGCAACGAACAACCCTGCTCCGAACTTCCACCCTTCGATTCTTCGACCCTAGGTACTGATTTTGGGACCTTAAGACCCGACCACGCCCAATTTCTATCTCTGAAACTTCGGAGCCGATTTTCCTACAAATTTCAGGGAATATACCGGGATAATCCTGGTAAAATTAGGCTGCATATATGTCACCTGGTGCTTGGTGAAAATAAACTATATATTTTGTGGAATTTCGGCGGAGCGTGGTTTGAAAATTAATTCGATAGACAATGGTGGTTGTGTCTCCGACCCCAGGGACTTATTTGTGGCTTTAAGACCCGGCCACGCCCACTTTTTTATATGCGTTATATCCTCAAAACTTCTAAACCGATTTCCATGTAATTTTCAGATGATGTACAGGGATGGTCCTTGGTGGAAAAATGCCAAAAATTTTTGTTAAATTTCGGGGGTGCTGGTTATTTTTTTAAATGCGCTATATATGTAAAATGTACAAACCATAAGACCCGACCACTCGTACTTTCTTAAATATGTTACAAATCAATGGAAATACCAGATGTTATGCATTGCGAAGCGTTGGTCTTATTGGAAAGCAAGTATTTAAATTAGAAGGCAACATATCGATAGCTATAGCTTCATCAGGTATATAAGATGTACATAAGAAGGTGGCAGGACAACACAGTTGGCCCTTAAGCCATTGAACATTCATGTGAATGAAGGGCACATATGCAATATTAAATATAATTTACAATAGCACATAATAATTTAACCTGCAGATGAAATAAATGCATGCCTGAAGTCATCAGCTTTTTGGCTGTATGTTAAAATTACATATCGACACAAACAAATCTGAAGATTTTTTATTTATAATCACTTGCAGATCCCGACTAATTAGCGATGCTATAAAAATACAATCGCTGACTTAAGGTAACATAAAACTGCTTCAAGGACCAGCAACGCGGACCGGGTCGGCTAGTATACATAATTTAGAAATCGGTGGTGACATACTTGGGCTTTTAGCCCCGAAAATCGTGTGTCAAGAGTCTCTAATTATCTTTTATCCCTTACGTTTCCCTTTTAGACCGATATCCAAAAGTTTATATGCCAACCACTTGTCAATTTCTACATGCATCTCTTCACTCCTTGATTACCAATTTAAATCACATCCTGACATCCATTGCTACATAAAATTGTATTAGAATATCAACTCTAAGTTGATTGCCTAAGAATCCAAAATGACTAGGAGTTTGTACGTTAACTAAATCCCACATAATCGGCCATCATTTGTTAACTTGTCTTGCTTATCGGTTAATGCGAACAACTGATGTGAGTTGTATGGCACAATTATATCATGTGTGGGTGGATGCTATCTTCCTTTATAGAAAGTGAAATCATCTAAAATGATTCCATGATATTAATGATAAGTCCATTGAAGTACCAGAAACATGCTGTGATATTGTTAATGTTGCATACAAACAAACACATCCTTACAGCAGCAGCATCATGCCAAACAAGTGCAACAGAGCAGAATATAATTCAACTCAGTTCAGTTCAGGATGGTTTGATAAATTGTTGTGCTTCAATTACCATGAAAGTTGTTAAATTATGACCGAAGAAAAGATGTGCATTCAACCATGACAACCACGGGAGGGTGGTACAAGGGGAAAGAGGCAAAAAGCAATAGGGGTAAAGCTGTGTTCATTATAGCTGCAGCTGATGTGCATCTCTCTTCAACAAAAATGCGTTGCAATGTGAATGGGTGGTGATTGGGGGGAAGTACATTTTGATAGGGAATACCATTAAAATGTCATTAGCCAGGAAATAGTAAATGTTAATTATACTGAACTGTTACTCGATTAAAGCTGCTTGCTAGTCCTTGCTGCACCTGAGCAATCGTTGGGAGTGGGAGGTTTAATGATGATGATACCGATGCCGGAGGATGACTTGCTACTTATTTGTCATTGCCATTGATCCGGATAAATATGTCATTAAAGGAAATTGTATTTTTTGTTCGGACCTTTGACATGCCAATGAAATTGAAATGTTTATTCGAACTTCCGTTGAATTCAATTAACCGTATCAAATGACATAATTATACCCTACACCACTATGTGGGGAGGGTATTATAAGTTGGTTTTGGCCAAAAAGTTTGTAACGCATCGAAATAATGATCGCAGACCCATACTTATATATATCAAAATGAATGTCTCGACGAGCTGAGTCGATCTGGCTATGTGTGTCCGTCCGTCAGTCCGTCCGTCCGTCCGTCCGTCCGTCCGTCTGTCCGTCTGTCCGTCTGTCCATCTAAACCTTGTAATCACGCTACAGGTCGCAATTTTGATCGGATCGTCACCAAATTTTGGACGTTGATCAGGGTCCCAGAGGGGAAGAAGCCTATTGATTTTGGTGATGGTCGGATAATATTCAGGGAATGGGCAAAAAACTTATTTGCGGAAAAAGTCAACGTTTTATTTCAAAGCGAATATCTTCGTATCTATAAGGGGTATATTAAAGGCAAAGCCTGCTAATGAAAGCAGAAGATATCACCTTTACCGCGATGTATGGTAGGTTGTCGCAGGTGGTCAAACAACGAAGATATCGCAATAGTCGCTTATAGAACCCAACTTTTCATTTATTCGATTTTAATTCTAATGACGAATAACACAGCTTTTGTTGGACACTTTCCAAAAACAAAACCTGGCTATGAAAGTAGAAAATCCTGTCTTTACAATGATGCAAAGTAGGTTAGCGTTGGTGGCCAACTAACGGAGTTATCACAATAGTCGGTAATACATCCCATTTTTCCCCTTTTAAAGAAATCAAGCTACAGGTCGTAATTTTGATCTGATCGTCACCAAATTTTGGGTGTTGATGGGGGTCCCGCAGGGGAAAAAGTCTATTTATTTTGATGATGTTCGGATAATATTTAGGGGTCGGAAGGGGCAAAAAACTTTTTTGGAGAAAAAGACAATGTTTTTTTTCAAACCGAATATTTCAGCTTTTATAGGGGGTATGTCAAAAGTAAATGCTAATAAAAGTAGAAAATATCGCCTTTGCAACGATGTGAAGTAGGTTGTTGTAGGTGGTCAAACAACGAAGATATCGCAATAGCCGCTAATAGAACATTTTTTTCATTTTTGCGATTTTAATAATAATGACGAATATGACAGCTTTGTTTGGGGACCTTCCAAAACCAAAGTCTGACTATGAAAGTAGAAAATCCCATCTTTACAATGATGCAAAGTAGGTTGGCGTAGGTGGCCAAATAACGGAGATATCACAATAGTCGTTAATACATCCCATTTTTCCATTTCTTTGTAATCACGCTACAGGTCGCAATTTTGATCGGATCGTCACGAAATTTTGTGGGTTAATGGGAGTCCTACAGAGGAAGAAGCCTATTGATTTTGGTGATGGTCGGATAATATTCAGGGGGTCGGAATGGGCAAACAACTTATTTGGAGAAAAAGTCAACGTTTTATTTCAAAGCGAATATCTCCGCTTCTATAAGGGGTATATCAAAAGCCTGCTGATGAAAGTAGAAAATATCACCTTTGCAACGATGTAACGTAGGTTGTTGTAGGTGGTAAAACAATGAAGATATCGCAATAGCCGATATTAAAACACAACTTCTCATTTTTGCGATTTTAATAATAATGACGAATAGCACAGCATTGGTTGGGGACCTTCCAGAAGCAAAGTCCGACTATGAAAGTAGAAAATCCCATCTTTACAATGATGTAAAGCACAGAGGAATAAACCTATTGATTTTGGTAATGGTCGGATATTATTCAGGGGTCGTAATGTGATGATTGATGGTTGGCATACATCCCACTTTTCCATTGTTTTTATTTGAGTTATTCTGACGATGCACTTAAACGCTTTTTAATAAAATTTACCTGTATTAATGAAGACATTCAGAGCAAAGGCGCTAAGCTATCCCAATTTTAATATTTTGAATTTTTCCAGTCAAAAGCTTATGCACAGGGAAAGTGGTGTAGGGTATCACATAGTCGGCCCCGACCCGACTATAGCCTTGGCTCACTTGTTTATATTGAATTATTGTAGTGGACAAAAAGGTGGTGAAAGTTAATGAAAATTTAATGATGCTTCTCACTATTGAATGTCGTTGAGTGTAAGAGAAGGGGATTAAAAATTGGCTTAAAATTACCGATAATTACATTTTTGTCGATAGTAGGATTACCATCGACAGCCCTGTACTTTCACAGATATTCCATGTTGTGTCTCAATTTGTATACACCCTTTTGCATACACATACCTCAGTTAAAATTGGACCGACCGTGTAACAACGAACTTCGTCTGGTTTCTATGAGAGGTTCGCGTGTGACTAACGACTAGTTCCAGCCATCTCCTCTCTGCGGCTACTTTAACCAGGTGGCTCATCGAGTAAGGGAATTTGTGTTGCAATATTGATGTCCATACGATGCTCCATTCCTTCTCTTCACACAGACCATTTCTCATCAGGGTTGTACTAAGGCCGCTCCCTTCCGCGAAATGTGGATGGGGAACCATCATTTGCCTGCCGTAAGCAACGTATTCACCCGTCAGGGCGGTACCCATGACTTCCGCGCCTGACTTTTTCGAGCAACTGCCCCTCAGAAATAAACCTCGTCTATTTTGTCTCATCTGTCACTTTCTCGGAAGTGGTCCAGCTTTGGGTCAATTCCGTTAAGGTAGAGTTTTCATTCATTGTAGACTGTGAGGGGTACGGTCTGTTGACAAAGATGTGTAGTCATTTGGGACAAAGGTGGATTGGGATCGTGGTCGATGTGCACAATCACGCCATCACACCCTGGCGACACCATTGACAAATTGGATCTTCAGTCCGAAAGATGTATTTCATTAGGGTTACCCAATTTTTTAACAAAGCGTTTTGCGGTGTCGACTAAAGCTCGAAAACGAATGGACCTACCTTCATATATTTTTGTAGGCCTATTATGTACCTAATAATCTTGTCTTTAAATCAGGGAATTAAAAAAAATGGCGAACAGTCAAAATCGGATTTTCGACTTTTAACAAAAATGGACAGTTTTTGACCATTAATTGGTCAAAAAAATCTCTTATTTAAGGACAAAATGTTGATGTATTCAATAAACCCACAAAAGCATATGAAGACCAGAGCTCCGATTCACTCGCGAATGAAAAATTGTTGGTGTAATATTTTTGGTGGTTTTGGGGCAAGTTTATTTTGGGGTGGAAACAGTTTTTGTTTGGTGTTGGGGAGGGGACAAGTTTCTCCCCTCAACTTGCTGGAAGACGAGAAGAGTTTCACTCGCGAGTGGAATTCGAGCGAATATTCGGAGCTCTAATGAAGACTGAACACCTAATTTCAGTCATATCGGATGGGTAATGTGGCTAAAACCTTCAAAATATCGAAAATCGGGCGCTACCGTTCCATGGGGCTATATCAAAACGTGGTCCATTACCAACAATTCTCTGTAGAAATATTTCGTAGTCCTGGCGAAGACTTAATACCAAATATCAGCTACTTCGGTCGGATAATGTGGCAAAAACCTTCAAAATATCGAAAATCGGGCGGTACGGGGGCTATATCAAAATGGGGACCTATGCCCATATTTTTTTATCAAAAAAGTTTTTTCTCCACTGGGAACCCTCAATGCAAAAATTTAGCCAATTTGGTCGAGAAACTTAGGTAAAATCTTCAAAATACCGAAAATAGGGAGGTACCGCTTTATGGGGTCTATATCAGAACGTTGACCTATGTCCACAATTTTTATCGGGAAAGTTTTTGTGTCAACTGGGAACCTTGCTCCTCAAAATTCAGGCTATTTGGTCCATAAATTTACAAATATCGAATATTCGGAATTACCGTTATATGGGGGCTATACCAAAACTTGGACCGACCTTCCCAAATGTTTTCCACCTACGCCAAGTCCCTATTTTTGGCCACCTTTTATATGAACTCGCGACATAGTGCGTCGTACTCGGCTGATATTGTTTCTGTCACTCGAGTTGTGTGTAACTCTCCTTTTAGAAATACATAAATATGTAATATATAATAATAATATTGTAACATATTGACCTGAAATCAAAAGTGTTTCAGCAAGGGGTTGCCAGCCCGCAGCATGAAACCTATTCTACTATAACAACAAATACATGATTAATTCAAATTTTAGTGAGATGACCGAAGGTGGAATGGGGGTTAGGGTTTTAGGGGGTGGTGTGAATAGGGTTCGCCAGTGGGTCGAGGACGCGAACAATAACGGCAACACGAATGTTGTAAAATCATCCAAGACTTCGAACTCAGCTCTTTGCAAGCTCACTGCGCTTAGCACATTCAATACCATTTCCTAGCATGCTCATGATGCTTAATACGCTCCAAGATCTAAGCAAGCGCTCCGTGCTTAGCACGTTCCATACCCTAAGCGAGATCCAAATTTATAGCCAGCTCGTCGCTCAGCACTGTGCACAACGCTCATAGGTCAACCCTTACAGCGACTGATCTTATCTCTGCCCCAGGCAAAACCACTTGATAGGGTCCACAATATTTATGTAGGTGCAAACTTGGCTTCAAAACCTTTCACCGCTTTCGACAGATGGTGTTGCTTAAAAAAAACAAAGTTTCTTATATTTCAGGATTATTTCCGTAGCTTAAAATGTCTTCGGTGATTCTCTGCCGCTCTTCCTAAGTGATGCCTAACAATTTTGGATACTTCCTGTGGTTTCTTGGCCTTTCCCTTCGGAGTGTATGTTGCCGTGTCTGTCCTTGGTAAAGCTTCATCAAAGAGTGCAGACAGTAAAAAATGTTTCGATTTCAACAAATCTCCTTTCCTTCAGAGGTGCCCGTACGAGCGCTGCACTAAAACCTTCTGGTCTAACAATAAAAACGAGAATATTTAACATCAAAAATAGTTTTAATGTTTTTAAAGTATTTTCCAGCATGATACACTTTTTCATGCGCTCAACCCAATTGTTAAGGACTTCTTCCACTCCGATTGAGACACCTCCAAAACATGGGTTTTAAACGCTTTTACAGCATATTATGGCGACGAAAATCGTTGACGACGCCTTTTTTGTTGATATACGGGAATCAAATGAGCTCATCAATTTCATGTTTTGTCCGGTCAAAAGGCATTGTTTTGAACCGATGTGAGCTCGCATTGTGATGGTGCACAATGATTCGCCTTCTCCGGTTCGTTTTTCGAATTTATCTGGAGACTTTACGCAAACAAATTGTAGTGCAATATATAATTCCACAAACAGCCCATACGGGACAAGGGAGACATCTCTCATATCAATGAGTGCACGCCGATTCATATCAGCTCAATGATATGGGATATACTGTGTCTTAAGACACCGCTTGTAGAGAAGTTTTACATGGCAGAAATACTTAGGAAATTTTGCCAACATTACTGAGGGGTATTTTGACACCGTTGAAATTTTTTGATGTAATCTGACCGGTGAATTGAATCGACTACTTTCAGCCGTATAGTCGCCACAGGGTCGGTTTTGCCGAAATGTTTCTTCCATAAACAACTTTCGTTGAATTTGGCTTGCCTTCGAAGACCCACACGATCGATTGCTGTTTGTTTCGAGCTCATACGCATAGATCCAAGATTCATCATCTGTGACGATCATATAAACGTCGTTTGACACCGCGATCGTTTTTATTCACAATTTCTTTGCAAAAAGACGCTTGTGCAATGGATAAGAGTCTTTTTTTGAGCGAGTGTCAAATTATGCTGTATCGAACGAGAAAAGCCCATTGTTGGGGCTAGGTATTCATGCAATGTGAAATGTTTGTTGGTGGAAGAAATGCACACTATCTCACGGTATATAACAAGGTGATCTTGCATAATCCGTTCACTCACGGCTTAATTTTTTCTGGAATAACTGCCGTTTTTGGACGACCCTCACGACCTTCGTTTTTAGCGAGAGTTGGACATTCATTCAACCAGTTTTGCATAGTGCTATATATGGTCCTTTTGATTTTTTTTTTTGAAAATTTATGTTTTCAAGTCACTGTAAACAACACAACACTTGGTCCTATGTCAAACTGTCCTGAGTACGTTAACCCTACGTTTACTAATGCCAGTACTGGCAAGACAATAGCAAAAATACAAACCTTTTTAACAAATACATTTATACATTTTTAAATATGTATAGAGAAAATTATGAATGTATTGGTGAAAATGGTTTGTAAATTTGCTATTGTCTTGCCAATGCTGTCTGTGTGAAAACGCCTAGTAAGGCTAAAAACTGTCAAACTTTCCAAAAAAAAAAAAAAAAAATTAAATGGCGCCTGGCAACACACACATTCTTCTTCTTTGCTAGTTAGCACAGTCAAAATAGACATTGAAATAGCAAAAATTCCCACAGAGCTGAATTTTGGTGGATAGCTAGGGTTTGCCATTAGAAGCAACGTCCTAAAAGTCCCCATCGATCCCATGTGTGCAAAAAAAGTTATTCGGGGTCAAAGGTCAAATTTTAAGGGTTTTATTTACATGTGTAATCAAAAACCCAACGGGAACGACCCCAACGAAAACTTTCCGATTTTTTTTCAAAATTTGTCCGAAGGTTGGGCTTGTTGCACTGATTACCGAAATTTATAATTTTCAAGGGTGGCCGTAGGTCAAACTTCTGAGCTATGATGTGATCAAATTTCGTTAGGTTTTTTGTCATGTAGGTATGTATAGTTTGTCTAGAAAGAATTCATTTCGCTATAACTCAGAAGTTTGACCTACGGCATAACTGTCCTTCCGGGTTCATCACATTATCTTCATCGACATTCATCGCCAAAAAGAAATTTTCACTCCCCAGCCTTTGATCTCGGTTTAAGACAAGTAAGAAAGTATCAGTCTGCTGAGCCGACAGAGATATACCCTCAGCCACGTAGCCGAAGAAAAAAAGTTAATACAATACTTCTGTAGGTTTTTTAGCTGTTGGGAAAAATTTCCAGGATGGAAATGGCCGCAAAAAACTACATATTGTAACAAAATTCAGAATGATCCAAGACGAGTGTTTATACTGCATTTTTCCAAACTTTGGGTAGGGTGTACCTGTAGGAGTGATCCGATGTAGTACATATTCGGACCTAATACAAATCTGTAGGAAATAATACGATTTACAAAATTTGAGCTAAATCGATTCCTCTCTTAAAGGGTTATTTTACACATTAGCCACTTTAGGTGGTGCCTGTTGGATTTCTGGACCTTTTTGGGTCATTATCTCAGGAAGTATGGACTTGCCCACGAAAAAAAATTACAACGTCGTAACAGAGGCCGTAAGTGCAACCTGTTGCATCACAAATTAATAAGATCAGAGAGGAGTTGTTCTACTATACTTTTTCCAAATTTTGTGTGGGAGGTACCCAAATGAGTGGACCGATATAGTCCATATTAGAACCCGATCTATGCCTGAAAGTAATATTACCAATAGCAAAGTTTGGCTCAATTCGGTTACTCCCTCCTAGAGTTATCACGCCCACAATCTTGGCGAAAAATTTTGAACCTTTGTGGGGGAGGTACCGGAAGGAGTGGACCGATATGGTCTATCTTCGAACTTAAACTAAGTTTGGACAAATATTGAAAGACTCAAAATTTGAACCAAATATGTTGATCCGTTCGAAAGTTATCGTGCGCTGCAACTACGACACATGGTATTATATGGGTTGTTTTCAGATTTCGTGCTGATTTCCGAAGAAGTATGGACTTGTTCCTGAAAAAAATTATATCGTCGTAATCGGGGTAGTGAATACAAGTGGCCGCAACAAAAATTAAAGCGATTCGAGAGCAGGCCTTAAACTGCGCTTAAGCAAAATTTTGTGTGGGAGGTACCCGAAGGAGTGGAAATGTCACGATGTGCAGAGTATGGACTAATTCGGTTACTCCCTTCAAGAGTTATCGTGCGGACAATTTTTCTGAACATTTTTGAACTTTTGTGCGGGAGTTACCTGAAGGAGTGGACCGATTCGAACTTAAATCAAATCTGGACAAAATTTTTCGATACCCAAAATTTACCGAATCGATTGATCCGTTCGAGAGATATAGTGCGGACCAGCCAGACAGACAGACGGACGGACATTGTTAGATCGACTCAAAATTGTCTGAAACGGATATCGTACAAACATACTTGGGGTTTAAAACCATTATTTCGATGAGGCACATTTTTGGTCGTATCAAAGTGTATATGGGAAATGTTGCCAATTATTTCATATTCCATTTCCAAAAAATTTATTTTTTTCTTTTCGCGCTACATTAACGATTTTTGGTACATAGGTTAAGAAAAAATTTCCCAGTACAAATCCGCTCGCGAGCAAATATTTGGTTGTTGCGGACAAATGTTATCGCGGTTTTACTTCTGCTTTTAAGAAAAAATTATTATAAAAACCCTAATTATTTTATTGAGCACAATTGTCACTAAAAAGTTATCACGAAGTGACGTCATTAAGTAGATTGCATAATATTTGTAAAATGTTACTCAGTATTCGCGGAATTTACAAAAAATTGTCAAAATTGTAAATGTAATCCGAATTTTTTGAAAACATAGGTCCATTTACCCGTGAAAAATTGCTAAAAAGTAACAGTTTTAAAGAAAGACTTCATGGGGAATCAAATGAGACCAAACTTATAATCATCGGGATAGTAGTTAGGTTATTATAGCCAAAATAAGCACATATTTGTGTTACAAAAAAGAAATTTTGGTTTGGAATAATAGTTTTCACATGCATTCTAGAGTTGAAAATATTGGAAAAATTCTATTGGAGTGCTTCTTTTATTTTTCTTGAAACTCCCAAGAAAATGGGCGGATTTTGCTTTATCTACATTCACATAGAAGGTTTCCCATTGAGGAAAGTTATCGGGTTGTGGAAATAAATCATTAGACTTCTTAAACGAAAATAGAGTTCAAATAAACCGCTTTAACTTATATGCATTATTAAAATATGTGTAAATCGCGTAATTATCAAAATTGTTTTGTCCGCAAGTGATTTTCATGTACAGCAAGACCATATATTTTAATTTGTATATATTTTTCGAAATATAATTTGGACGCTAAGATGTATCATCGGCTGCATCTAAGCATTAAAAAACCTATAAAACATCGCTAATTTGTGCAAAGTTCATACAATTTCGTTCCGCATCCGGTTTTAGTGTCACCATGAAAATCTGCATCGATATATGGGCAAAACTGCCAATTATTTCATATTCCATTTCCAAAAAATTTAATTTTTTCTTTTCGCGCTACATTAACGATTTTTGGTACATAGGTTAAGAAAAAATTCCCCAGTACAAATCCGTTCGCGAGCAAATTTTTGGTTGTTGCGGACAAATGTTATCGCGGTTTTACTTCTGCTTTTAAGAAAAAATTATTATAAAAACGCTAATTATTTTATTGAGCACAATTGTCACTAAAAAGTTGTCACGAAGTGACGTCATTAAGTAGTTTGCATAATATTTGTAAAATGTTACTCAGCATTCGCGGAATTTACAAAAAATTGACAAAATTTTAAATGTAATCCGAATTTTTTGAAAATATAGGCCCATTTACCCGTCAAAAATTACAAAAAAGTAACAGTTTTAAAGAAAGACTTCACGGGGAATCAATTGAGACCAAACTTATAATCATCGGGATAGTAGTTAGGATATTATAGCCAAAATAAGCACATATTTGTGTTACAAAAAACTAATTTTGGTTTGGAATAATAGTTTTCACACGCATTCCAAAGTCGAAAATATTGGAAAAATTCTATAAGAGTACTTCTTTTATTTTTCTTGAAACTCCCAAGAAAATGGGTGGATTTTGCTTTATCTACATTCACATAGAAGGTTTCCCATTGAGGAAAGTTATCGGGTTGTTGAAATAAATCATTAGACTTCTTAAACGGAAACAGAGTTCAAATAAACCGCTTTAACTTATATGCATTATTAAAATATGTGTAAATCGCGTAATTATCAAAATCGTGTTGTCCGCATGTGATTTTCATGTACAGCAAGACCATATCTTGTAATTTGTATATATTTTTCGAAATATAATTTGGACGCTAAGATGTAGCATCGGCTGCATCTTAGCATTAAAAAACCTATAAAACATCGCTAATTTTCCCAAAGTTCATACAATTTCGTTCCGCATCCGGTTTTAGTGTCACCATGAAAATCTGCATCGATATATACCTATTTCAAGGCAATCAGTCAAGAACCGTGGATGTAGCATCACACACTATTTTTGGGATAAAATGAATGTAGTTCCCTTACCAGAGAAGTTTTTAAATCTCTGTTTCCGCAAAAAGGAAGATGCTGCACTAGTTTTTTCATAGCAGTGCAAGCGGCCGACAGAATACGCGATAAAATGCGCGATATTTTCAAAAACAATATTAGGTGATTTTCCTACCTTGGAATTTCTCGTATCTCGCGTTTTAGTAGATGGAATTTCACGAGTATACATTTATTAGATCCGCAACGTAAAAATCAAAAATTTGCAATCAAGTACGAGTAAATCGAATGACAATTGTAAAAATTAGGCCCGAAAAATATGATTTTTAGAAATTTGTTCGCACAAAATTTTCGTATTTGGATACAGATTTCTCTGAAGCTGTGTAGGCTACATTCACGACACATATATCAAATAAATCAGAATCGTGAGTTCTTCATTCCTATATATGATTTTTTGAAAAACCTGTTTGCGGAACGAAATTATAAGAAAATTTCAAAAAACACTTAAAATCTGGCTTCAAAATGTCAGCATCATTTAATGGTAGACGCAGATCAAATTTTGAGAAGTTATACACTAGTGAGATGATCCTTATTTAGTTGCCTTCTACTTTTACTTTAACAGGAAAATCGTGAAAAGTGTGGTTTAATCACAAATCGAGAGAAAATAAAAAAAGACACGTTGGTTTCAACCCATTTTTACCCATTTTTTAACATAAATATAGCCACAGCTTCCACGCAAATCAACTTTGAAACCCAATATTTTTTGCCAAGTCTAAAAACATTTCATTTTATCCAAAAGCATTTAAATTGTACAATATACAACCACTATTCGCGAGTTATAAAGGGGTAAACCTTGGCTTCAACGATGTTAAATTTTCAATAATATTGCCCATATACCTATTTCAAGGCAATCAGTCAAGAACCGTGGATGTAGCATCACACACTATTTTTGGGATAAAATGAATGTAGTTCTCTTATCAGTGAAGTTTTTAAATCTCTGTTTCCGCAAAAAGGAAGATGCTGCACTAGTTTTTTCATAGCAGTGCAAACGGCCGACGGAATACGCGATAAAATGCGCGATATTTTCAAAAACAATATTAGGTGATTTTCCTACCTTGGAATTTCTCCTATCTCGCGTTTTAGTAGATGGATTTTAACGAGTAATGATTTATTAGATCCGCAACGTAAAAATCCAAAATTTGCAATCATGCACGAGTAAATCGAATGCCAATTGTACAAATTAGACCCGAAATATATGATTTTTAGAAATTTGTTCGCACAAAATTTTCGTATTTGGATACAGATTTCTCTGAAGCTGTGTAGGCTACATTCACGACAAATATATCAAATAAATCAGAATCGTGAGTTCTTCATTCCTATATATGCTATTTGTCGTAAATATTTCAGAAGCACCCCAGATGTCTACATAAGCAATAACCAATTGTTATGTCTACATACCTATACATAACAAATAACGAATATACAGGAAAGCAAAACATAGTTTAGTTCTGAACCAAGTCCGAATAAATGAGTCCAAACAATGAAAACGGGACAAAATCGATAAGTTGTCAAAGAGAACCGTACTTCTGAGCAACTTTTGTAGAATATTTGGATGCTGAAAAATCTCAGTCGGGAAATTCAGTCTCCACAGTGAAACATCTGACAATGGTATGAGGCTGATAGACTTTGCAGCTGCAAAAAACATGGTAGTTAGCAGTACCAGATTTAATCATCTCGATATTCATAAGGGCACCTGGCTGTCTCCAGATCAAAGAACAAGTAATCAAATTGATCATGTTGTAATAGATGGAAGACATTCATCCAGCGTGTTGGATGTACGATCGTTCCGAGGCGCAAACATTGATTCGGACCACTACCTTGTTGCAGTAAAGGTACGTACCCGTCTAAACGTTGCAAATAAAACACGAACAGACTCAACGCGGAAGTTGGACATCGATAGGCTGCAAAAATAACAGATAGCCACATCATATTCCACTCATCTAGCCCAATTGCTTAACCCGAGCACTCCTTGTCCCGATAACATAACAACACAATGGCAACATATTGCCCACTCCATGCAAACAGCCGCAAAATCCATACTTGGATTCCAGAGACCTCCACAAAGGAATTCATGGTATGACCAGGAGTGTCGTGCTGCTACCGAAGAGAAAAATGCGGCACATAGAGCTACTTTGCAATCAGTAGCAACGCGTAGCGCGCGAGAGAGATATCGGGAGAAAAGGAGAGAAGAGAAACGTCTTTTCCGCAAGAAAAAGAGAGAAATGGAAAAGCGGGAGTGTGAAAAAATCGAGATGTACAGGAGCCAGAATGAAGTCCGAAAATTCTACCAAAGAGTGAAACATCAAACAGATAGCTTTGGTACAGGCACATCCTCCTGTAGAGACCAGCAAGGTAATCTGGTAACAGATACAGGACGCGTGCTCAGGATATGGAAGGAACATTTCTCCAATCTGCTGGTATCCAATAGTAGCGAAGACGATGATACCACAGATCCAATCCCAGAAGATGGTACAGAATGTATACCGCCCGGCCAAGATGAGGTAAAAACAGCAATCAACCGGCTGAAGAATAATAAAGCAGCAGGAGCCGATGGCTTACCAGCCGTGCTGTTTAAAACCGGAGGCGACGCGCTGATAAGGTGTATGCATCAGCTAGTTAGCACCATCTGGCAGGAAGAACGCGTACCCGACGATTGGAACCTGAGCATCCTATTTCCCGTCCACAAGAAAGGAGATAAGACTGTATGCTCAAACTATAGGGGCATAAGTCTTCTCCCTATTGCCTACAAGATAGTGTCAGGGATATTGTGCGAACGACTAAAGCCAATGGTCAACGAAATAATTGGACCATACCAATGTGGCTTTAGACCTGGCAAGTCCACCATTGACCAGATATTTACCCTGCGGCAAATCCTAGAGAAGACCCAAGAGATGCAGATCGACATATTTCACCTTTTTGTCGATTATAAAGCAGCATTCGACAGTCCCCTCCTTGATCATATAATTTGAATTGGCCCTATGAATTGCATAGGTGTATTCGTTGAAATCTCCTCATGCCCATTTATTACACCCCTGTAATAGTATGAGAGATTTCAACGAATATTCACTTGACAACCGCCCTCTTCAAGCATCCATGCAGATGTCAACATAAACTAACAAACAAAACATAAACAAAGAGGTCGAACATCAGCTTGACTTGCAAGCAACACCCGCGCTTTATCGTAAGCATCTCTTGTACATATTGTTGTACATAATTATTTCGCAAAGGTAATATTGTTCACCATTGAATAAACACCGGCAATTGAGCCAAACCTTCTACTAAAACTATCGTGTTTTATTTTCTATTTCTTTACATTTATATTGACGGCCAAACGTACGCATTGGGCTTACTGGCTCCACTGGGGAGTCTTTGCAACACTTGTTCCCCCCAAGTCCCTATAGTGCGGACTAAACATTTGGTCGCTTCGGGCTAAATAAACATTTGGTCAATTCGAGCCGGATTGGATCATCGCTTTGATTTTGGAAAGCCTAATAAATAATATACAGTCCATTAATCCTGCATTACAAGGTGCGTATAGTGCAAAGTGAGCTTTAAAATAAAAAAATAAAAACAAGTGTTCGTTCGTTTGTTTGTGGCCATCTCGTTTTACAACGTCACAGATTCCCTCTTTTTGTCGGTCGGTCAAAGTCCAAATCGTGGACAGACGTACAGACATACGGGAATAACAAAATCAAAAAATCAAAACAAAAATAATAAATATTTTGTTCCAAATATTTCGCTTATTTTTTGTTCTTTTTCTCCTCATTTGTCGTTGTAAATTTCTTTTACTTATTGCTTTGTTGTTGCAGAAAGTGTTAAAATATTCACCAAATCTACATTGATTTGCATTGATTTCGTTTTCGCTAGCTTTAGCAGTGTAAATATTCAAACATACTTTCATAAATACATCGTTTACATATTTACACTGCACGGCCTATTCGTGGTCCCTTCTGCTTTGATAAACACACGTTCGTATATCTACATACTCCAGCATCGTCGCTTTGTCGTACCGTCTAGTCGGTCAGTAAGTGGCTTGCATGCAAATATATACACACACGCATGTACGCATAAATATTGCATTTTTGGGCATTCCTCTTTCTATCGTGTCCGTTTTTATTGCACAGTAACCCGCCGGTGTATTATTACACAGTACCCGGTCAGTAAATTAGTACTGTGACACATATTATTATATTTTATAGTAAATATAATAAATCGGTGTCAGGGGACTTTTTAATACAATTTTTGGACATTTTGGAATTGCGTGCACCCTACAATTGGTCAATTGGACCTTTTCTTGTGTAGGGAGTTATTTAAAAATATTTATTGTGATGCATATATTTTCTTAGAATTTCAATATAGTTTGAAATTTTCCTTGCATTTTTGGACACAAATACGCCACATTCGGTGGCTATTTGTATAAATTCCATATTGCACGCACCCTACAGTCGCTCAATTGGATTTGTTCTTGTGTAGGGAGCTTTTTACTCGAATTTTGTAATTTTTTTGGAAGTTCAATATAGTTTGAAATTTGTGTTGCATTTGTATTGCGTGCACCCTACAATTGTACTTTTCCTTGTTCACGGCGTATTTTAGCCATATTTTTAGCGAATTTTGTAATTTTTGTCTGAAATTTAGATTTTGTTCAAATTTCTTGTTGCACTTTTGCTCAAATATACACTACATTCGGTAGTTATTTGTGGATTTTTGGTTCACATTAGATATTTATTATTGGTGTTACTCCAAAATAACATATTATAGTGCAGTTTTTGATAATTATCATATTCAGATTGTTGGTACATTAAATGATAATTTACAACTTTTACATAGACTTTGGAATTAAAATATTGGTTTTAAATTCTAAGGCACTTTGGTTGCTCAGAGGCAATTGCTAATTGTATTTTTGTTTGCAAAATTTAGTGAATTTTTGTGAAATTTCGAATATCGTTTCGAATTTAAGATTGCGATTTTAAATTAGCACGCTACAATTGGTAGCTTGAGAATTTCTCCTTTTGTGGAAAATATTTTAGTGTGCATTTTAGCGATATTAAATATAGTTTAAAATTTTCAATCTGAAAATTTCCGCTACAATTGCCAAAGATAATCCTGTTGGATGTTTCATTGATTTTTGTTGAGAAATCAGTTTATTTGGTTAAATATTTCATTTAATCAAACTTATCTTTTCTTCAGAGTTTTGATATTTTATTTCTGGATAAAATTGAGTTTGTCGCACATTATTTTCTAGTCATTTCGTTGACGTTATTATTAGTTGAACTCTGTTTACGATTTTGTTGATTTTGATTTGTCTGCAATCTGTGCACTAAAAATGGCTTTCACTCCTATGACTTTATTCATTCTTGCTTCTAAGTCTATCGTGACTTTCGCCGCAAACCTCAGCGCATTAAAAGAAGAGGACATTGACTTTTTTGACCTTGAAGTTAGGAGTGAAGAAATTGGAAAATTGTGGAAGAACTTACAGGAAGCTTTTAATAAATGCCTCTCTTCTATAGAAAATCCCGAAAAACTAAATATCATTCAAGAAAAGTATAAGGAGACGCATCAAAAATGTATAAATTGTTCGTCAACAATAAATAGATTGTTGTTAAAGTTTAGTAGTTCTGCTAAAATGTCCCCGTACTCATTGGAAAATAGTTCGGTAGATTCCTTAACGGAGCATCCCGGTGATATTTCTTCGAAAATCCTGTCGTGTGATGCAAATGTTAAAGACCTGAGTTTGTCGTCCCACACTTCTCGTGATGTGGGTACCCAGGTATCTAATTCTACAATATCGAATATTGAGAAACTTAGAGCAGGCCCAAACTTCATGGTTGATCTTCCAAATTTTAATAGCAATCATAATCTTGCGTTACCTCCTTTGGATGTTGAGGTTTTCAATGGAAATATTCTAAATTGGCCCACTTTCAGAGATTTGTTTAGTGCGGTTTATATAAATAACTCCCAGTTGACAGATATTGAACGACTGTGTCATCTGGTGAGTAAAAATAGTGGTGAGGCTCGAGAAATTGTCTCGAAGTATCCTTTGATTCATCGGAGTTTTAATCTTGCGTGGAATGAATTAAATTCCACATATGGTAATCCACGATTACTTGTTCATAGCCACTTAAAATCGTTGTTTTCGCTTCCAGTACTAGATCAGGAAACTAGTTTGGGACTTAAGTCTATTCAACGCGGGATCAATAGTTGCCTTTCGGCAATGGCAATTTATGAAATACCTACGGATAATTGGGATCCGATCGTGGTTTTCATTTGTTTACAAAAATTGCCTAAGATCACACACGCTTTATGGGAGCAAAGTGTGACAAATAAGTCTCGTCTTTCAACTTGGAAAGAATTAGATGCATTCTTGACAGAGAGAATTCGAACTCTTCTGTGTTTGCATGAAATGAGAAGTGTTGGCACTTTGTATAATTCGAATTGTAAAGTGTCTCCTAAATCTTGTACTTCTTCTCCTTACACTTCTCCCAGTCCCAAACTCTTTTCGACACCTCTTCGATCGTCACCCAAGACTTGTTGCGTTCTTTGTACAGACCAACAACACAAATTAAATGTTTGCCAGCGGTTCGTAAATTGTACGCCGTTGGAAAGATATAAATTGGTCAAAAGGCATCGTTTGTGTGTGAATTGCCTTCAGAAGGGACACGAGGTCAAAAATTGTAATAGTCGTTCTTGTCGCAAGTGCAATCAGAGGCATAACACTCTATTGCACAGAGATCACCCTATGGTGAGCAGTCCGAGTCAAATTGTGACTCCCAGAAGTTCGAAGTTGTCAGCTTCAGCTTCCACCTTTCGGCCTAGAACCTTAAATCGTAGCACAAGTTCGTCTACATCTAGCGCTCCGTCGACATCGGTCGATAATTTAGTTCGAAAATCATTCCACGTTACGCAGGAAAGAAAAGTTCTATTGGGAACAGCGCTGGTGAATATCTTTCATCAGGGAGTTTCTTTTCCTGCTAGGGCGCTGATCGACCCGGCTTCTGAGTCGTCTTTAATTTCGGAAAGACTTCAGAAGGATCTGGGACTCCAGGTCCAATCTAATAATACCTCAATATCTGGTGTTAACGATACTGTCACAGCTACATGTCATAAAAGTTGTTCGTTGAAAATTCGTAGTGGGGGTGACAGGTCGTCTATTTATGAAACTTCGGCGTTAGTTGTAGATTCGATATTGGGAAATCTTCCCACATTTTCGGTCACTTCGGACCTTAAGACCGATATGTCGAATATAGTTTTGGCAGATCCTCAATTCGGCGAATCGCGTCCAGTAGATATTTTGATAGGAGCAGATTTGTACCCCAAGATCATTAAAAATCATACTCTTCGACTTTCGTCCGGTTCGCTGCTCGCTCAAAATACATCATTTGGATGGATTGTTACGGGTCCTGTCACTTAAATTGTGGTTTTCGTAGATCGTACGGAAAATCGTTGTAAAGCGGCCCAACCAAACAAGGCGAACGTTAGCTCACGTTGCACTATCGTTCGCAGGGTCCCTAATGGCCCTTTCGTTAGCTAGATCTATAGTGATCTGCACAACAGCTGGGTCCCTAATGGCCCAGTCGCTTGAATGGTCCCTTATGACCATATTTACCGCGGGGTCCCTAATGGCCCGGGGTCCCTAATGGCCCATCGTTTAGTTTGTAAGCTTATCGCATGGTCCCTCATGACCATATTTACCGCGGGGTCCCTAATGGCCCGGGATCCCTAATGGCCCATCGTTTAGTTTGTAAGCCTATATCATGGTCCCTAATGGCCATATTTACCGCGGGGTCCCTAATGGCCCGGGTCCCTCATGGCCCATCGTTTAGCATGTAAGAATGTTTTTGAAAAAAATGATATGCTAAAAAGGAAAAAAAAATGTTTGAAAGAAAAGATGTAAAAGGTTAATGCTCACGCCTGCACTGTATTAATACTTAATAACATACATCTAATTTACCATTGCACTATTCATTCTTTGTATATCGAATCTGTTAAAACATTTGGATGTTTCAAGGGAGGCGGCAAATGTTTAAGTTAGAATTGATCATATAATTTGAATTGGCCCTATGAATTGCATAGGTGTATTCGTTGAAATCTCCTCATGCCCATTTATTACACCCCTGTAATAGTATGAGAGATTTCAACGAATATTCACTTGACAACCGCCCTCTTCAAGCATCCATGCAGATGTCAACATAAACTAACAAACAAAACATAAACAAAGAGATCGAACATCAGCTTGACTTGCAAGCAACACCCGCGCTTTATCGTAAGCATCTCTTGTACATATTGTTGTACATACAGTGCTGCTCAAAACATTTGCAACTGGAATGACTAGTTCATATTTTATATAGTTCTGAGGTAGTTTGTGGATTTGAAATGCCAATATTTTTGTAGATTGATTGTTTATTGAATCCTTTTTAAAGATTTAAAAATTAATTTACAAACATTTCGCTTATTTTACAAAAAATATACAAAACAAGGCTCGAACTCACTTTTGGTTCTGCTCAAAACATTTGCAACTGAGAAAATTTGATTCAAAATCTGAAGAAATTGTTTTTGTTTTGATAAAATATTGTGAATTAAACATTTTATTTATTATCTGGAGACATCGTAAAAGAAACAGTTAACTAAATAAATTAATATATCCTTTGGAATCATATGCTCTAGGGATAATTGTCAAATACCAAGGTTTTATACGATTTTTAATAGTCTAGAGTCCAGATTGGAGTCCCGAAACCTCCTATATGAATTTAGATTACTATACCTGATTGGGTTCGATAAGAACTTAAGCATATTTTCAAAAAATTACTAGTTTTACGTGATTATATACACGTTTAGATGAGGTATTACGCCAAAACATTCTGTTATACGACATTTCTGGCGTGTACATGGTGAGATTTTGACATGCTACCTGTCAGGTTATTTCTTGGATCTGATAAATATCAAGACCTCATGTATCCTATAACATTCCTGTCCATAAAAATACCTCCTGGGCAATATAAAACACCTTCTACATTTTGGGTCAACTTTTCGTATAAGGGGACAAATTCTATTATCTTTCGTTCTGGTGATCAATCAAATTTTTTTCAAGTAATAGAACTTAAATATTGATTTATATCGAGGAGAAGTACTAGGTTTTACTACTCCAAAAACATAATCACACATTTTTGCATAATTTCTATGAAAAATTCCACTTTTCCTGGAAATTACTGTTTTCCCAAAATTTGCCTATTTTGGTATACCGGTGTCCTTGGTATGTATCGGAGGTGTTTGCATAGATTTATCGGTGTCAAGTCTTTTTTTAACATCTGTTGATGACCTCTGAGAGATCTGCTTAATAATTCGTATAATTATTTGATCATCCCCTGCAGTAGATGTTTTTGTCCTTGCATCTCCTTCCCATGTTATGGCGATTTTAGATCTTTTTACGCGGTATCCAGCTCTGTTTTACATATTGTGATGTTCCTATGTTTATTTTTGGACCTCGTCGAATCCACAATTTTCAAAAATTACCATTTTAGCAAATCGTAGATAAAAATTTCTGGCCATAATTTAAGTTTTTCTTAAAAAATTAGACATGTATTGTTTTCGGCATACGTGTCTATCAAAAGTAAACATATGTGGGATAAAATGTACTCCTCATGAAAGCTTTTTGTCCCCTTCTTATGATTAAAAACAATTTGATGCCAATCAACACAAAAAAATCATCAAAAATTAACTAATAGATATTCGTACCACGGAGTTGCAAATGTTTTGAGCAGGCTAAAACATGTGTTCCTCCGATATTTCACACATTTTTGAAACATAAGTGTTCATAACTGAATAATCCTTTTTAAATCTTGAAAATATGGTCGACAAAAAATCAAATAACAAAAACAAACATATTTCAAAACTCAAAATGTTCCTAAAAATAGACTGAATGTGATATAGGCATCTGAGTTGCAAATGTTTTGAGCAGCACTGTAATTATTTCGCAAAGGTAATATTGTTCACCATTGAATAAACACCGGCAATTGAGCCAAACCTTCTACTAAAACTATCGTGTTTTATTTTCTATTTCTTTACATTTATATTGACGGCCAAACGTACGCATTGGGCTTACTGGCTCCACTGGGGAGTCTTTGCAACACTTGTTCCCCCCAAGTCCCTATAGTGCGGACTAAACATTTGGTCGCTTCGGGCTAAATAAACACAATGTCTGAATTTGGTATCCCCGCAAAGCTCATCCGGCTTTGTAAGATGACTTTAACTGATACTAGGTCCTCAGTTAAAATTGGAAAGAACCTCTCCGAAGAATTTTGTACCAAAAGAGGTTTCAGACAAGGAGACAGCCTTTCGTGTGACCTATTCAACATTTTGCTGGAAAAGGTAATACGAGATGCAAATGTCAAAAGAAATGGCACAATTTACACCAATAGCCACATGTTACTTGCTTATGCTGATGATATAGACATCATGGGACGATCAGTAAAGGAAGTTACTGATACCTTTAGGAAGGTCGAATCAGAATCTGCGAAAGTGGGTCTGGCGGTAAACGGCGAAGAGACCAAATTGATGGTGTCGACGCGCAAAGCGTCCATAGAGCTCGAACCAACTGTGGAAGTTGGTACCTACAATTTTGAGGTAGTTAAAGACTTCGTCTACCTCGGCACTGCCATAAACACAACAAACAACATCAGTTGTGAAATAAGAAGAAGAATTGTATTGGCCAACAGATGCTACTATGGTCTAAGTAAGCAATTTAAAAACAAAGCCACATCTCGTCAAACAAAAATAACACTATACAAAACGCTGATACTACCCGTGCTAATGTATGGCTCCGAAGCATGGGTACTTGCGCAAGCAGATAAGGCAGTGCTTGGTGTGTTTGAGAGGAAAATTCTTCGAAAGATCTACGGGCCGATTTGCGTTGACGGTGAATATCGACGTCGTATGAACCACGAGCTATATAAGCTATACAAAGACATGCATATAGTTAACCGTATCGAGATGCAACGATTGCGTTGGCTAGGCCATATCATGAGAATGAGCGATGATGAACCCGCTAAAAAGGCGTATGAATACATGCCACATGACGGTGCACGCAGAATCGGCAGGCCTAAGCTTCGATGGAGCAAACAAGTGGATGAAGAAATGGAAAGGCGCGGTATTCCAAAAAGTCAAGCGAAAAACAGAGAGTAATGGAGATCTTTTCTTAGTTCGGTCTATGGAACAAATGTTCTGTAATGGGCCAACTAAGTAAGTAAGTAAGAAAAATCTCATCTTGTGGTACTTTCACTACGCTTCAAGAAATAAAGAACGAAAAGGACTTGAAAGGCATTGAGTTAGAAGAATGCAATGTTCTACAAAAAGATTCGCCAATCGATTTGAACGAAGCTACAACAACGCCAAACATAGATATGGAGCTATTTTCCCAAGTATTATAGGGAAGAAACTTGACCTATGGCGAAAATTTCCTTTTGGGTTCTTAGTATATTCATCAAGGGCTTTCATCTCTAAAAGAAATTTTCAACCCCCCAAAAAATGCTGCTGCACAGTGTTATGTGCAATTTAATATTGTGAATATTTTACCAAAGCAAATTATGTATTTTTTTACTTCCCCAGGTAATGGCAAAAGACACTTAAAAGCCTCCGGCCACATACCAATATAATTTCTAAGCACCATATCTCTCGAATTGAGTAACTGATTTGTTCCACATTTTGCACATTAACATTACGTAACGGAACATTTCATTTGAAATTAAATAAAGTTCGAATCCTTTTGTTACCTCACAAAAAAAAAAAACGTTGAAGGATTTTTCGCTTAAATAAATTTGTACAGCCACTTCTAAGATGGTGTTGAAATTATAACAGTAGATGTCCTTTTAATCATGGCTGCTACAGTATATTTTTTCTTGGGAAAGTTCATCCTTCTCTAGATGTAAACTCCGAACTGTTCGCAAAGCCCAAAGACCATCTGAAAATTGTGTTTTTTGATAAAAGTGTGGTTGCCGCTGTTGCCTTAAGTCAGTCTTTTTGTAGACTTTATTACACCACGAAACATACTTGATTTGAGATTTATCGAACATTGACTTATTTCGCGCGATTTGGATTATAGAAGCTTTATTCTCATATGTCCATATTTTGTCTTACCAATATTTTCACCAACCTGACTAAACCAACATCAATAACGAATGGTGTTTAAAATTCACAATCTTCTCATATTTACACACAAATAAGTCTCTCTTCATAAATTGTTACACTTTTTTTGAAACAGTCAAGTGCATTCTCCCCTGTCAATATTGCAATGAATACCATTAATTATGCAATGGCTCAATGAAATTTTGAACATTAATCTTCTTTTAACTGTCATCATATGTAAACGAAGCAGTTTTTTGCTCTTGGGAATACATAATTTTATTTTTCAATTATGCAATATTTTGTGAAGCGAGGAAGAGATCTAATGATGGATGGAGGGACACCTCAGCTATTTGGTCTTAATGCATTGAGGGGTAATATAATTGTTCTACAAACATCTTATCCAATAAGGGAGACATCTCTCATATCAATGAGTGCTCTCCGATTCATATTAGCTCAATGATATGGGACCTACAGTTTATCGCCGAGTCTGAACGGCGTAGAGAAGTTTTTTTTACATTGAAGGGTGCAAAATGGAATGCGAGGGCCGCACGAAAACTGTCTGGCCTAGGCAATACCGCTTTGTCAAAAAAAAAAAAAAAAAAAAAGAAAAATGGAATTTACGTGGGAAGATTTTTTCAAGTGGGCACAATTTTGGGCACGATTTGAAAGTTTTGTTGTTTATAGTGATAATATAACGGCAAGAGCCATCGATCAAATTAAATCTTTGTATGTCGATAAAGGATCTTCCTGTAGCACTATGAAAAACTGGTGTAATGAATTTAATCGTGGCCGACACTAGCCAAAAACGAGAGTAGTGAGGGTAGCCCAAAATCGGCCGTTGTGGCAGAAAAAAATTATGCCGTGCGTGAACGGATAATGCAAGCTCGCCATGTTATATACCGTGAAATAGAGGCATCCTTGGGCATTTCTTCTTGGATCTATGCTTTGGAGTCCGAAACAAAACAGAAATCGACCGTTTAGGTCTTCGAAAGCGAGCCAAATCCAACTAAAGTTATTCAAGTAAAAAACACTTCGAAGCAAACGGTGGCCTGCTTCTTCGGCAAAACTGACCGAGAGGCGACTATACGGCTTGAGAAATGTAGGACGGTTAATTCTGAGTGATTCACTACAATTTGTTTGCCTGAAGTCTCTTGACAAATTCGAAAAACGAACAAGAGAAGTCAAATCATTCTGCATCATGACAATGTGAACTCTCACACATCGATTCAAACCAGCGCCTTTTTGGATGGACAAAACGTGGAATTGATGGGTCATCCTGACTGGGGATCCGTTGACTTCATTTGATTCCAGCATGTCAAGAAAAAAGGCGTGGTCAACGATTTTCGTCCCCAGAAGATGCTGTAAAAGCGTTTCAAACCCATGTTTTGTAGGTGTTTCAATCGGAGTGGAAAAAGTGAGTCAACAATTGGTTTGAGCGCATGAAAAAAGTGTATAAATCATGGTGGAAGAAAATAATAAAACTCTTTTTGATGGTAATATTCGCGTTTTAATTGGTAGGCCAGAAAGTTATCGGGCAGCCCTCGTATTTTAAAAATGTAATTTTGCGTAATGGTGACTCTGTGAGACACAAACAATCTGTTCTATTTAATTTGAGACAGTGTAATTGTGCTTTGATACGATTAAAAATGTCCTCATCGAAGTAACTTTTTTGGACCCCAAATATTTTGAAGGAATTTTTTTCAGACAATTTAGTCCTGTCCGTCCGTCCATTTGTCGGGCTGGTTCTCACGATAACTTTTGAACGGATCAAGCGATTTGGTCCTAACTTTGGGCCATATCGATCCACTCCTACGAATACCTCTGCAACAAACGTTCAAATAACGGGAAACCACACTCGAATGAGCGAATGAAGGATGATAGAAAGGCTATTATTTTCGACGGCGTGACAGTAACTTACCCAAAGAGCTGCGCGTGTTATTTTAACCAGCAATTTATAGTGCGCCCGAGGTAATAGGACGAAGAGGAGTGTGCTAAGCCGTATAAGAAGAGCCCTCCCAGCCGAGGAAGTACCACCACAATGTACGATGTTGCAGACGTCATCCAAGAGGCGAAATCATGCAAAGTATTGGGCCCACACGGAATATCAATGTAATGCTTAAGCAACTGATGAATCTATCCTTAGCGACCCATATTGTAACAGAAGCCTGGAAGGTTGCAAGGGTGGTCCCGTTACTGAAACCTGGCAAGGATGCCCGCAGAGTTGAATCGTACATGCCGATTTCCCTCCTGGCGCCAGTAGCAAAGATTCTACAGGTCATTACTTCTCTCCAAGTTGAGAAGCTTACACGCCATATCCACACATATCAGTGGAGGACTGAATCAGACCGAATAGTCATGGTGGCACTTGAGATATCGAAGGATCTTCATGCCAAGCAGTTCGAGGATGTAGAGAAGACCACTCTCCAGTCGTGTTGGATAATCAAATATATGTGTGTGCGGAAGCCAGTAGTTTGTGGAATTCAAAAACAAGAAGTCCAAAACCCGTAGAGTGAAGCAGGGAGTTCCCCAAAGTGGGATGGTATCTGTGGAACTGTTTAACCTCTGAAATTCCACACCCTCCAGACGGCATGGAGATCGTAATGTATGCGGATAATTGTGTGATTTTGTTAAATGTCTACATAGCTGAACTAGTGCAGTTCTTTGATCTGAGGAATATGAAAATATGGACCACTAAATCCACTTCCACAATGTTCACCACTTGGACGGCTGAAATGAGGCTCCCACTGAACATAGTGATCGATGGTGTACTGATTCCGAGCACTAACTACCCCAAAATATTGGATGTAGCGTACGGTAGCATGTTTAAGTCGTCCGCGCAAGCCACAGTTTTTTGCAAAAAGATCTGAAGTAGGAACTAGGTCCTCAACCTTGTTGACCTATTACAAAGCAATTGGTACCAGTGTGCTCTAGTTAGTGTTATAAACTTCAAACCTGTCAGAAGGTCCTCAAGTCGCTGACCGGCAGCGCTTGGGGTATTGACAAATAAACCTTGTTGACCTCATATAATGCAATAGACCAATCGGTGGTAAGGTATGCGGCGCCAGTGTTGTATGCAAATCTTAGAATGTGAGGACTGCATCAAGTTGCCCCCTCATGACACCAGTAGACCATCTTGATGAGGAGACGAACGTTTCACCGGTGCGTCAGCACAACAGGATGTTGTCGATGCAGTTCCTGCTTTGGTGTTATCGCAGTGAGCATCCCTGTCACGATTTAATGGACAGGCTTCCCACCCAGATACATCAGGATAGATCTTCATGATCTCTGTAGAGAGAGGTCCAAAGGTTTAAACGGGAACCGTTAGACCAACGAGCCTATCAGACAGGCTTGGATAACATTCACATTGATGTAGTCGCGCAGGCAGTACAGAGATACAGTATGAATGCCGTACTTGGGGACCACCCTCCATCCATCGTATCAGAAGAACGCCAGCTACCAAGGCAAATACGAGTGGTTTTAGCCAAATTAAGATCCGGATCCGTCTCAATTCGTATTGAGCCCGATTTGATGTCACTATACCCAACACATGCCCGGCATGTGGATTGGGACCAAGCTGTAGTTGTTTAGCTGTCCAAGTTGCAAAAAAACATGTTTCTAGGATCCACAGACCACTTTCGCTTTTGTCGCCCGTAGAGAAGACTCTATAGGCTCATCAGCATGAGTACGTAAGCAGAACAGCTTTGCACGCCAACGCCACACTTATTAGCCGAGGACTCAACCAGAATCAGGCGTGCGATACGATAGTACTGGGGACGCGAGTCGTACTGGATATCGGGAACAAGGAGTCGAAGCACCATAGAGTGAAACAGGGAGTTACCCAAAATAGGTTAATATCTTCGGAACTATTTAACCTCTACATTTTCTGTATTCCACACCCTCCAGACAGCATTGAGATCGTTACGTATGTGGAATTATTGTACGATCTTGGCCTCAGTTAATTTTCCTAATGTAACTTGTCAAAGGCTCGATCTTACCACCTTTTTCTGCCATTAAATTTACAGCATATCTTCTTACCACATGGATTGCGGAGATGTGAACTGCACTTGTAGAAGTCACATTTGAGAGTCTGTTCACGTCAATTTGCGATAATATGAGATGTTGGAACAAGGCCCTTCAGACCCTAGCTGGAAACTCTTGGGCTAAAAATATAGTGAGTTTGCTCGGATGTTTACGTGAGAGTCGTCCTACACATAAGGTGGAAAGAAATGAAGCGCCCACTGAAGGTCGACGGTGCAGGCCGACGGTTTAATTATTCCGACCACAAACTACCCCAATGTCCTGATGGTCACATTCGATAGCATGCATAGGTCGTCTGAGCATGCCACTGTTATCTGCGATAAGTTGAGAAGTAGGAACAAGGTCATCAAGTCCCTAGCCGGCAGCACTTGGAGTGCGGATGAAGAAACCTTGTTAACCACATTCAACGCGATATGTTGGTCTGTGGTAAGCTTTGCGGCGCCAGCGTGGTATGCTAACGTAAGTGATACGCAGTGGGATAACTAACAAATCTGCCAGAATGCTGTCCTGAGAACAGCTACAGGGTTTCACCTAATGTCTTTAGTGGGCCATTTACATCAGGAGACCAAGATATGTCCGAACCCCCCAGGCAAGTCAGAGAGGATTATTGTTATCTGGAAAGGCAGGTCCAGGAATATAAAAGAGAACCCTAAATCAACGTTCATATCAAGCAGGTTTGAGAGATATTTACGCTGATGCGGTCGCAGAGGCTCTAGATGCCTATAGGCCGAATGTCGTCCTCGAAGATCATCCACCACCCGTGGCAGCGGAAGAGCAACAGCTGCCAAGGCAAACGAGAGTCGTGTTGGCACAACCTTTTTAACTGCCCAGCCAACCCGACTAACCTGACTCCACTCTCACTTTCGACTAATTCTATTCAGGTGGCGTTATTTCTGAACTTGGAGTTGGAGGCAGAGAGGAATCAATGAAATGAAGACATACACATGAATGTAGAAGCTGCTACAACATCAACAACCGTCTCCCTTGGAAATACCAAAAATCAGTTAAGAGTATGAAACCTTAGCTCGTAATAAACACTTTGCTCTTCCTGTTATCTTCTTCTACTTTTCCGCTTAACTCCTGGAGGAGCATAGGGCTTCATGCTATACTCACCACAATTGTAATCCTTTAAAAAACTTTATTTTTTTAATTTTTTAAAATAATTAATACCATTTATTTTTTCCAGCAAACGAATAAAATGACATATTTATGTCAATGACAATAGTTGTTTCTTTGTTTTACTTAAAATACATTATTAACTACTAGATTTTGTTTTTGTATTTTTTTAACAATAAATAATTATCTATTTACAATGAATTATGTTGTGTGAGAGGAACTTTAAGTTCAGCTTTTGCAAAACAGTACACGTATCTTTGTAATACATATGCATGTGTATGTGTGAATTATTTCTTCTTTATTTCCTTAACTATATCAATATATTTTACTTAACTACAGCTTATTTAATAATGTTTTCACAAAGTTTATAAACTAAAATTAAAGAGCTAGTTTTGATTACATTAGCAACAATTACTTATCTTGAATAATATGAAAAAATAATAAAACGTATTTTACAATTTACTTTATATCTACGTGTGCACATAAAGTTTTTATAAAAACTGTAACAGAAAGAAGTAGAGCAGAAATAATATACGAAAATAGAGAATATAGCAGTTCACCTCACCACCATAATGCATTTCTGATGCGAACATTCCTTGGCCATTTATGAAACCTTTAAAAATGTATGACACTTTTTGTAGAGTTTATGGAAATGCAATGGTGGTGGTGGTGTGCTGCTCATAAACTTATCAAGCATAAATAAAAAAAGTATAAAAAATACATTAGTTTTATACAGTTGTTATATACACATTCATATATAACTGCCAGCAGTTTTATGAGCTTAAGAACTGTTCCAAACTCAAAGAATTTGTACAATAACATTGCATATCCACAAAATGAACGTTTGTTTTCTACCAATAAGCAAGTAAGATATCAATTGGAAGGATCCACCATTGGAAGACCAAGTGACATTCGTTGTCCATCCCTCCGTCCACCGTCCGTCTGTCCATCCTTGTAATCACACTACAGGTCGCAATTTTGATCGTATCGTCACGAAATTTTGACGGGAATCCCGAAGCGGAAGTAGCATATGGATTTTGGTGATGGTCGGATAATATTTAGGGAATGGGTAAATAACTTATTTGAAGAAAAAGTCAACGTTTTATTCCAAAGCAAAACCTGAGAATAACAGTAGAAAATATTATCTTTCTAACGATGTAAAGTAAGTCGCAAATAAAACCCAACTTTTCATTTCTGCGATTTTAATTATAATGACGAATATCACAGCTTTGGTTGGGGAATTTCCAAAAGCAAAGCATCCCATGCTGCAAAGCAACCCATTTTTTAATTTTTTTTTTCATAGTCCTTCCGTGGAGGATGAAGCATATTGAGTTTGGTGATTTCCGGAATGGGCACAAACCTTATGTGTACAAAAATATGCCAGTATCTCCGCTTTTAGTAATCGTATTCCCAAAAGGAAAATCCGTCAATGGATGAGGAAAATATCACATTTATTATGGTAGGCGCACATCCCACTTTTCCATTTTTTTTATTTGACTTGTACTGACGTGTATCTCAGCTTTATGGGTACTTTACACGATATGTTATTTTACATAGCAATGCTGAAACAGCTGGATTAGCCGGCAGTTGAGTACCTTCAAAATCTAGACACCATAGGGAAATCTTCGAATTCTGTCTGCAAATAAAAGGTGTATCTGTGCCCAATTTAAGCATCGCGCCCTGGTCGAAACTGCTGATCTAGCGGCGCGAGAATATCGATTACAAATACTCTGCTTACTAAAATTTTGTTTTTACTTTTTATTTATCGCAAATATACCCTCAGTTATTCACTATCAAATGCAAGAGATTTTGCTGCATTAGATTTAAAACAAGTAAAAAAGTATCGGTCGGAGATATACCCTCAGCCTGTGTGGATTGAAATACATTTTTTCCAAAAAAAAAAAAAAAAAAATGTATGGGCGTATGAACTGACAGAAATATGGATTGGATTAAAGCTCAAAAATTTGCAGGGGATATCGATAGATAGGGCTTTTGTACCATACTAGCCTACGAAAAGCATAATATCGGACCACTAGGGAAACCTTCAGTAAAAATGTCCAAAGGATCCTCTAACAGACCCTCAACTACAAATATGTGTTGAACATTTGTATGAGTGGTACCCCAAGTATTGGACCTATAGGGCCCATATTTGAACATAAACTAAGCTTGGGAAAAAAAATTTCGAGATCGAAAATTTGGACCAAATCGGTTGCTACGTTTGCGAGATATTGCACGTATCATTTTAGCAAATATTTCGAAACATTTGTGGGAGAGGTACCGGAAGCAGTAGAACTATAGCACTACTATCGAATTTCATCTAATATTTGAAGAAATATTACGATATCCACGAACGCAGTATTCGGTTCGAGCTCTACCCGTGCCATAGGGGTTTTTTTTACAACTTTCGGGCTGTTTTCTCAAGAAGTATGGACTTGCCCCTGAAAAAACGTTTACTGTCGTAATTGAGACAGAAAATGGAAGATTCGTCAACAAAAATCAAAGTGATTCTAGAACAGGTCTTAAAGGGAATTTATCCAAAATTTTGTGTGGGAGGTACCCGAATCTATATCTGGTAAATATATTAGGATGTGTAAAGTATGGACCAAATCGCTCACTCCCATCCAGAGTTTTCCGAACATTTTTGAACTTTTTTGGGGTAGGTACCTGAAGGTGTGGACCGATATGGCTTATCTTCGAACTTAAACTAAGTTTGCACAAAATATTACGAAGGCCACATTTTGGACCGACACAGTAGATCCGTTCGAGAGTTATCTTGCGCTCCAACACTACACACGGTGTCATAGGGTTTTTTGAATCTTTAAGGCTAGTTTCTCAGGAAGGGTGGACTTGCCCCTGATGAAACTTGTACCGTCGTATGTGGGGCAGTGAATACAAGTTGCTACAACAAAAATCGAAGCAATTCGAACTTTTCCGAAATTTTGTGTGGGAGGTACCCGAAGGGGTGGACCGATTGAGTCCATATTTAAACCTCATATTACTCTGGTAGAATGCTTACGCTATACAAAGTATGGACCAAATCGGTCACTCCCTTCAAGAGTTATCGTGCGCACAAACTTTCCGAACATTTTCGAACTTTTGCTGGGGAGGTACCGGAAGGAGTGGACCGATGTAGCTCATCTTCGAACTTAAACTAAGTTTGGGCAAAATATTATGAAAGCCAAAATTTGAACCGAATCGGTTCATCCGTTCGAGAGTTATCGTGCGCTCCAGCCAGCAGGACAGACAGACAGACGGACGGACATGGCTAGATCGACTCCAAATTGTCTGAAACACATTTCGTCCAAACATACTTGGGGTCTAAAACCATTATTTCGATGAGGCACATTTTCATCGTATCAAAGTGTATATACGCTCTTTAGCCTAAAGGCTGAGGGTATAAAAAATGTTGCTAAAAAATTTACTTCATATTTGTTTAAATGTTAAATAAATTCGAAGGGGATGAAAGATACCAAGGAACGATCATGACCGGCTTTAATATGGCAAAGCCCAGGATTTATCATGGTCCCCCTCTCTCATCTCAAGTGTACACTGACTATCCCGTGGTGTCACCTGGGAGCTGCATTTGACACCCGTTAAAGGTAGTGAGCTAACATGTGCCGAGCGTTCGCCCATAAGAACGGTAAAAACTTGGGTTTAGGCGTCGGGTTAGTAACGCTCACCTAGAAAAGCAGCCTACTATGTAAAAAACGAAAAGAAAAATAAACCCCCTCTAAAGTTTATGACCCCCGCAAACGTTTTAAGGACCATGATCTGCGAATCTGCATCTGGAATGTTCGCACTCCTTATAGAGAAGGTGCAGTTTACGCGCTGGCAGATGTACTTGAAAAGTACAATACTGATATAACTGCCATACAGGAAGTACGATGGATTGGGAAAGATGTCACAACAACACCTAAAGGAGACGTACTGCCATGGCACAAAGCATGAGTTCGGTTGCAATTTTTGAAGTTGGTCGGAGGTAGAAACATCTGATCTCCAGCTTCACCCCAGCGGATGAAAGACTTGCTACGATACGGATAAAAGCAAGGTTCTTCAACATTCACTTTATCTGCGCTCATACTCCAACCGAAGAAAAGGACGAACATACCAAAGATATATTCTATGAGCGCTTAGAAGAAACATACGACCGTTGTCCTGCCCATGACATTAAAATTAGTCTAGGCGATTTTAATACCAAAATAGGAAAGAAGAATATCTTTGGTCCAAAAGTCGGGAAATTCAGTGTCCATAGTGAAACATCTGACAATGGCAGTACCATATATTCATAAGGGCTGTCTCCAGATCAGAGAACAATAAATCAAATTGATCACGTTGTGATAGATGGAAGATATTCATCGAGCGTGTTGGATGTACGATCGTTCCGAGGAGAAAACAAAGACTCGGACCACTATCTTGTTGCAGCAAAGGTACGTACCCATCTAAACGTTGAAAATAAAGCACGAACAGACACAACACGGAAGTGGGACATCGGTAAGCTGCAAACATAACAGATAGCCACAGCATATTCCACTTAACTGGCCCAATTGCTTAATGAAAGCACTCCTCGTCCTGATAATATATCAGGACAATGGCAAACCTTTGCCCACTGCATGCAAACAGCCGCAAAATCAGTACTTGGATACCAGAGACCTCCACCAAGGAATCTATGGTATGACCAGGATTGTCGTGCTGCTAACGAAGAGAAAAATGCTGCACACAGGGCTACTCTACAATCAGTAGCAACGCGTAGCGCACGAGAGAGGTATCGGGAGAAAAGGATATAGGAGAAACGTATTTTCCGCAGTTAAAAGAGAGAAATGTACAGGAGCCAGAATGAAGTCTAAAAACTCTACGAAAGAGTGAAACATCAAACTGATGTCTTCGGTACAGGCACATTCTCCTGTAGAGACCAGCAAGGTAATTTGGTAACTGGTGCGGACAGTGTGCTAGGGATATGGAAAGAGCACATTTCCAAACTGTTGGTATCCAATACTAACGAAGACGACGAAGATACTACAGATCCAATCCCAGAAGATGGTATTGATTGGTATACCGCCCGGCCAAGAAGAGGTAAAGACAGCAATAATCCGGCTGAAAAATTATAAGGCAGCAAGAGCCGATGGCCTACCAGCCGAGCTGTTCAAAATTGGAGGAGACACACTGATAAGGTGTATGCATCAGCTAGTTAGCACCATCTGGCAGGAAGAAGGAGTACCCGACGATTGGAACCTGAGCATCCTATGTCCAGTCCACAAGATGGGTGATAAGACTTTCTGCTCCAATTACAGGGGTATAAATCTACTCCCTATAGCATGTATCTGGCATATTGTGTGAGCGACTGAAGCTTATGGTCAATGAAATAATTGCTTTAGACAGGCCAAATCCACCATTGACCAGATATTTACCCTGAGACAAATACTGGAAAAGACCCAAGAAATGCAGATCGACACCATCCATCTTTTCGTCGACTGCCCTATACGTTCAAAGCTGTTCCAAGCCATGTCTGATTTTGGTATCCCCGCAAAGCTCATTCGGCTCTATAAGATGACATTAACTGATACTCGCTCCGCTGTTAAAATAGGAAATAGTGTATCGACACCTAATACGTCCACAGATCTTGCACCATCTGTGAATGTTGGTACGTGCAATTTTGAGGTAGTAAAGGACTTCGTCTACCTCGGCACCGTCATAAGCACAGCAAACAACATCAGTTGTGAAATACGAAGAAGAATAGTGTTGGCCAACAGATGCTACTTTGGGCTCGTCAAACAAAATGGAAACTTTAGAAGCATGGGTACTTGCGCAAGCCCATAAGGCAGTGCTTGGTGTGTTCGAGAGAAAAATTCTTCGAATGATCTACGGGCCAATCTGCATTGACGGCGAATATCGACGTCGTATGAACTACGAGCTGTATCAACTATACAACTATATCAATACAGTTTAACGAATCGAGATACAACGATTGCGATGGCTAGGCCATGTCATAAGAATGAGTGATGATGAGCCCGCTAAAAAGGCGTATAAATACGGGCCGCATGGAGGTTCACGCAAATCTGGAAGGCCCAAGCTTCGTTGGAGCGAACAAGTGAAACAAGTCATTAGAGACATTTCCAAGATTGGGAAAATCCAACAGCAAACGAGAGAATTGAAGATCTTTTCTTAGTTCGGCTTATGGAACAAATGTTCTGTAAAGAGCCAGCTATGTGATAAAACTAAACAACATTTATTTTTAATTGATAGCGGAGGGAGTGGTTTTGAATTATAAAAAAAAAAATTGTATAGCGTTTTTATGGATTGTACGTGGAACAACATATAGTGCATCTTGTAAACATGGCCTAACTTGGGTTCGATTACACTGTACAACAAAATTGAACTTTTTTTAAAATTACAATAAATCCCGCACAGATTATGAAAGAGGACCAAAAAAAGAAGACACGTGTATAGGCGTTTTGAAAGTTTACGTCGAGAAGTAACCTAAATAGGCGTGAAAAATTCCGCCCATTTCTACAGGTTTTGACATATTCGACATCAGATTCCTTGGAATCCTTGCATTTTAGGTATAAAGTGTCTTTGGCAATATTACTGACAACAATGCGGGGTATCTTTTTATGATGAAAATTATGAAAATTAACCCTCATGCGAATCAATAAGGGGGTCTTTTTGGTCCATTTTTTCAAAAACGGTTAAAAAGTCCTTTAAAATGAGATCGTATCAGAACTAAATATTCCACAAAATTATTTGTCATAAAATTTTACTATAGGTCCCCGAATACACAAAAACTCTAAATCGCACCTAAACGCCAGGAATCTGCCAAAAGCAAAATCACGTTTTAGAGTTAATGTTGTACTTTATCTGAGTTTATAAGGTTTTGTCCCACAAAACTTCATTCTAGATAGAAGACGTCAAAGACAAAAATATTCTCCATCAAATTTCAATTTCAAGACTCATAATGAAATTTGATTTGGAATATTTATTCTTTTGACACAATCCCCAAAAAGTGAAGTATATTAGGAGATTTTGACTCAGTATGGAATAAATTTTAATTAAGAGTCTAAAAGTTTAACAAATAATTTCTACCTATAATATCTAATTTTGTAATTTTCTTAACAAAGTATTTTACTCAGATATATAGTTTGTTCTGGGACTTATAGTGAAATTTTGTGTAGAATATTTCTTCTTTTAACAACTTTCGTCTGAAACTAAATTTCATGTTACTTTCATGCATCAACCCGAAAAAAGAACAAAACTAATTTATTCAAAAAATATTTGGGTGTTTTGTTGGCAACATTGATGTATATATTTTCTTGATATATATTGTAAATATATATTTCATTTATTCGGCGAATTATATTGAAATTTGATGGAGAATATTTTTGTCTTTGAAGTCTTCTATCTATAATGAAGTTTTGTGGGACAAAACTTAATAAACTCAGATAAAGTACAACATTAACTCTAAAATGTGATTTTGCTTTTGGCAGATTCCTGGCGTTTAGGTGCGATTTAGAATTTTTGTGTATTCGGGGACCTATAGTAAAATTTTATGACAAATAATTTTGTGGAATATTTTGTTCTGATACGATCTCATTTTAAAGGACTTTTTAAACGTTTTTGAAAAAATGGACCAAAAAGACCCCCTTATTGACTCGCATGAGGGTTAATTTTTTTCATAAAAGGATACCCCGCATTGTTGTCAGTAATATTGCCAAAGACACTTTATACCTAAAATGCAAGGATTCCAAGGAATCTGATGTCGAATATTTCAAAACCTGTAGAAATGGGCGGAACTTGCCACGCCTATTTAGGTTACTTCTCGACGTAAACTTTCAAAACGCCGATACACGTGTCTTCTTTTTTTTTGGTCCTCTTTCATAATCTGGCCGAATTATCTTGTAATTTTTTGTGTGTTGTACAGTGTTATTTTTATAGTGAATTAAATGGGACTCTCTGGATACCGAATAAACACATTATCTTTTAAAAGATGCGATTTAGCTTGGGATGATCAAGTTAGCTGTGCATATGTTTGGGAGCTGTATTAAAATATGGACCTATGTTGACAACTTTTTTCAAGGAGGAGTTCTACCCCCGCAGACACCATACGAGGGCGGTTCGGAAACTTCTTAGCCTATCAATGAAAGAGAATAGTTAGTTTTTCAAAAATATTTTTATTTTTTAATATAATCTCCTGAAACTGGGAGCTAAATCAGGAGAATAAGGTGAGTGGTCAAGGAACTCGTACTTTAATTCGTTGATTTTAGCCATTGTTAAAACACTCTTGTGCGCTGGTGCGTTGTCTTGATGAAAAATTATTTTTTTGTGTTGTAAGCCAGGACGTTTTTCTCGAATTTGTACATTTAATTGATCCAAAAGGTTGCAATAGTACTCTGAATTTATTGTTTTACCCTTTTGCAGATAGTCAATCAATAAAATACCTTTGAAGTCCCAAAAAACCGTTGCCATAACCTTACCAGCCGATTGAATTGTTTTTGCCTTCTTTGGGGCACTTCCTCCAGCTTCAGTCTATTGTTTGGATTGCTATTTTGTCTCTGGAGTATAGTGGTGGATCCATGTCTCATCAACAGTTACGAAACGACGCTTAAAATCCATTTTATTCCGCTTAAAACGATCCAAACAGGCTTGAGAAATGTTCATTCTTATGCGTTTTTGATCGACTGTTAACAAATGCGGCACCCATCATCTGCAAAATTAAATGGACTCGATCATTTGAGATGCCCATGATATTAGCAATTTCACGCACTTTTATTCGTCGATCATTTAATACCATATCATGCACTTTGGCTACAATTTCTGTTGTTGTTGCTGTTTTTGGACGTCCACTACGTGGTTCATCTTCAATGCTTGTACGACCACGTTTAAATTCAGTTTTACTGTTGCATATGAAGGAGCACTTTCACCTAACACATTCACCATATCATTATGAATTTCTTGTCCCGATAAACCTTTTTTATGTAAATATTTAATGACAGCACGCATTTCTAATTTTTCCATTGTAAAAAAAATTGCGGATGCGTCTTTTTTGAACACCTGTTTCTATATGAAGGAGTTGCCAGATCGAAACAAAATTTAACATGTGTTCATAACAGAGATGGAAGTTTCCAAAACACTTAACTTTTTTCTGTTTATACCGCGCTTTTTGTGCTAGGCTAAGAAGTTTCCGAACTGCCCTCGTATTATAGCGAAATCGTTTAATAACTATGGGATAAAAAGTACAAATTTAACGAATCGGTGGTATCATAAAAGAGGTCTACATCGAAACATAGATCCATATTGAAAAATTTGTTTACAGGTAATTTGCTACGAAAATGTGGTTTAAATCCTCAAAATACCGAAAATCGGTAGGTACCATTATATCTGGGCTATACCAAAACATTAACCGATATTGTTCATATTCTGCCCATTATTACACATAGACACAAGCTGAGTTTGTGCAAGATTTCAGAAACATGTCTCAATTCGTTTGCAGGTTATTAATTTCGCGCCGATATATCAGTGATTTCGACCACTTTGCGTCGATTGGATTGTGTTTACGTTAAATGAGAATATTCACACTTTTGGCGAATTGGCTGAAATGTTGTAACATACTTTCAGGCGTTTGTGAATTTTTGGATTGTGTCAACGCTACGCTGCACGCCACAGTTTAGGAATATTGGCAGCACTGACAGTTGCTTTGATTCTCATTACCTATCCATTAATGGCTTAGTCAAACATCCCATCAATTTCGTCGGTAAGGTATTATTTTAAGAATGGATTACGAGTAAGGTACTCTAGCCAAGAAGTTAACAGTTCACGGCGAAGACGGACGGCCAAAACTCAAATTAAATCACACTTATTCACTTTTTAATTTTTATCTGCCGTTACATAGTAAAGGCCTACTCTGAGCAACCCTGGATAAAAGGCTCAATTGGAGATTTTCACTCTATAGATATAATTTTCGTTAAAGAAACAATAGTAAAATGAAAAAAATTCAATTTTTCTTGAAATTTTTCAATCACTAACCTTCCTCTATTTCCTTTTAGAATCACTTACAAAACACACACTTCTTTACTGTGCCTCTGGAACAGTCCTTAAACAAATCTTATACAAAATAAAAACAAAACTTTTCTAAACATTCTTACAAACTAAGGAATATCAGAATTTGTATATTTTAAAACTAACTACAAACTAGCGAGTAGTAGTACTTCGGTACAAAGAAATTGCAAATGACGTTCCATTGCAGCGAGAGACCAATGTATAGACACGTGCCTTTTCTTTTTCTTTCCATCGTTTAATAGCACCACTTGTATGGGAATGGCTTAAAGCCATGTTTTGTCCTGATTATGTATTGTATTAGTTTTTGTAGTAGTTGCTGCTGCCGTTGCAGTAGTGGAATAAAGCATTTTAATACCACCAACAGCGATACGAGCAGCAGCACTTCTATCTTCCAAGTTTATGGCTTCATCATTCGTTGATTTGAATTTGTTGTTGTTCTTGTTAGATTTGCTAACTTCCAAGGTTAGTTCATTGAAAGTTGTGTGCCTGTCATAATCACTGGAATTATTAAACAACAGTAATGAATTGCTGCTACCACTGTTGTTGGTGTTGTTGGTGGCAGTACAGCCATTTGTCAATGTTGTTGTGGTGTAGAACAAACTTCCGTTTCCGTTTGTGGAATTATAAAGATCTTTTGCTGCTTTGTCGTTAACTTCATGTTCTTCATTTTGTCAAGACATTAAAGCTGTTCGATTGGCCAAATAATTTGTATCGCTGACACCATTAAATGCTGTCGGACATGGCCCGACCACATTTTCATTTGTTGTTGGCGTTGTCCCCGTATTGCCAGCTATTGTTGTTGTTGCCATTGTCCATTTACCATTTGGCCTTAGATTTGATTTTAGCAGCATTTCTTTGGAATTTGCCGTATACAAGTGTAAGGGTCCATTGCCGCCGGTCAGGGCAGCCAATTCATGTGAACTGTTGACATTGTTGGTCAGCTTCACGCTGTTCCGCTGATGATATGAATTGTGTGGATGGTGCGGATGATGATGTAGATGGTGTTGGTGATGATGATGGTGCAGCTGCTGTGAATAATTGCCACCACTTATATTACAAGTGCTGGGCACCATTGTTGTTGTAGTTGTTATGGGTGCTGAGTTACGACTGCTATCACGATGAGTTGTCAGAATTGTTGAACTGCGAAGGATGCCTAAAAGATGTGGCAAAAAAGGAAACAAAAGAAAAGAAAGAATAGAGAAATTCAAATTAGTAGGGGTCAGTTTGGGTAGTAAAGGGTGTTTCAAAAAGTGTGAAAAAATTGGAAAGTCAACTTTAGTGTTAAAGGTATAAATCGAAATGTTAAATTTTGTCCTGATTACGTATCCCTAGCTTCTGCTAATCACAACAAATTTTGATATGTTTTTGTTACTCTAGCTTTCGCTTTTCGGGGGAGCATAAACAAGTGCTAACGGGAGCGCCTCCAGGTGGCGGATAGTTGAATTCCCAAAATATGTATTTGGTGGCTGAGAATTAAATAAACAACCACGGACAGCGGATATGGTGGTGAGTCTTTATGTTAATATCCGAGTGTCTTGATCTCTGGATGGATGAGCGTGTCTTTGGCGCCTCTAAATCATGTGTCGACAAAAACTTTCCCAGCGACCGATAAACTGAACTCGGCTCCAGCATAAGACTAAACTTATGAAGCCGGATCCTTTGCGAATCTGGGAGACTTTTTGAAGGCCGAACCTTTAATGATTAAATGGCAGTGTTCCCACCGCCACAACGTAGTTCAATTCTCTTCTTCAGGAAGTCCGTCGCCAGGAAACCCTCGTCCATCCCCTTCGGAGAGTGTAAGTCAATAAGGATACTACTCAAAGAAGTCAATAAGGATACTACTCGAAAGAAGGCCCTCTCTCATCCCGATGTCCACAAATGGCAAATTTAGTTAAATATCAACACCAACCCCAATCCACACCATCTAGGGATGGTAACATGATTCAACCTCCCATTGGCGATTCATCCATGGCGACTTCAGAACCCCTCTCGAAGTTGAAGGATGATATATCAAAAGGTACTATTCAGCTTCCTTAGTCCCTCCATTGGTCCTGTTCCATTGGGCGGGACGTTTTAGAGTCGGACAATTCCGACAAACCATTGCTTCTTGTGGTAGTGGTAAGGGAGAATCACTCAACAATAAGACGGATGATTCTCTGATACCGTAGACTTCCAAAAATGCCAAAGCCAAAGAAGCAATGGAAAAGAAAGAGTACTAAAGGGTGGTTACATCCCGGGACTTAAAACCCTCTACATCCTCTGTTTGTTGTCAAAAGACAGAGATCTGGAAAGATCACAGCCTCACAAGCTAACCAAAGCCGCAAAGAGTCCCTGAGTATCTTAAGGCTAGTTCTTAGCCTTTGGTATGTCATTCTTTAACTTCGACAGGGGTTCTGAAGTCATCAAGAATGAATCACCCATGAAAGGTTTTCTTTAGGGGTTATTGGGGTTGGTGTTGATATCAGGATGAGGGAGACTTTATTGATATTTTTGAGGGCTACAAAAAGTTCAGTAGTCGTCGCTTTGCAGTGGTGCGGATTGATCTGCTAGACCCGAAGTGGTTGCTGCGTAAGTTCTTCTACTGTCTCGGTGCGACATTATTGTCCTTGAGTTACTAAAAGCCCCAAAGAACCCGAAAATAAATCTGTACCCTTAGGACCGAGGGAACCTCTTGTTCAGATAAGGGTAAACCTCCGACCAAGGTGGCTATATCACGGCCTTCAAAGAAGACTGAGAAGAAGTCAAAAAAGGCGTGGCTCATCATCTGTCTCAAAGCCAAAATCTCGCATAATGGTCATCAGATTAACAGACTTAGTTGCAAACGCGAGCAGACGGAGCAATGATGAGTCTGTGACAGCGTCAACTACTTCAAAGGTCGCTAGTGATCAGTCGAGCAATCCAAAAACCCATCCAGTGGTTGTGAAGAGGATGAGCACTGCACTGAAGTTGACAATTTCTCAGAAGAAGATTAGCGAGAAGTTCACTACTTGAGAGTCCGAAATTTCTTCAGTCAGTGCATCGTTTCGGAAACCTGCGAAGACAAGCAAGCATAGCGCAATGTACACCTCTTCGCAGAAGCCATGCTCGTCAAACCCGAAACATGGTGACGATGTTGTGCAACGAATTTTCTGAAATGATTCCAGGCTAGCTATCATCGATAAGACATGTCATCACAGGGCCGTTCTCATCTCAGACGTTCCGGATCAGAGCAACATAGGCTCGGGCAGTCAGTTGTCCTAAAACTCGACATTTCCACTTTTTCATAACCGCAGAAAATCGATTATAATCGACTATTCGTCGATTTTCGAGTTTTCTCTTGAAACTATAAAACCGCCTAGTCAACAATCTATGGGCAAACTCGAAAATCGATCACAAGATAATCGATTATGCGATTTTCCCTCCAGACAAAAGTCGACTACGATTTTTAGACTTTTGAGTGCAAAAAGTAGATTAATCGAAAGTCGCCTTACCTATCCCTAGTACAAGATCATTAGCTGTGAGAAAAAGCGTTTATTCTTATTCAGGGATTTAATGGAATTGACTCACTTTGGAAACCACAGTAATGGGCGTTACTGAAATTCGGAGTGGGATGATAACTTCAGTATTGGTACGTACCTTCAATCGAGCTGGACAGTATACTGAAGTTAGCCGAGAAGCAGAACGTCGGTCTTCAAATGCATTGTAAGAAGTTGAGGGGATGCTAAACTTCGCATTAGGTAGATTATGCTTCCGGATCCCTCTTAGCAACAGTAGGACGGAAGCAGCAAGAATTTAGTTTTGTGCAGATAAACCTGTTTCATTGCTACTGAACTCCTGCAAACTCCCTCGACCTCAGATATCTAGTCCAGGAACTTTATTGGTATAAAAATATGGTGAGCGGAATAAGTGGCAAGACCTTTAAACTGTGTTCTTCGCCTCGAATAGTCACAAGTAGTGCATCGTGGGTGTTGTTCTGGACTCGTCAATCTGAAGGACTACGACAGAACTATGTTGCTGTATGCTGCGTGAACACAGTCCCCACTAAGTTGTCTCAATACAGACCTATCTCGCTTGAGCCTGGCTCTAATGACCCCTACATTGAATGTATGGGGGTAGCAGTCTGGAACTGCCGAGGTAGAGTTTCTTAACATATACATTCCGACGATTAATAGCTGTACTTCACGTTTTGCACGGTCAATGAGGACGCCTCTACCAGAATTAGCGGAGAGTGTCATAGTTGGCCAGATGTAACCATCGTGTCATCTGGTCCGACAAATGACGTCACGTGACAATCTGTTGTTTCTCTTGGGTTAGGCCATCTCCCCTTAATTGTCTCCATTAGCAAACCGCTCGATTTCATCACCTAAGAACGTCACATTTTTATCAAACATGGGAAAGTTAATTGGCCTAGTTTCAGAGATTTCACTAATCACCGCTTCTGATGTTCGGGTAGCAGAAAGGACATTTCAAGACATCATTACTTCTAAAGCCGCTCGCCATATACCTACTGGTCGAATACCTGAAGTGAGACCAAACTTCCCATCAGAACAGACACAACATGAAAGTTAGACATCGGTAAGCTGCATTCGCAACATATAGCCACAGCATATTCCACTCAACTAGCCCAATTGTTTAATGAAATCACTCCTCGCCCCGATAACATATCATCATAATGGTAAAGCATTGCCCACTCCATACGCAAAATCCATACTTGGATACCAGAGACCTCCACCAAGGAATCCATGGTATGACCAACAGTGTCGTGCTGCTACCGAGGCAGAATGAATTCCGAAAGTTGTACCAAAGAGTGAAACATCAAACTGATGACCTTGCTACAGGTACATACTCCTGTAGAGACCAGCAAGGTAATTTAGTAACTGATACATATATTGTGCTTAGCATATGGAAACAGCATTTTTTCAAACACTTGGTATCCAATAGTAGCGAAGACGACGAAGATATCACAGATCCAATCCCAGAAGATGGTATTGAATGTATACCGCCCAGCCAATATGACGTAAAGACAACAATAAACAAAGACAAACAATAAAAATCAACTGTATTTTTTATACCCTCCACCCTCATTCCGTTTCTAACACATCGAAATATTCATCGGAGACCCTATAAAGTATATATAGAGGGGAATGGAAATCTTTTCTTATTTCGGCTTATAGGGTAAATGTTTTGTAGAGGGCCAACTATGTATGTATGTAAGTATGTATGTATTAGTTTACTCTAACACTGCCGTGTCCTGGACAATAATTTGTACCTATCATCTCCTACATCACTGACATTTCTCCGAATATGTTGTCAATTATTATAGGTTACGTTGTTAATTGACAAGTTTGTGCATGGTTTTGTCTATGGCCATTAATAAAAATAAACCTTTTTAAAACTGTCAATAGAAAGAAAATATGTGTTCGATTTTTCCACCCAAATGATTTTGTCCAATTAGATGTGTGTTATTTTTATGTCACTATCCTATTACCATGGAAACATTGACCAACGTGTGATATGAAAACAAGTAAAAAAGCGCTGAGTTCGGCCGGGCCGAACTTTATATACCCTCCACCATAATATATTCTGAACTAAAATGGAATCTTTTTTCTTTACTGTAGCAAAATTTGGGTGGAGATATTTTGTGACCACTCATACCTAAATAAAATAAAAATGCATATAAAAATGTCTTCAATCAGTGGGGCGTTATCAAAGTGTGGACCTTTGATAAACATTTTTGGTGAAGAAGTTTTGTGACCACTGGGAACGTCAAATGTGGAATTACAGATAGTTCCGTCAAAGATTGGAGCTAAAAGTCTCTAAATACCGAAAATCGGGAGGTACCGTTATATGGGGGCTATACCAAAACATGGACCTATGTTGACGGTTTTTGGAGGAGATGTTTCGTGACCGCTGAGAACCTCAAATGTGCAATTACAGATAGTTCGGTTAAAAATTGCAGCTAAAATCATCCAAATACCGAAAATCAGTAGGTAACGTTATATGGGGGCTATTCCAAATCATGGACCTATGTTCACAATTTTCGGTAGAGTAGTTTTGCGACCACTGGGAACCATTAACGTCAAACTACAGGTAGTTCGGTCAAAAAATGTAGCTAAAATCCTCAAAATGCCGAAAATCGGGGCTACCAAAACATGGGCCTATGTTGACAGTTTTTGGTCGAGATGTTTCGTGACCGCCGGAAACCTCAAATGTCAAACTACGGATAGTTCGGCAACAAATGTAGCTAAAATCCTCAAAATGCCGAAAATCGGGAGTTACCGTTATATGGGGGCTATACCAGAATTTATGTGACCGTTGGGAACCTCAAATGTTGAATTACAGGTAGTTCGGTAAAATTTTTTAGCTTAAATCCTCCAAATATCGAACATTGGGAGGTACCGTTATATAGGGGCTATACCAAAACATTGACCTATGTTGACGGTTTTTGGTGGAGATGTGTTGTGACCACTAGGAACCTCAAATGTTAAAGTGCAGGTACTTTGGTCGAAAAATGTAGTTAAATCCTCAAAATACCGAAAATCGGAAGGTACCGTTAATGGGGGCGCTATACTAAAACCTGGGCCTATGTTAAAAAATTTTGGTAGAGTAATTTTGCGACTACTGGAACCCTAAATGTCAAATTACAGGTAGTTCGGTCAAAAATTTAGCTAAAATCCCCAAAATACCTAAAATCGGGAGGTACCGTCATATGGGGGCTATACCAAAACATTGACCTATGTTGACGGTTTTTGGTGGAGATGTGTTGGGACCACTAGGATCCTCAACTTTTAAATTGCAGTTACTTTGGTCGAAAAATGTAGTTAAAATCATCAAAATACCGAAAATCGGGAGGTACCGTTTATTGGGGGCTATATCAAAACGTGGGCAGATATAGTCCATCTTCAAACTTGACCTGCCTGTGGAAAAAAGACAATCGGGTGTATGGCCCCACCTTGCGTACGTCCCTTGTGCAGGATATAATAGAACTTACCACAGTGCGATATGCGTCGACTTTTCGGTGAGCCAGGACATGTGTAGAGAAATGAACGTTGAGTATCTAAAAATAAATTAAAGATAATCTTTATGTTATTGGAAACATTTGTAAGTGCTTGTTCAATATTAAAACCATATTTTTCGAGCCACTGTGCAACAACATGTTCATTGAATTTACACATGTGTCACAGAAAGGCGTCAATTAAGCCATAGTCATTATTTTTAATATTTCACAAAAAAACGACCAATATGTGACATTAGAATGGGTCGAATAAAGCATCAAAATATAATTATTTTATTATTTTTCGAATAAATTTTTATTTAAATTGCAACATCCGACCCACCCCAATATCTGTTTTTTTGGCAAACCATGCATGCATGTGCTGGTTGCAAATACCAAATTTGGAACATTTACCATTACGTTTGATGCGATTGTGATCAGGTGAACCGGAGCATGAATAACGAGATGTTAGATTATCACGACGATTCAAACTTTCAGCGCCAACGTGGACAAATGGACACCAGCGGAAAAACATTTTAAAGCCAAAACGAAATCTGTAATGAAAAGAGAAAGAGAAGAAGAAAAGTAGAATAAAAAACAACCATAAAATAAAACAAGATACTGACAATAATAAATCAACATCAGAGGTATGCAATGTCGTTGTCGTCTTCGATGATAATGATGACACGCTGCTAAAGCACATTGCAGCTGGGACAGCAGCAGCAGCGAAGGATATAAATTAAGTCATTGGAATAAAAACGGATTAAACGAAATAGTAATGAAAAAACATATTCCTCCCTCTCTACATGTTATTCTTGCTACATGCGTACCACAATCCCCTTTTTGCTCCACAACTATTCCATGGATAAACTGTTGTTTAATGCCGGAAATGCAACTGTGGCGGATGTTCAAGAATGTTGTGCAACATAAAAACCATAACAACCAGCGGTGAGGTGTTTGGAGGGCCAACAGTAAGTGTATTTGACGTAGACAGCCAAGATATTTACAACAATAACTAAACGAATCGAATCAAAACGAAAGGAAGTCGAACAGACCGGAATACAAGACAACCATGCTACGTGCAATTGCAAACAATAATAACAACAAAATGACTGGTAAAGGATGATGAGTGCAAAAAAGAAAACAATAGCAGAAAAAACTAAAGAAAAGAGAAAGTAAAGTGCGTAGGATGCCAAACAATGAATTGTTGAAATTAATTTCTCTTTGGCATTTCATTTTATTTGTAACAATAAAATAGTCCTTAGATATGATATTGATGGCTTGTGGCGGTGAAAGGAGGAGTTGCAATGGAGGAAAACAATTAAACAAATACCTACATACATAAATACACCATTCAACGTGTGGAATTCAAAGGATTTAGTTTTGTGTGAAATCGATTTTGTTATAATTATTTTTATGATGGGTAAACGAGTGAGAGAGAGGGAGAGACGGAGAGGGAGGGAGATTGAAAGTATGCGTGTGGAGAAATAATCTCTTGTATTGCAAAATGTTTAAGCTGTCTAAAGAGTTCTTAGTTGAAATTTGTTTTAGCAAAACTGCATTTGAACTTTTATGAAATAAAACCCTCAGATCTATCAGACATGTTCATCCAGCATTAAATTGAAAAAGTAAATGAGTAATAAATCTGATTTCGTACAAATTCAAACATGCACACAAGAAGATTCGTTTTTACAGTGTTTTATTTAACTTGCTTTGGTGTCCGTTTAGTTCAAATCTAGTAACTCATTTTCCACATAGTTGCAGTTGACCAATCGAACTTAAATTTTGCACACTTTTCAGATTTAGATAATACATAATACATGAATATGAAACCAAAACCAATATAGGTCCATTTTTTCTTATAGCCCCCATATAGCGGTACTACCCGATTTTGGTTCAAACCTAGTAACTCATTTTCCCGACAGTTGCAGTTGACCAATCGAACTGAAACTTTGCACATATTTCAGATTTGGATGGCAATACATGTATATGAAACCAAAATCAATATGGGTCCATTTTTTCCTATAGCCCCATATAGCGGTACCACCCGATTTAAAGGATTCTATCTTCATTTTTAAGCCGAATTGGCTGTAATTTGGCATTTGGGGTTCCCAATGGCACAGATACTCACTCACCAAAAATGTTGGGCATAGGTCAAGGTTTTGGTATAGCCTCTATATAGCGGTACCACTCGATTTCAAATATTTTAAGGATTTTATCTACATGTTCGACTTAAATTGGCAATAATTTTGTTATGAGGCTCTCCGTGGTAAATTTTTTTTACTGAATAGTTAAAAAAAAAAATAATTGAAACAATTAAGTTACAATGTTTTATTTATAAATGTACTTAAAACTAGAAAATAATTTTTCATTATGGAAACTCTCAAGTAAAACGCTTGCATTTACATTAAAAATTGTGACAATATTAAACGACAAGCGTTTTATTTGAGGGATTCCATCATGAACAGTTATTTTCTAATTTTAAGTACATTTATAAATAAAACACTGTAACTAATTTTTTTTAATTATTTTTTATTAAAAAAAAAAAATATTTCTCAGAACTTTTCCAAAGAAACAAGGGCAGACTGCTTGCGTATCAAAGTGTGCAGTCCTATTCTAATTTAATGCTCAATAATGTGTCGAAAATTGTACGAGGGGCACTAAAAACCTTCTGGCCTAGGCAACACTCAGTGTCGCCAGGCGTCATGTGACATTTTTATACCCTCAGCATTTATGCTAACGAGGGTATACATACTTTCATTATACCCTCAGCATTTATGCTAACGAGGGTATATACACTTTCATACGGGCAAAATGTCCTTCATCGAAATAATGGTTTTAGACCCCAAGTATGTTTGGACGAAATGTGTTTTGAGACAATTTGGAGTCGGTTTAGCAATGTCCGTCCGTCTGTCTGTCTGTCCGTCTGTCTGGCTGGTGCGCACGATAACTCTCGAACAGAGCAACAGATTCGCTTCAAAATATAGCTTTCGTAATATTTTGTCCAAACTTAGTTTAAGTTCGAAGATGGGTTATATCGGTCCACTCTTTCCGGTACCTCCCCCACAAAAGTTCGAAAATGTTCGGAAAATTTGTGCGCACGATAACTCTTGAAGAGAGTAACCGATTTGGCCCACACTTTGTATATCGTGAAAGTTCTACCAGACTTAGGTGAAGTTTAAATATGGACTCAATCGGTCCACTCCTTCGGGTACCTCCCACACAAAATTTCAGAAAAGTTCAGTTTATGACCTGCTCTCGAATCGCTTTGATTTTTGTTGTAGCAACTTGTATTCGCTGTCCCCCATACGACGGTACATGTTTCATAAGGGGTAAGGCCATACTTCCTGAGAAAATAGCCTGAAAGGTGAAAAAAACCCTATGACACCGTGTGTAGTGGTTGGAGCGCGAGATAAATCTCGAACGGATCTACCAATTCGGTCCAAAATTTGGCCTTCGTAATATTTTGTCCAAACATAGTTTAAGTTTGAAGATAAACCATGTCGGTTCAGGTACCTCCCTCACAAAAATTCAAAAATCTTCGGAAAAAAATATGCGCTCCATACTTTGCACATCCTAATATATCTACCAGATATATATCAGGTTCGAATATGGACTATATTTGTGCACTCCTTTGGGTACCTCAAACACAAAATTTCGGATATGTTCACTTTAAGACCTGCTCTCGAATCACTTTGATTTTTGTTGAAGCGATTTGCATTACGACGGTAAAACTTTTTTCAGGAGCATGTCCATATTTCTTGGGAAAACATTCCGAAAGGTGTAAAAAGCCTAAAATGTTAGGACGATATCACTTGAATGGTGCAACCAATTTGGTCCAAACTTTGGATCTCCTAATATTTTGCCAAAATTTAGTTTAACTTCTAAAGTGGCCCATATCGTTCCTCCCTAAGGGTACCTCCCCTACAAAAGTTCAACATTTGTGTTAATTCCTAATCCACATTTTTGTCGGCAAGTTAAAATGTTGAAAAAGGGCCACAAAATTCTGAAGAGACGCTAAATACATTCTATCTGTCCGTAGATGAAAGTTTCAATTCACATTGGTTGAGGGTATACCTCAGTCGGCAAAGCCGACTGACACTTTTTTACTTGTTTTTGGAAAGTTTGGCACTTTTTAGCCTAAGTGTGCTCAGCACAGTTTGCCATACGACCTTGTGTTATTTACAGTGACTTGAAAAAAAAAACTGTGAGTGAGGGTCGCCCAACATCGGCTGTTGTGCCAGAAATAAATTAAGCCGTGCGAGAACGGATAATGCAACCTATATCAGCCTATACGAATTGAAACTGTCATCTACGGATAGATCGAATGTATTTAGTATTTTTTCAGAATATTGTTACCCTTTTTGGACATTTGAATTTGCCGAAAAAATTTGGATTAGGATTGAAGTTCAAAAGTGTTGCGGAGGAGGTACTTGAAGGAACGGATCAGCATAGTCCATTATGGAAGTGGGTCTTATTTTAAGGGCCATATCTTTTCGATAGATATCGCACCCACTAGTCATTTCAGTGGGTCATCGTATAACATTTGAACTAGTATGCCAGGAAGCATGAACCTGTCCACGGAAAAACATAATATCCCTGTAAACAGGACCACAACGAACAGCAGACCCCAAACTGCACCTAAACAGAAATGTTGAACTTTTGAACTTTTGCAGGGGCGGTACCTTAAGGAGAGAACCACTATGATCCAGTTCGAGTGCTATAGTGCGGTCCACCATCGTAAAGACGGTCAGTGAATGATAGTTGCTTCAACAAAAAATCAGAGTATGGCCAAATCGTTCAAGAGTTATCGTGCTCATAATTTTTCCGAACATTTTTGAACTTTTGTGGGGGAGGTACCTGAAGGAGTGGACCGATGTGGCATATCTTCGAACTTAAGCTAAGTTTGGACAAAATATGTAATATGTAAGGCCAAATGTTGGACCGAATCGGCAGATCCGTTCGAGAGTTATCTTGAAAAATGAGTTTGCCTCTGATGAAACTTGTATCGTCGTATGTGGGGCAGTGAATATAAGTTGGTACAACAAAAATCAAAGCGATTCGAGAGCTGGTCCTAAACTGTGGGAGGTACACGAAGGAGTGGACCGACTGAGTCCATATTGAAACCACATCTAAGTCTGGTACAAATTTAAGGATGTGCAAAGTATGGATTAAATCGGTTACTCCCTGCAAGAGTTATCTTGTGCGCAAAATTTCCGAAGGAGTGGACCGATATAGCCCATCTTCGAACTTAAAGTAAGTTTAGGCAAAATATTACGATACCCAAATTTTGGTTGAGAATTATCGTGCGCACCAGCCAGACAGACGGACATTGCTAAACCGACTCCAAATTGTCTGAAATAGATTTCGTCCAAACATACTTGGAGTCTAAAACCATTATTTCGATGAAACACATTTTGTCCGTATGAAAGTGTATATATCCTCGTTAGCATAAATGCTGAGGGTATAAACAATCGCGGTGCTTCAAAGGACATTTATAAGATCGTCACAGACGACGAATATTGGATCTATGCTTAGGAGTCCGAAACAAAACAGGAATCGATCGTTTGGGTCTTCGAAAGCCAGCCAAATCCAACGAAAGTTGTTCATGGAAGAAGACCTTCGAAGCAAATGGTCGCCCGTTTTTTTTCGGCAAAACTGACCGTGTGGCGATTATACGGCTTGAGGTAAATATGTAGGACGGTTAATTCTGAGTGTTACACTACAATTTGTTTGCCTGAAGTCTTCTGAGAAATTCGAAAAACGAACAAGAGAAATCGAATCGTTCTGCATCATGACAATGCGAGCTCTCACACATCGATTCAAACCAGCGCCTGTTTGACCGGACAAAACGTGGAATTGATAGGTCATGCGTCGTACAGCCCTGACTGGGGATCCAGTGACTTCATCTGATTCCAGCACATCGAGAAAAAAAAGCGTGGTCAACGATTTTCGTCGCCAGTCGGCAGCGTTTTGGAGGTGTCTCGTATGTCAAACTGTCCTGAGTACACAGGTTTTTTAGTGCCCCTCGTACCACACAACTTACGGAAAATCTGTACACTAAAACTTGGTCCCATATCCTTGAGCTAATTTAAATAGGTTTGCATTCATTAATATGAGAGAAGTCTCCCTTGTCTCTTCTGGGATTGTTGTGAGAAGATGTACTAAGCAAATTGGGTAATCATTGTGCATAGATATTTTTTACATGGCTAAAAAATCGATGTTGTATTGAAGGAGGGTGACATTAGGGGTAGAAGATACCCAACAACTGTCTCGACCGGCTTCAACATGACAAAGCCCAGGCCCTTATCTTGGTCCCTCTTTCAACTCAAGTGGACACTGACGTCGTGGCAACTGGGGAACCTATTTATTACGTCCACCAGTAATAATAGTTGGTCACCGGACAGTGGTTCCGGAATCGATTTTTTGTCGTCACCGATTGTTAATTTCTGTATGGGAAACCAAACAAGTAAGAACGGCGTTAAGTTCGGCCAGGCCGAACTTGTTATACACTCCACCACGAGTTGTATTGGGTAAAAATGGAAGAATTAGTTTCCTCTCGTTTGTGAAGAAGACCAAATACCAAATTTCAGAAAGTTCGGTAAAACAATGTGGCTTACGTTCAAAATACCGAAATTCGGGAGGTACCGTTCTATGAGGGCTATATCAAAACTTCGTTATGTACCTACAAATTTCTGGCGAAAAGTTTTTAGACTTAAAGAAAACTAAATAACAAATTTCCGATATTTCGGTAAAACCTTCAAAATACCGAAAATCAAGAATCTATGGGGGATATAGGAATCCGCTGATCTACATACATACATATGATCCCACAACATCCCCGAAGGGACAAGGGAGACTTCCCTCATATAAATGAGTGCACGCCGATTCATATTGGCTCAATGATATGGGACCTGCTTTTTATTGCCGAATCCGAACGGCGTGTCTTACGACATCACTTGTAGATAAGTTTTTCATGGCTTAATACTCAGGAAATGTCTCCAGCATTACTGAGGGCGAATTTTGCCACCGTTGAAAATTTTAAGTTGCTTGGCCTGGGATTCGAACCGCAGACCTTCTGAGTGCAAGGCGGACGTGCTAACCATTGCACCACTGTGGCCCTCCGCGGATCTATTCTGATAATTCTCTCCTTGAATATTTCATAACCCCATGGAAGTCCAAATAACAGATTTCAGTCTTTCGGTGGGCATTAAAGTCACAACCTTCAGAATTACGAAAATCGGGAGGTACCATTCTATGGGGCCTATATCGAAACGTTGACCTATACCGACGAATTTCAGTCAGAAAGGCTTTTACCTCCAACAAAGTCTAAACACCAAATTTCAGCCATTTCGGTGGGTTGCTGTGGCCACAACCTTAAAAAACCGAAAATCGGGAGGTACCGTTCTATGGGGGTTATATGAAGCGGAAAATACCTGAGAGAAAATGTTATGCCCCAACGAAGACTAAGTATCAAATTTCAACCATTTCGGTTTGATAATGAGGCTAAACCTTCAATATACCGAAAATCGGGTGGTACACTTCTATGAGGGCTATAGGAAGGCGTGGACCTATACCGACAGATTTTATATGGAACTTTTAATACCCCAAATGAAGACCAAGTTGAATATTGAGGCCACAACCTTCAAAATATCGGAAATTGGGAGATACCGTTTTATGGGGGCTATACTAACGCATGGATCTATACCGACAAATTTCATATGAAACGTTTAATACCCAAAATGAAGACCGTGTACCAAATTCCAGCCATTTCGGTGGAATATTGAGGCCACAACCTTCAAAATACAGGAAATAGGGAGTTACCGTTCTATGGGGGCTATATAAAGGCGTTAATCTGTACCGACAAGTTTCTGCGGAAATGAAGTCTAAATACCAAATTTCAGCCATTTCTGAGGAATATTGAGACCACAACCTTCAAAGCACCGAAAATCGGGAGGTACAGTTCTATGGGGGCTTTATGAAGGCGTGGATCTATATCGACAAATTTCAGCCTTTTCGGTGTGTTAATGAGGCTAAAACTTTCAAAATACCGAAATTCGTTTGGTGCCGTTCTATGGGGGCTATATCAAAACGTGGACCGATATAGCCCATTTGCAACACCAAACATCCTAGGAGTAATAGAAACTTCTATACCAAATTACAAAGCTCTGCCTTAAAAATTGCGAGCTGTATCTTGATTTCAACAGATGGACGGACAGATGGACATGGTTAGAATTTTACCCTGATCAAGAATATATATACTTTATAGGGTCTCCGATGAATATTTCGATGTGTTATAAACGAAATGAGGTGAGGGTATACAAATTAGGTCAAAATATTGGAAAGTGTGGACGTGGCGTGTGGGTAATTTTTTCGCAATTTTGGAAAATACGTTATTTATTTATTATAATAAAAAATTACAATAAAATTATGTAAAAACAAGTGAGCAAAGGCTATAGTCGGGACGGGGCCGACCATGTGATACCCTACACCACTACCCCTGTGCATAATCTGTTCACTGGTAAACATTTCTTTTAGGGAATATAATCCGACTACCACCAAACATAATATGCCTCTTTCTCTCTGGGACCTCCATAAACAACCAAAATTTCGTGACCATCCGATCAAAATTGCGACCTGTAGCGTGATTGCAAAAAATGGAAGAATTGGATGCATTAAGGGCTGTTTACACCATCTATCAATGTCATATGAGCTGTCATTTCTTTCACCCATTCGACATTCTCTATGTTTGTCAAAATTGACGTCATCCATACAACTTTCAATTTGTGCGTTCATACCTACAAGTGTTATTTTCGTATGACATAACCTATAAATATAAAAACAGCTGTTTTTGTCATTGTTTACATTGATTGTTGAGTTGCAAATTTGCGCAAATTTTAATTTTGGTTGAAGGAAAATGAATATCTAGCATGTTTGTTGTGGTAGAATAGGTTTTTGGGGTTATAGAGGCATTTATGTTTTTGCCACAAAGCAATTATTTCCAAGACTGCTTCTTTCGACCAATCGATTTGAAAATTACATTATAAACACCCTTTCTTTACTTTTCTAAATATTTAAATATACATAACTTTCCATTTTCTTTTTTAAAAAATTTTGTTTTTAATTTTTTTTTTTTGAGAATGCCAGAAAACAGCTGATAAATTTATGTTTACATACAAGAATGCCGTATCAAATAGAGCGCTCCCTAAATGAAAAATTTACATATGAGTTGCCAAATCATTTTGATAGATGAAAATTTTCATAGTGGTCACACTATGTGTACAACATTTACAGGTAGAAAATTTGACATCTCATACGACATTGATAGATGGTGTAAACAACCCTTTACCAACTATTGTGGTATCTCCCTTGTTTGACCACCTTCGCCAACCTACTTTACACCAAGGTACAGGTAATATTTTCTTCTTCCATTGACAGGCTTTTCCGTTGAAATACCCCTACTAGAAACCGATATATTCACAAAGAATAAAACTTTGAATTTCTCTCCACATGAGTTTTTTCCCTTTCCGACCCCTACATATTATCCGACTATCACCAAAATCAATAGGCTTCTTTCTCTGTAAGCCCCCATCAACCCCCAAAATTTCGTGACTATCCAATCAAAATTCCAGCCTGTAGCGTGATTACAAACAACGGAAAAATTGGATATATTACTGACTTTTGCGATATCTAGGTTGTTTTCCCACTTACACCAACATATTTTGCATCAATATAAAGGAGCCAGAATGAAGTCCGAAAATTCTACCAAAGAGTGAAGCATCAAACAGATGGCTTTGGTACAGGCACATCCTCCTGTAGAGACCAGCAAGGTAATCTGGTAACAGATACATATAGCGTGCTCAGGATATGGAAGGAACATTTCTCCAATCTGCTGGTATCCAATAGTAGCGAAGACGATGATACCACAGATCCACTCCCAGAAGATGGTATACAATGTATACCGCCCGGCCAAGATGAGGTAAAAACAGCAATCAACCGGCTGAAGAATAATAAAGCAGCAGGAGCCGATGGCTTACCAGCCGAGCTGTTTAAAACCGGAGGCGACGCGCTGATAAAGTGTATGCATCAGCTAGTTAGCACCATCTGGCAGGAAGAACGCGTACCCGACGATTGGAACCTGAGCATCCTATGGCCCGTCCACAAGAAAGGAGATAAGACTGTATGCTCAAACTATAGGGGCATAAGTCTTCTCCCTATTGCCTATAAGATAGTGTCAGGGATATTGTGCGAACGACTAAAGCCAATGGTCAACGAGATAATTGGACCATACCAATGCGGCTTTAGACCTGGCAAGTCCACCATTGACCAGATATTTACCCTGCGGCAAATCCTGGAGAAGACCCAAGAGATACAGATCGACACCTACTACCTTTTTGTCGATTATAAAGCAGCCTTCGACAGCCCGCTGCGTTCAAAGGTATTCCAAGCCATGTCTGAATTTGGTATTCCCGCAAAGCTCATCCGGCTTTGTAAAATGACTTTAACTGACACGAGGTCCTCAGTTAAAATAGGAAAGAACCTCTCCGAAGAGTTTGGTACCAAAAGAGGTTTCAGACAAGGAGACAGCCTTTCGTGTGACCTCTTCAACATCCTGCTAGAAAAGGTTATACGAGAGGCAAACGTCAAAAGAAGTGGCACAATCTACACCAATAGTCACATGTTACTTGCTTATGCTGATGATATAGACATCATGGGTCGATCAGTAAAAGAAGTAACTGATACCTTTATAAAGGTCGAAGGAGAATCTGCTAAAGTGGGTCTGGCGGTAAACGGTGAGAAGACCAAGTTGATGGTGTCGACGCGCAATGCGTTCATTGAGCTCGGACCGACTGTGGAAGTTGGTTCCTATAATATTGAGGTAGTAAAAGACTTCGTCTACCTCGGCACCTCCGTCAACACAACAAACGACATCAGTTGTGAAATAAAAAGAAGAATTGTATTGGCCAACAGATGCTACTTTGGATTAAGTAAGCAGTTTAAAAACAAAGCCACATCTCGTCAAACAAAAATAACGCTCTTCAAAACACTGATACTACCCGTGCTGATGTATGGCTCCGAAGCCTGGGTACTTGCGCAAGCAGACATGGCAGTGCTTGGTGTGTTTGAGAGAAAAATTCTTTGAAAGATCTACGGACCAATCTGCGTTGACGGTGAATATCGACGTCGCATGAACCACGAGCTGTATCTGCTATACAACGACATCAATATTGTTAAACGTATCGAGATGCAGCGATTGCGTTGGCTAGGCCATATCATAAGAATGAGCGATGATGAACCCGCTAAAAAGGCGTATGAATACATGCCACATGGCGGTGCACGCAGAATTGGCAGGCCAAGGAATAGATGGCGCAAACAAGTGCATGAAGATATGACAAGGAGCGGTATTCCAGAAAGCGAAGCGAAAAACAGAGAGAATTGGAGATCTTTTCTTAGTTCGGCCTATAGAACAAATGTTCTGTAATGGGCCAGCTAAGTAAGTAAGTATATGAGTATTATGAAAACCCATGCAGTAGTTTTTTAATTTTGGAAAAAGAATAAATTTAAAAAAAAAATTGAAAAAAATTAAAAAAAACATTTCCAATTTGTTTAATTGTTTCCAATTTTTTTAATTGTTTCCAATTTTTTTAATTGTTTCCAATTTTTTGTATGTTTATGTTTTGTTTGTTGGTGTTTGAATTTTTTTTAAGTTTAGAACATATAAAAAACTCGAAAACACTAATATTTTGATGCAAAATATGAAAAAAACTGAAATTTTTAACCTTTCCAACAAAAATTTTCAAATCAGGCCCATATTTTGGTATAGCTCCATATAACTTATTTTGATAATTTTTGCTACATTTTTGGACCGAACTATCTGTAAATTGACATTTGAGTTTCCCTGAGGTCAAAAAATGTCTCTACTAGTGGTTAACGTTTTGGTATGGCCCCATAAAACGGTAGCACCGATTTTAAGTTATTTAGATTCTATCTACATTTCCGAGCAAGATTGGAAGTCTCTTTGTATTTATGATTCCCAGTGGTTAAAAACTTCTCTATCAACAATTGTGTAGTTCCCATATAACTGTACTGGCTGTTTTCAGCTGACTGAATCAGCTGACCGAAAGCTAAAATTTGGTATTTCAAGTTCACAGTGCTCACAAACAAAAAAAATCTCCACATAAATTGATAAGATTAATTATTCCATATAAGGCCAGACTATTTCATGGTGGAGGTATAAAAAGTTCGGCCCGGCCGAACTTAACTCTCCTTACTTGTTTATATTAAATTAGAAAAATTAGGCATTTGGGGTAACCGTGGTCGAAAAGTTTTTGCATCTAAACTTATGTACAGGAAAGAAAATAATTATTTCATTTTAGATTGGATTTTTTGAAATTTTTTTGGTATAAAAAGTTCGTTGGGTAATTATCCCGAAGCCAACCTAGTTGTGATTTTTTAGGCGTGACCTGAACCACTTTTTTTATTACATAATAATGCGAATTATGTGAAAGTGGACTATTGCATGAGTAGTTATGACTACAATAATGTACACCATAACCCCATTATTTTTTATCACCTCTTTCATAATTTTTGGTTTTCTTTGTTATTATTTTTTGTGCTCGCTCCATAGTGTCCTTACCGTTTACTAAACTTAATCTCTTGAAAACTACATTGTTTTCATTTACTATCCACTGGTAATAAATTCATTCATTGTTATATAATTGAATGGAGAATCCATAATTCATCCTATTTGGCGGCAAAAAAAAGTTTCCTAGAAGTTTACATAGTCGATGTCTATCGTTACTGTTACTGGCAGATATCCTTTATGAAACTGTCGTTGTTATTTGTCGATGTCGTTTCGTTCGCTGTTCATTTTTTTTCTTCCTCTTTCCAATGCACCATCATCCATTGATTCATTCATCCATCCACTTATCTATGAAGGACCATGTTTAAAAGCTTGCAAGGACTCTTAGCCATGTACTTTCTTTTTTCTGTTAGAAAAAATGAAGGTATCAGTTTTTTCCTTGAATGAAGAGTCGTTTTTTAATGCATTCAACGGATGTTTTCATATTTTCCTTTCAAAAGGAAACTCATTCAAATGTCAAGTGCAAAAGGTAAATGGAAAATGTTGCTGGAACTATTAAAGTGTGCGATTATGGAAGTGAAAGCAAGCGGCGAGTAAAGTTCAATATTTGATATTTTTATTGGGAAAAACATTGTATTGGAGGCAGGATTCAGTTTGTTAAATTTTAAAATAAATATTTCATTTTAATGCGCAAATATAACGAAGATGGGAATTATGTATATATGAATCATTTTAATTTTAAATGATATGTATGTAGTTTGTCTCGCTGTCTGCACAGCCAGTTTCTAAAGTGTATTCAAATCAAAAGTTTCAATTTATAAATATTCTTATTTTATGATTATACCACAACATTTTCAAAGAAGACCATCCCTTCCCCACTCAATTTAAATATCTTCGTTTTAATATTTAGTAAATATTTTTTGTTTGTTTCCAGTTTATTGCACAACATCAAATATTTTGTTATCTTCTTTTCCATCAGGTTACTGTTTCAGATGTGACCTTTGGCATATATTAACTTATAAATGCTGTTAAAATCAGACCCACATCAAACAGAAAATGCCATAACTGTCTAACAGGCTAACTATATTGGGAATAGTGTTAATAAATATGGGGTGACGTAGGGGATGGAAGATACCAAGGAACGGTCCTGACCGGTTTTAACATGGCAAAGCCCAGGATTTATCTTGGTCCCTCTTTCATCTCAAGTGGACACTGACCTCCCCGTGGTGTCACCTGGGGAACTGCCTTTAACACCCGTTAAAGGTAGTGAGCTAACATGTGCCGCGCGTTCACCCATAAGAACGTTAAAAACTTGGGTTTGGGCGTCGGGTTAGTAACCCTCCCCTAGAAAAAACAGCCTACTATGAAAAAACGAAAGAAAAGAAAAACAAACCCCTCTAAAGTTGACGAACCCCGCAAACGTTTTAAGGACCATGATCTGCGAATCTGCACCTGGAATGTTCGCACTCTTTATAGAGAAGGTGCAGTCTTCGCATTGGCAGACGTACTTGAAAAGTACAAGGCCGATATTACTGCCATACAGGAAATACGATGGATTGGGAAAGGCGTCAGAACAACACCTAAAGGTGACGCACTGTATTATAGCTGCCATGACGTAAAGCATGAGTTTGGTTGCGGATTCGTAGTTAGTCGGAGACTAAAACATCTGGTATCCAGCTTCACCCCAGTGAATGAAAGACTTGCTGCAATTCAAATAAAGGCTAAATTCTTCAACATCAGCTTTATTTGCGCTCATGCTCCCACTGAAGAAAAGGACGAACAGACCAAAGATATATTTTACGAGCGCTTAGAAGAAACATATGACCGTTGCCCTGCCCATGACATTAAAATCATTCTAGGCGATTTTAATGCCAAAATTGGAAAGGAGAATATCTTTGGCCCAACAGTCGGGAAATTCAGTCTCCACAGTGAAACATCTGACAATGGTATGAGGCTGATAGACTTAGCAGCTGCAAAAAACATGGTAGTTAGCAGTACCAGATTTAATCATCTCGATATTCATAAGGGCACCTGGCTGTCTCCAGATCAAAGAACAAGTAATCAAATTGATCATGTTCTAATAGATGGAAGACATTCATCCAGCGTGTTGGATGTACGATCGTTCCGAGGCGCAAACATTGATTCGGACCACTACCTTGTTGCAGCAAAGGTACGTACCCGTCTAAACGTTGCAAATAAAGCACGAACAGACACAACGCGGAAGTTGGACATCGATAGGCTGCAAACACAACAGATAGCCACAGCATATTCCACTCAACTAGCCCAATTGCTTAACGCGAGCACTCCTTGTCCCGATAACATAACAACACAATGGCAACATATTGCCCACTCCATGCAAACAGCCGCAAAATCTATACTTGGATACCAGAGACCTCCACAAAGGAATTCATGGTATGACCAGGAGTGTCGTGCTGCTACCGAAGAGAAAAATGCGGCATATAGAGCTACTTTACAATCAGTAGCAACGCGTAGCGCACGAGAGAGATATCGGGAGAAAAGGAGAGAAGAGAAACGTCTTTTCCGCACATCCTCCTGTAGAGACCAGCAAGGTAATCTGGTAACAGATACAGATAGCGTGCTCAGGATATGGAAGGAACATTTCTCCAATCTGCTGGTATCCAATAGTAGCGAAGACGATGATACCACAGATCCAATCCCAGAAGATGGTATAGAATGTATACCGCCCGGCCAAGATGAGGTAAAAACGGCAATTAACCGGCTGAAGAATAATAAAGCAGCAGGAGCCGATGGCTTACCAGCCGAGCTGTTAAAAACCGGCGGCGACGCGCTGATAAGGTGTATGCATCAGCTAGTTAGCACCATCTGGCAGGAAGAACGCGTACCCGACGATTGGAACCTGAGCATCCTATGTCCCGTCCACAAGAAAGGAGATAAGACTGTATGCTCCATCTATAGGGGCATAAGTCTTCTCCCTATTGCCTATAAGATAGTGTCAGGGATATTTTGCGAACGACTAAAGCCAATGGTCAACGAGATAATTGGACCATACCAATGTGGCTTTAGACCTGGCAAGTCCACCATTGACCAGATATTTACCCTGCGGCAAATCCTAGAGAAGACCCAAGAGATGCAGATCGACACATTTCATCTTTTTGTCGATTATAAAGCAGCATGCGACAGTCCCCTCCGATCAAAGGTATTCCATGCAATGTCTGAATTTGGTATTCCCGCAACGCTCATCCGGCTTTGTAAGATGACTCTAACTGATACTAGGTCCTCAGTTAAAATTGGAAAGAACCTCTCCGAAGAATTTTGTACCAAAAGAGGTTTCAGACAAGGAGACAGCCTTTCGTGTGATCTATTCAACATTTTGCTGGAAAAGGTAATACGAGATGCAAATGTGAAAAGAAATGGCACAATTTACACCAATAGCCACATGTTACTTGCTTATGCTGATGACATAGACATCATGGGACGATCAGTAAAGGAAGTAACTGATACCTTTAGGAAGGTCGAAGCAGAATCTGCGAAAGTGGGTCTGGCGGTAAACGGCGAAAAGACCAAATTGATGGTGTCGACGCGCAAAGCGTCCATAGAGCTCGGACCAACCGTAGAAGTTGGTACCTACAATTTTGAGGTAGTTAAAGACTTCGTCTACCTCGGCACTGCCATAAACACAACAAACAACATCAGTTGTGAAATATGAAGAAGAATTGTATTGGCCAACAGATGCTACTATGGATTAAGTAAGCAATTTAAAAACAAAGCCACATCTCGTCAAACAAAAATAACACTATACAAAACGCTGATACTACCGTGCTAATGTATGGCTCCGAAGCATGGGTACTTGCGCAAGCAGATAAGGCAGTGCTTGGTGCGTTTGAGAAGAAAATTCTTCGAAAGATCTACGGGCCGATTTGCGTTGACGGTGAATATCGACGTCGTATGAACCACGAGCTATATAAGCTATACAAAGACATGCATATAGTTAAACGTATCGAGATGCAACGATTGCGTTGGCTAGGCCATATCATGAGAATGAGCGATGATGAACCCGCTAAAAAGGCGTATGAATACATGCCACATGGCGGTGCACGCAGAATCGGCAGGCCTAAGCTTCGATGGAGCACACAAGTGGATGAAGAAATGGAAAGGCGCGGTATTCCAAAAAGTCAAGCGAAAAACAGAGAGGAATGGAGATCTTTTCTTAGTTCGGTCTATGGAACAAATGTTCTGTAATGGGACAACTAAGTAAGTAAGTAAGTTGATAAATATGATTTGAAATATTCTCGGTATTGTTATGTATAAATTTGCATACATTTTAATTTTAAATATGTTAATAAAAAATAATTAAAAAAAAATAAGTTTCAGTATTTTATTTAGAAATGCACTTAAAACTAGAAAATAATTTGTCGCTTAGCCCCAATAAATATATCCCTTCTCATGATGGAATCTCTCAAATAAAACGCTTGCATTTAAATTATAAATGGTGGCAAAATTAAACGGCAAGAGTTTTATTTGAGAGATTCCATCATGAGAAAGAATATATTTATTGAGGCTAAGCGACACATTATGTTCTAGTTTTAAGTGCATTTCTAAATAAAACACTGAAACATAATTTTTTTTAAATTATTTTTTATTTTGATCACTAAGAACAAAATTATAGTCAATTTAGGCCGAAGATTTAGATAAAAACTTTAAAATGCCTGAAATCGTGTAGTACCGTTATATAAAGGCTATACCAAAACCTGGACTTATGTCCATAATTTTTGGTGTGGAAGTTTCTGTACCATTGGAAACTCCAAATGCCAGGTTACAGCCAATTCTGGCTAAAAATTAAGATAAAATCCTTATAACACTTGAAATCGGGTGGTACCACTATATGGGGGCTATACCAAAACCTGGACCTATGTCAACAATTTTTGGTGGAGAAGTTTCTGTACCATTGGGGACTCCAAATGCCCGGTTACAGCCAATTCGGCCTAAAAATGAAGATAAAATCCTTAAAACACCGTTAAAACACTAAAAAAATGGACCAATATTGGTTTTGATTCCATATTCATGTATTGTCATCTAAATCTGTTTCTGTTTCAGTTCGATTGGTCAACTGTAACTGTGTTAAAAATGAGTTACCAGATTTGAACTAAACGGACACTAAAGCAAGTTAAATAAAACACTGTAATAAATAAAACACTGTAAAAAATAAATAGTAAACATACTTATATTAAAGACATAGGGAGTGGAAGATACCAATCAACGACTGTGGTCGACTTTAGCATGACAATTGATTACTTATATACATATCGTTCATTTTCTCAAAGAGTAGCATAACTCAAAAATGCGTTTTTTGAGTTAGCAATTTCTATTTTTTCAGGACTTTATATTGTGTCAAATTTTCATGTTGCTATCTACAAAACTCAACAAGTTACAGCTTATTTTCCAGGTATTTGGCATAAATCAACAAAAGTGTTTTGGCACTAAAACACTTCAAATCATGCTTGATATTGCACAGAAATTTAGAACTGATATCTGGCTAGCTCTTTACAAAAGATGGTCCAAGTAGTAACTTTGTTTCTTGTGTAATGATCTCAACTTAAAACGCGTTTTTCTTGAAACTTGATTTTTTTGAGATGTGTCACTCTTTGATTAAATGAGCGATATGTTCCCACAACATACCCGAAGGGACAAAGACACTTCTCTCATATCAATGAGTGCACGCCAATTGATATTGACTCAATGAAATGGGACCTCCTTTTTATCGCCGAGTCCGAACACCACTTGTAGAGAAGTTTTTCATGGCTGAAATTCTCAGGAAATGCAATCCAGCATTACACATTACTTACTTACTTAGCTGGCCCATTACAGAACATTTGTTCCATAGACCGAACTAAGAAAATATCTCCAATTCTCTCTGTTTCGTGCTTCGTTTTGTGGAATACCGCGCCTTGTCATCTCTTCATCCACTTGTTTGCGCTATCTATTCTTTGGCCTGCCAATTCTCCGTGCACCGCCATGTGGCTCGAATTTATACGCCTTTTTAGCGGGTTCATCATCGCTCATTCTTATTATATGGCCTAGCCAACGCAATCGCTGCATCTCGATACGTTTAAATATATTGATGTCGTTGTATAGCAGATACAGCTCGTGGTTCATACGACTTCGATATTCACCGTCAACGCAGATCGGTCCTTAGATCTTTCGAAGAATTTTTCTCTCAAACACGCCAAGCACTGCCTTATCTGCTTTCGCAAGTACCCAGGCTTCGGAACCATATATCAGCACGGGTAGTTTCAGTGTTTTGTAAAGCGTTATTTTTGTTTGACGAGTTGTGGCTTTGTTTTTAAAGTGCTTACTTAAGCCAAAGTAACATCTGTTGGCCAATACAATTCTTCTTTTTATTTCACAACTGATGTCGTTTGTTGTGTTTACGGCGGTGCCGAGGTATACGAAGTCTTTTACTACCTCAAAATTATAGGAACCAACTTCAACAGTTGGTCCGATCTCAATGGACGCATTGCGCGTCGACACCATCAGCTTGGTCTTCTCGCCGTTTACCGCCAGATTCTCCTTCGACCTTCATAAAGGTATCGGTTACTTCTTTTACTGATCGTCCCATGATGTCTATATTATCAGCAGAAGCAAGTAACATGTGGCTATTGGTGTAGATTGTGCCACTTCTTTTGACGTTTGCCTCTCGTATAACCTTTTCTAGCAGGATGTTGAAAATATCATACGAAAGGCTGTCTCCTTGAATGAAACCTCTTTTGGTACAAAACTCTTCGGAGAGGTTCTTTCCTATTTTAACTGAAGATCTTGTGTCAGCTAGAGTCATTTTACAAAGCCGAATGAGCTTTGCGTGGATACTAAATTCAGACATTGCTTGGAATGCCTTTGAACGTAGCGGTTTGTCGAAGGCCGCTTTATAATCGACAAAAAGGTGGTATGTGTCGATCTACATCTCTTGGGTCTTCTCCAGGATTTGCCGCAGGGTAAATATCTGGTCAATGGTGGACTTGCCAGGTCTAAAGCCGCATTGGCATGGTCCAATTATTTCGTTGACCATGGGCTTTAGTCGTTCGCACAATATCCCTGACACTATCTTGTAGGCGATAGGGAGAAGACTTATGCCCCTATAGTTGGAGCATAATGTCTTATCGCCTTTCTTATGGACACAGGATGCTCAGGTTCCAATCGTCGGGTACGCGTTCTTCCTGCCAGATGGAGCTAACTAGCTGATGCATACACCTTATAAGCGTGTCGCCTCCGGTTTTAAACAGCTCGGCTGGTAGGCCATCAGCTCCTGCTGCCTTATTATTCTTCAGCCGGTTTATAGCTGTGTTTACCTCATCTTGGCCGGGCGGTATACATTCAATACCATCTTCTGGGATTGGATCTGTGGTATCTTCGTCGACTTCGCGACTATTGGATACCAACAGTTTGGAAAAATGCTCTTTCCATATCCTTAGCACACTATCTGTATCAGTTACTAGATTACCTTGCTGGTCTCTACAGGAGGATGTGCCAGTTCCAAAGCCATCAGTTTGATGTTTCACTCTTTGGTAAAATTTTCGGACTTCATTCTGTCTCATGTACATCTCGATTTGTTCACACTCCCGCTTTTCCATCTCTCTCTATTTCCTGCGGAAAAGACGTTTCTCCTCTCTCCTTTTCTCCCGCTACCTCTCTCGTGCGCTACGCGTTGCTACTGATTGTAAATTAGCCCTATATGCCGCATTTTTCTCTTCGGTAGCAGCACGACACTCCTGGTCATACCATGGATTCCTTGGTGGAGGTCTCTGGTATCCAAGTACTGATTTTGCGGCTGTTTGCATGGAGTGGGCAATGTTTTGCCATTGTCCTGATATGTTATCGGGACGAGGAGTGCTTTGATTAAGTAGTTGGGCCAGTTGAGTGGAATATGCTGTGGCTATCTGTTGTGATTGAAGCTTACCGATGTCCATCCGTGTTGGGTTCGCTCTTTGTTTGCTACGTTTAATCTGGTACGTACCTTTGCTGCTACAAGGTAGTGGTCCTAGTCTATGTTTGCACTTCGGAACGATCGTACATCCAACACGCTTGATGCATGTCTTCCATCTATCACAACGTGATCAATTTGATTTCTTGTTCTTTGATCTGGCGACAGCCAGGTTCCCCTTTGAATATCGAGATGCTTAAATCTGGTACTGCTAACTACCATGTTTCTTGCAGCTGCAAAGTCTATCAGCCTCATACCATTGTCAGATTTTTCACTGTGGAGACTGAATTTCCCGACTGTTGGGCCAAAAATATTCTCCTTTCCAATTTTGGCATTAAAATCGCCAAGTATAATTTTAATGTCATGGGCAGGGCAACGGTCATAAGTTTCTTCTAAGCGCTCGTAAAATATATCTTTGGTCTGTTCGTCCTTGTCTTCAGTGGGAGAATGAGCGCAAATAAAGCTGATGTTGAAGAATTTTGCTTTTAGTCGAATTGCAGCGAGTCTTTCATTCACTGGGGTGAAACTGGAGACCAGATGTTTTAACCTCCGACCAACTACAAATCCGCAGCCAAACTCATGCTTTGTGTCATGGCAGCTATAATACTGTGCGTCACCTTTAGGTGTTGTTGTGATGCCTTTCCCGTTCCATCGTATTTCTTGTATGGCAGTAACCTGACGTAACCTAACTAACCAGACGCCCAAACCCATGTTTTTAACGTTCTTATGGGTGAACGCGCGGCACATGTTAGAACACTACCTTTAACGGGTGTTAAAGGCAGTTCCTCAGGTGACACCAAGAGGAGGTCAGTGTCCACTTGAGATGAAAGAGGGACCAAGATAAATCCTGGGCTTTGCCATGTTAAAGCCGGTCAGGACCGTTCCTTGGTATCTTCCATCCCCTACGTCACCCAACCCGTCACATTACACCGCCGAAAATTTGTGATTTTCCGGTCAGAGATTGAACCGCAGACCTTCTGAGTGCAAGGCGGACGTGCTTACTGCACCACGGTGGCTCCCGATCATACATGATTACAATGCGTGCTAACTATGGCTTCCATAAAACGAAACATGGAATTATGGTAAATTAAATACATAAAAAATATCCAGCTTCACTCCGGTAGATGAGAGAATATCCACAATCCGTATAAAAGTTAAGTTCTTTAACATCAGTCTCTTCTGATGAATAGACCAAGCAGATACTCTACAAGCGTTTAGATCGAAAATATGTCCGCTGGCCATGTCATTAAGATTGTTATGGGAGATTTTAAAATTAGGAGGGATAATATCTCTACCGGCGGAAAGTTCAGCCTTCATGAGGTAATATCCGACAACGAAATGGGTATGATCGATTTTGCAGTGGCAAAAAGATGGCATAAAGCAGCACCAGGTTACAGCATCTCGTTATAAGCAAGACCACATGTATATCCTGTGGCAGATTACCCAGAAATAGGATCAAGTTCAAATAGACAGTTCGTTCGATGTCCAAACGATTCGAAACCATTTTTTGTAGCAGCCAAAATACACACACGTCTCAACGTTTCAGCAAAAGTGTGACCTAACACATGGCAAAAGCTGAATGTCGAGAAGCTGCAAGCATAATAAAACACGGTGCTCTTGAATCAACTTTAAATGGAAGGTGCTTACGCCTGGGAAGTTTTTGCGGATTCTGAAACTACAATGTCCATAGATGAGAAAAATCACAAAACAAAAAATCACTGGAGCGTTTTTTAAATAAGTCGCGATTCAAGTTGGCAGTTTTAGGGGTTTTTTAGGTTTTCGCGATTTTGCTTGGAGACCGCAAGTCCTATCGAAACGGGACTAAAGAAAATGTTGTAGTTCTGAAAATTCTCTACAAGATTGGCCTTTATGATAATTTCATAGGTTTTACCGTTATTGAGATATAGAAGTTGAAATTGGGACAATGCATTGACTGTATCGCTACCTTATAAAACAAGTTCATACATGGTGCGCCTTATCTAACTTTAAGTGAAAACCGCTTACACCTGGGAAGCTTTTGCGGATTTTGAAACAGCAATGTTTATAGGTGAGAAAAACCCAAAAACAAGAAAAAATTGCTGGAGGGATTTTTAAATAAATCGCGGTCAAAATTCACATTTTTAGGTTTATTTTAGGTTTTCGCGATTTTGCGTGGAAACCGCAAGTCCTATGGAAATATTGCTAAAGAAAATGTTGTAGCAGTGAAAATTCTATAGAGGAATGAGTGGAGAGTGTGGAGTGTTCATAGATATTACCATTTTTGAGATATATAGATGTTCAGGTCACATTTTTACCTTTTTTGTTAGGTTTTTACGATTTGCTTGAAAACGGTAAGTCTTATCGAAATGGGACTAGAGAGCATCTTTTAGCTGTGAAAATTCTCTACAAGATTGGCTTTCGTAGGTTGTGCTATTTTCGAGATATATAACTTTAAGTTGGGAAATTGCAGTCATGACATTGTTTTATAAGGAGGCGATACAATCAATGCATTGTCCCAATTTGAACTTCTATATCTCAATAACGGTAATACCTACGAAATTAACATAATGGCAAATAATGTAGAGATTTTTCAGTGCTACAAAAATTTCTTTAGTTCCATTTCGATAGGACTTGCGAGTTCCAAGCAAAATCGTGAAAACCTAAAAAACCCTAAAAATGTCATCTTGAATCTCGATTTATTTAAAAAGCGCTCCGGCGATTTTTTCCAAGCTTTGCCTTCGTCTGCCACAAAAACAACATCCTAATACACCTGAAGATCGGCTTTACCACCCGTGAAACGTAGTGTAATGGTTGGATGCGTGGGACTTCGGTAGACTCCTAATTTTTCAATGTATCTCTAAAGGCCTAACAGCTCAACTCGAAAGAGAATTAATTAGATTTTTTTTTGTTTTTTGATTTTTCTCATCTATGAACATTGCAGTTACAGAATCCGCAAAAACTTCCCAGGTGTTAGCACCTTCCACCTTCCAGGTGCTTCAAGAGCACCTTGAAAAGCTTACACACATGCTGAACCTTACACACATGCTATAAGTCGGTACTTCTTGACCCGATTATATAAGCGAAACTGCAGCAATAGGGATAAGTAAAGTCGGTTTCGGTTAATCGATTAACCGTAGTCGACTATTGATTGTGCGGAAACCGAATAATCGATTATTCTTAATCGACTTTCGAAAGACGGAATCGACCTTTGGTCGTAGTCTAGTATTAGTCGCCGCCGATCGCACCAATGAACACGGTCGATTATATGAAAACTCAAAAGTCTATTTTTAGAAAACCTTTATAAAATCGATTAACCGGAAATCGATTTTTAAGTTTTAGATGAAAACCGAATAATCGAAAAAAACCGATTATTGCATATCACTGAGTATTCCTATGCTGCAAATCTACTCTTGGTTATCACAAAAATCACCGCCTAAAGTTAATGGTATGGACTGGAGTATTGCATGGCTACTAAGGAGTACTTTGCCCTGTACGATGCGTTCCTTCTCTTCAGTAGCCTTACGATTCTCCTGTCCACACCAATCCTACAGTCTGCAGGAAGCGCCAAGTAAAAACATAGGGAGAAGAGGAGAAACGTATTTTCAGAAGAAACAAATAAAAAAGTATCAGTCACCTTTGCCGGCAGTGATATACCCGCAGCCTGGGTTAATTGAATCTCCTTTTTTCCCTTAAAAAATATGTATTTTGTGGGTTTTCAGAATTTTGGTCGTATGAACGTGACGTGGTTGGCTGGAGCGCACGATAACTCTCGAACGAATTAAGCGATTTGGTCAAAAAATTTGGCTATCGTAATATTTTGTCCAAACTTGGATTATGTTCGAAGATGGATTATGTTCGAAGATGTTCGAAGATGGTCCGTAATATTTTGTCCAAAGTAAAATCAAGTTCTAAGATGTACATTATCGGTCCACTTCTTTGGTGCTTTCTCCATAAAAGTTCAAAATTTTTTGCTAAAATGGTGCGCACGATAACTCTCGAAGACAGTACCCGATTTGATCCATACTATGGACATCGAAATATTTTTACGAGATATAGATCAGTCAGTCAGATCATTGATCAGTTTAGAATATGGCTTTATATGTCAACTCCCTCGGATACCTTCTATACCAAAAGGGACCACAAAATTCTGAAAAGGCCCCAAATACTTTCGATCTGTCCGTAGATGAACGTTTCAATTCACATAGGCTCTGTCGACAATATTTACCATCAAAAATGGTTTTATTGTTTTCTTAAGTGGTCTCCAGCATGATTTATATGCTTTTTCATGCGCTCAAACCAATTGTTGAATCCCCTTTTCCACTCCGATTTAGACACCTCCAAATCATGTTTTGAACGGTTTACAGCATCTTCTGGTAACGAAAATCCTTGACCACGCCTTTTTTCTTGATATGCTGGAATCAAATAAAGTCATTGGATCCCCAGTCAGGGCTGTATAGCGGATGATCCATCAATTCCACGTTTTGTCCGGTCAAACAGGTGCTGGTTTGAATCGATGTGTGAGAGCTCGCATTGTCATGATGCAGAATGATTCATCTTCTCTTGTTCGTTTTTATACCCTCAGCATTTATGCTAACGAGGCACTATGTCGCGAGTTCATATTAACTGTGGCCAAAAATAGAAGGAGTTGTCGTAGGTGCATAAATTTTGGTACACGTACCTATTATAGACTTACAATCTTCAGGACAAAGAATTGGGTTGGTCGGTCCACGTTTTGATATAGCTCCCATAGAACCGTACCTTCCGATTTTCGGTATTTTGAATGTTTTAGACACAATGACCAACCGAAAGTATTCAAATTTTGTGGTTAGTCTTCGGCAGAGGTATCAAACATTCCAACAGAGAATTGTGGGCTTAGGTCCACGTTTTTATATAGCCCCCATACAACGGTACCTCCCGATTATCGGTATTTTGAAGATTTTAGCCTCATTATTACACCGAAATTGCTGAAATTTGGTATTTAGTCTTCGTAGGGGGCATTATACCTTCACCTTGAAATTTGTTTGCATAGCTCCACGCCTTCATATAGCCCCCATAGGACGGTACCTCCCGATTTTCGGTATTTTGGAGGTTTTAGCCTGATTATCACACCGAAATGGCTGAAAATTGGAATTAAGTCTCCGTTGGGGGATTTATAACCTTCCACCAGAAATATGTCGGTTTAGGTCCTCGTCTTCCCATAGCCCCCATAGAACCGTGCCTCCTCATTTTCGGTATTTTAAGTGTTGTGGCCTCAATATCCACCCGATATGACTGAAATTTGGTGTTTAGTCTTCATATTGTTTGTGAGCATATTGAATATATCAAACTCTTGTCTTTTTTTTATATAAGAAATTTCCTTTAAAAAAAATTTGACCGCTTAGTGGTCAGAAAACGGTAAATTTTTTGTAAAAAATCGAATTTTGATTTTCGCTGTTTACAATTTTTTTAAAAATTTATATTTTTCAAAATTCTCTCGTTTTAAAGCAAGACTATTAGGTACTTAATAAGCCCACAAAAATATATGATGATCGCTTCATTCGTTTTCGGGCTATAGCCAACACCGCAAAACGATTTGTTAAAAAAGGGGGTATCCTCTCAGTGAGGTGGTCGCTGAAAAAGAGAAGTGACACATTCGTCTGCAAACCACTGCAGCTGGGACCTTTATATATTTGAAGTACTCACTTTTTACTACTCATACAGCAAAAAATATCGATATACACTTATATACAATTTTTTTCCCACTCCACTCAATTTAAAATTTGCTTCAGAAAATTAATAAACTTAGTAATACATGTTTGGGTAAATGTAAACACCATATGATTAATATTTACATGCAAACAAAGGTGTAGCCAAGTTTATTACATCCCAAGAGAACTTAGGAACCATTTTTGCAGCGACCGTTACTTTTAAATTTTAAATATTAACGCATAATATAATTTATAAATTTTAGAAAAAAACACACAAAAATATGTATTAACTAAAATTGTCGGATTTAAATTCACATATAGAAAAAACTACTTCACGTATCAGTACCAAAATTCAGATTCTTCTTAATTAATATGTTTTCTATCACTCCCCATCAATAACTTTGTTCAACGAAGTATTTAGTTTTTACCATTTTTGGCCACGGTCGTGACACTGTGCGAGGGTATATACACATTCATACGGGCAAAACGTCCCTCATCGAAATAATGGTTTTAGACCCCAAGTATGTTTGGACGAAATGTGTTTCAGACAATTTGGAGTCGATTGAACAATGTCCGTCCGTCTGTCTGTCTGCCTGGCTGGCTGGTTCGCACGATAACTCTCGAACGGATCAACCGATTCGATCCAAAATTTGGCTTTCGTAATATTTTGTCCAAACTTAGTTTAAGTTCGAAGATGGGTCCACTCCTTCCGGTACCTCCTCCACAAAAGTTCGAAAATGTTCGGAAAATGTGTGCGCACGATAACTCTTGAAGGGAGTAACCGATTTGGTCCATACTTTGCCCATCGCGAAATGTGTTCTAGACTTAGATAAGGTTTCAATATGGACTCAATCGGTCCTCTCCTTCGGGTACCTCCCATACAAAATTTCGGAAAAGTTCAGTTTAGGGCCAACTCTCGAATCGCTTTGATTTTTGTTTCAGCATTTTGCATTCACTGCCCTCCATACGACGGTACAAGTTTCATCAGGGGCAAGTCCATACTTCCTGAGAAAATAGCCTGAAAGGTGCAAAAAAACCCTATGACACCGTGTGAGGTGGTTGGAGCGCAAGATAACTCTCGAACGGATCTGCCGTTTCGGTCCAAAATTTGAACTTAGTAATATTTTGCCCAAACATAGTTTAAGTTTGAAGATAAGCCATATCGGTCCACTCCTTCAGGTACCTCCCCAACAAAAGTTCAAAAATGTTCGGAAAAATTGTTCGTACGGCAACTCTTGAAGGGAGTTGCCGAATTGGTCCATACTTTACACATCCTATTATATCTACCAGATATAGATCAGGTTCAAATATGGACTATATTTGTCTACTCCATCCGGTAACTCCCACACAAAATTTCGGAAGAGTTCACTTTAAGACCTGATATCAAATCACTTTGATTTTTGTTGAAGCAACTTGCATTCGCTGCCTCAATTACGATGGTAAAAGTTTTTTATGGGCAAGTCCATACTTCTTGAGCACACAGCCCGAAGAGTGGCTGGAGATCCACTTCCATAACGGTCAATGTCGATACATTCCTCTTAGTATCTCCTCCGCAAAACTTTTGATCTTTAATCCTAATCTACATTTTTGTCGGTTCAAACGACCAAAATTTTTTAAACCCCTTAAATACATACGTATTTTGGGGAAAAAATTGTTTCAATATACACAGGCTGAGGGTATATCTCTGTCGGGAAAGCCGACTGATACTTTTTTACTTGTTTGAATTTCTCAGGAGACTTCTGGCAAATAAATTGTAGTGTACCACTCAGAATTAACCGTCCTACATTTCTGAAGCCGTATATTTGCCACACGGTCAGTTTTGCCGAAGAAAGAGACGACCATTTGCTTCGAAGTGCTTCTTACATGAACATCTTTCGTTGGATTTGGCTCGTTTTCGAAGACCTAAACCGCCGATTAATGTTTTGTTTCGGACAGGTTTTCATGCAATATCAAATGTTAGTTGGTGGAAGAAATGCCCAAGGACGCCTCTACCTCACGTTTTATAATATGGCGATCTTACATTATCCGTTCACGCACGCCATAATTTTTTTTTCTGACACATTGGCCTATTTTGATCGTCCTCACGACCTTTTTGGCGAGGGTCCGCCACGACTGAATTCATTAAACCAGTTTTTAATAGTGCTATAGAAAGGCCCGTTATCGACATACAAAGATTAAATTTGACCAATGCACTCTTGCTGTGATTATCCACGTCGAAAATTGTGAAAAATTATTGTACAAAAATGTTCACAAGTAAATTTATGGCCTGTTCCCATACTTTATAAAGTGGTAAAAGTCGTGAAAGTTGTAAAAGTCGTAAACGATTTTCATATAAATTTTGTGTACGGGAACGCAAAATGTGTAAAAGTGTTAAAAATTTTAAAAACTTTTTAGTTCTGGAACAGAGCTTTAATTTTTTTTACTATTTGTAGGTAAGTCAAGCTTAATCTCATATTTGTTGTTTTCAAATTTAAAAACAACAAGTTTAATGTGGGATGTAGTTAAAATTGATTACTTTTTTTGCAAAGTGATTTTTTGAAGTCACTGTAAACAACACAAGGTCGTATGACAAACTGTCCTGAGTACGTATAGTCTAAAAACTGTCAAACTGTTCAAAAAATGTTTCAAATGGCGCCTAGCAACATGTGGTTTTACCTAGGCCAGATAGTTTTCGTGCATCCCTCCTATTGTGGAATGGATTTGGCAGTACTCTTCGATATGAAATGAATCCTCTTTTTGTCACATAAAATGCATTAAATAAATTTTTAAATCCTTTAAATTTTCTATAATATTTTGAAATTCACAAAATTCTCAAACTAATACCCCAGATTGTTATAAAGAAAAATAACAACAATCGTTATTCATCTTTTATATTTTACCATAACATTTATGAGAAAATATGTTGAATATTATTTATGCTAAATTTACCAATATTACCCCTTTTACTTTCCTCGAAGAGGAAAACCGCATTTTAGAAAACCTTAACCACAGGCCCACTAAGCATATTGCCAAGTTTGTGCCAGAAATAACAAGAATAACATCGAAAACGAGCTATTACGATATTTAACAACTCAATCTAAACATTCAACAGCATAAATATTTATAAACCAAACTTTTAAAGGTGGGTTAGTGGGTGTAATGGGTACGATGACGGCTTCCATTTATGCTAATAAATGCCTGCATTTAAAAGCAACCATGAATGGCAAAACAATCGAACGAAAACAAAGGGAAGCACGAAAAAACAATATTTTTACGTGGAAAATGTTTACACATCCTGTTTGAATATTCTTGGAATCGATATTTTGCCGAAAATTGCTGCTGCTACTCTGTGCTATGACGACGATGGTGATGATGTTGATGATGACGACATTGCTGATGCATATGATGAGTATTGATGTTTGTGTTGCTTTTATTTTTGTTCTTGTTCATGTTGTTGCTACTCACCGCGAATTCATCCAACAGTATATAATCGGATTGTACATGGAATTACTCATTGCCAACCAATATATGAACAGGTATACCTCCTGTATAAAGGGTGTTTCAGTAATGGCTGGGTAGCAGGAAGTCACAATGAAATATGCATGGAAGGGAAGCCAGCAGACGACAAATATTAAAACCACAACCATCATCATTTTAACCACCTAAAAGAAATGAACGAAAGAAAAGTATGGAGTTTAGTTGGTTGGTTGGCTGTGAGTCAAATTTAGCGTTGACTTTGGATGTTGCCAAAACCATATGCCATCACATTTACGACTAAATTCCAAAAAGCAAAAAATGTTTAGCAAATATTTTTGACATCATCATCACAGTGTCAGTTGCTGCATTGAGACTTACCCGCCGTTTACTTTTTACATTCTCCACCTGACGCGGTGTATATTCACCAATGGCCTTGGAACCCCATAACTCTAAGCCAACACGTGAGTAGGTTGCGGTCATTGATATGACGGGTAGAAAATATGTGAGTATCATAAATAAAATGTTGTAGCTGAAAAGGAAAACGAAAGAGAAGGGAGACATGATGTTATTATGGCATGTTATGCAAATTATTTAAAATAAAAAAAATATTGAGTCTATGTCTTTTTAGTATATCGTCTGCTCCGTCGGAAAAGGTCGTAAGTCCCTCCCAACAAATTTTTCAGGAGGAAGAAAAAACATTCTAGCGCTTTCTGTATTAAAGATTTTATAATGGTAGTAAAGGCAGTATTCTTTGTTTATTTATTCCGCTTCAATACCTGTACTTTGTTTGATAAAATTCCGTCGCGTTTGGGAGATAATTGGATGTCTTTGGACTTACGACCTTTTCCTTGTACAGTTTTGTATTTTTGTAGGGACTTACGACCTTTTCCTACTTTTACGGACGTTTTTAAAATAAAACATTTATGCTTTACAAAACAATGTGGAAAGGGTATTATAAGTTTGTTTTGTCCAATATTCGTGTAACATCGCGAAATATTCGTCGTAGACCCCCTCCCCTTGCAATTTTTTTCATATCTTGACGAGATAAAGCGATTTAGCTATGTGTGTCCGTCCATCCATTAACAATTGTAATAAAACTCCAGGCCTCAATTTTGGACCGATCGTCACGAAATTTTGTGGAGAGGTCGGGTTCCGACCAGAAGTGATCCCATTAGATGTTGGTTATGATCGTATGGTGTGAAATGGACCAAACCCACAATTTTTACTCGACTTTGTAGCTGTCCTGTAGATCGCAGTAATATTCCGATCGGAGCGAAATTTTAAAAATGATTTGAGTTTAAGACAAAGAATAATCTTGCAATTTAACACGGTGATGAGATAATTATTAGCGGGTTTAATGGACCAAAACTTTTGGGTGAAATCTTATATATAAAAGACAATGTGTGTATGTTTGTATGTTCCGCATAGACTCAAAAACGGCTGAACCGATTTTTTTGAGAATTTCAGAGAATATACAAGGAACAACCGGAGTGAAAATAGGGTTTTTTTTTTAATTTGAAAGGGGGAGGGGGCTCGCCGTATATTTTTAAAAAACGCTTTTTTGCTAAAGTTATGAAAATATCGGTCAGAAAATTAATTTGCGAGGCAACTGTTGTTGAATCTCCGACCCTAAGTACTTATTCCATGTAATTTTCAGATTATGCACAGGGATGTCCCATGGTGGAAGTAGGCTATATATTTTGTTGAATTTCGGAGGAGCGGGTTACACCTGTGCCCTATTTTTTAAATGCGCTATATACATTTATAAAACTTACGAACGATTCCGTTTCCCCAATCCTGCTACATATTTTAGCAATAAGACCCGACCACCCCCCACTTTCTTAAATATGCTACAAATCAATGGAAATACCAGATGTTATGCGTAACGAAGCTTTGGTCATATTGGAAAGCAAGTGTTTAGATTAAAAGGCAACATATCGATAGCTGTAGTTTCATCAGGTATATAAGATACATTTTAAGAAGATGAACACAGTCGGCATGCCTGAAGTCATCAGTTATTTGGCGGTATTGTAAAATTATATATCGACACCAAAATTTCTGAAGATTTTTATACCCTCCCCCATAAGATGGAGGGTATAATTAAATTTGTCATTCAGTTTGTAACATATCGATATATATATTCTTGATCAGAGTAAAATTCTAAGTCGGTATAACCATGACCGTCTGTCCGTCTTTTTAAAGATAGATCTTAGTGATTTGGTATAGAAGTTTTTATTACTTCTAGGATGTTTGGTATTGCCGCCTTAATATAGCCCCATAGAACGGTACCTCCCGATTTCCGGTATTTTGAAGGTGTGGCCTCAATATTCATCAGAAATGGCTGAAATTTGGTATTTATTCTTCGTTTGGGGTTTTTGTCTGCAAACCATGTAGGATCTTCAGCATGTAATGTCTTCCTGGGCTTCGGAAGTTTATCATAAGAGCTTTCTGAATCACCGTGAAACCCATAGGAAGCTAGACCCATGACACCATCGTCTAATTCAATTCCAAATTCATACTGCTCTTTGTTAGCAAAAACCTTGTTTTTTAAATTTTTTTTCAATATATGAGGTATTTGAACACATACAGCATCCCAATTTGTATCAATGAAAAGGCCAGAAGTCCATCTTTCATAATCAGTTCGCTTATAGGGAAAAATAGATTTCAAATGTAAATTTTCGTTGCAATATAGAAATTATCACATTTTTGTTCAAAAGCTGGGTCCAAAGGCTCCGCCAAATATCATCCGATTATCATCCAAAGGTGTAGGCTAGTTCTTTACATTGTACCCCAACCATGGATGACGTTAAACATTATATCTGAACTACATTAGCTGTAGTGTTCTTTTAAAGTATACATCATTTTCCTGTGGACTTACGACCTTTTCGTACTCAAATTTGTACGTTTTGTGGACTTACGACCTTTTCCGACAAGGGCAAAACATATAGAAAAACGCGACATACTACCATTTTCTTTGTATCATACGACGTGTTTTGACGTGTACTATCATCCTGTAACAAAAACGCGATTTCCAAAAAAAGTGGACTTACGACCTTTTCCGACGGAGCAGACGATATCTTAAATACATGCAAAATAAATATTATATATATTTTTATTTATTTGTTGATTTATATCTTAGACATTTTCATTTCAAATGCTAATTTATTGTGGCTTCCTTTGAGTCTACGTGCTTTGGCATTCAAATGCATTCAAATTATATATTTTGGACAATATTATTCATAAAAAAGAAACAGATATGCAATTCATTTAAGTTTTAATTGCTATTCAGTTTAGTAATATATCCAATGTTTTATGATAGCATTATTTTTTATCTTGCATACAATTATTTTGAATGATGGTCACCGATGCGTATGAGTAGTGCCGTTTGAAATGGTCATTATACGCAGCAGAGCACATTAATTTAAGTTAATGTTGGATTATGTTTTAAAACTGTTCGCTGGAATAAACAAAATATATGTTAAATTATTCATAACATTGAATAAATAGAAAGCAGCTGTTAATGATACGAGGGCTGCACGATAACTATCTGCCCTAACAATGAACGCTTCAACAGCATCTTCTGGCGACGAAAATTGTTGACTACTTTTTTCTTGATATGCTGGAATCAAATGATGGTCGGCGGATGACCCATCAATTAATTTTTTGTTTGGTCAAACAGGCGGTGCACTGTGGTTCCGCCCGTGGACAAACATCGATAAATTAAAGGCAACAAATTTTATTGCGATTGAAATAAATATTCTCTAAACACATAACATTTTTAATATCTAGTATTATTTTTGCCAATTTACAGCGGCAATATGTCAAGTTACGCCGAAGAAGTTGAAATTTGTATCTGGTGCCTTAAAAACGTAAAATACATCCGCAAAATATTTGCAGCTTATGAGTGAAATTATAAAAAATTAAAGAGAAAAATGTACAATTTCCAGAATGAAGCTTATAGTTGATGGTATTGACAATGTTTTTACGAAAAAATATTCATAAATCGTGTTCTAACTTCCTTAAAAACAAATTCTTTGTAAATGATTTTTTCTGGTATTTTTAATATCAGTAGTATAAATGTATGTTGAGTTTTACTAATGTTGGGAGAATTGTTAGTTTGAATCGTTTTTATTGACTGAATAAATATTTTCAATGCATACATACAAATTAGGAAAATTGACAAATTCATATTTCAATGCCTACTAGATACATTAATGCCTTCTAAGGCCAAAATACAAAGTGTGTGAAACATACATGTTGCTGTGCAATACAATTGAATTATAACTCCAATACTCCTCCTCAACATGGATGTTCCATTACATAAAACAATAAGAAATACTAAAACATTCCAATCTGTTTTACAAAGCTGACATGTTTAATTTTACTTAAATTCTTTGTTAAAATGTCTGCAGCCATATCGTTAGTTGGACAATACTTTAACTCCACTTCTTTATTTCGAACAACTTCACGAACGTGATGAAACTTTATGTCAATATGCTTCGTTCTATTGTGGAAAACGGGATTCTGCGCTAACTTGTAAGCTCCTTGATTGTCGACATATAGTAATACAGGATCATCTCTTATGTATTCCATTTCTTCCAACAAACGTTTCAGGTATATTGCCTCCTTTGCTGCGTTCGACATCGCCATATACTCGGCTTCTGTGCTGCTGAGGGCCACAGTATTTTGCTTCTTGCTCTCCCAGGATACAGCACAACCATTGAGGAAAAATATGTAACCAGTATAAGATTTTCTATCCGTTGTACTACTTCCCCAATCTGCATCTGCATATCCGTATACACATTTTTCACCTGCTTTGTATACCAACTTATAATTCCTTGTTCCTGCCAGATATCGTAGAATATTTTTCGCTGCCACTAAGTGTTCAATATGAGGATCAGCATTTCTTTGAGCAAGCTTGTTTACTGAATGTAGAATGTCTGGTCGGGTAGTAATTGCGAGATAAGTCAATGCTCCAATTAAAGATTGATACTCATGTTGATTAGCTTTCTTGCAGTTACCATTACATTGTATTTGATATCCTGGTGTTAAAGGTACTGGCGACGTTTTGCAATCCTTCATTCCATATTGTTCTAGCATGTCCTTGATATATTGAACTTGGCTTAGTTTTATAGAACCCGTGCTGTTCTCTCGTTCAATATCCATGCCCAGAAAATGTTGCAATCGTCCTTTGTCGCTGATATCGAATTCTTCTGCAATCATTGCCTTCATTTGTGTAATTTTTTGTTCGTCTTTGCTTGCTATGATGATGTCATCAACGTAAACTGCCACTAAGATAATTTCGTTATCTTTCTTCATTTTGTATAAACATGGTTCGTTTTCAAATGATATAAATCCAAAATTCTTCAAAACGTTGTCTAATTTCTCATTCCATGCTCGTCCTGATTGTTTTAAACCATAAATTGCTTTTCTCAATTTCAGAACTTTGCCGTTTCCAATTTTAAAACCTTCTGGCGGTGCCATGTATACATCCTCTTGCAATTCGCTATTTAGATAAGCCGTACTAACATCAATTTGGTGCAAGTGCATTTTCTCCTGAGCTGCAATAGCCAATAGCATTCTTATAGTAGCATATCTTACCACTGGAGAAAATGTCTCTTTGTAGTCAATCCCATATCTCTGGCTACATCCCTTCGCTACCAAACGTGCTTTGTATCTTTCTATTTCACCGTGCTTGTTTGGTTTTAACGCGAACACCCATTTACAACCAATGGTTTTACATTTCGGCGGCAATACAACCTCTTCCCAGGTCTTGTTCTTTTCCAAAGATGTAAATTCTGTTTTCATAGCATTTAGCCATTGCTCGGAATCTTCACTTTCCATAGCTTCTTCAACTGTTTGAGGTATATTTTCCGTTGTCATGCGATTCAATACATTATATACCTTTTTGGGTCTTCCAGGCTGCCCTGTTCGTATTATTCTTGGTCTTCCTGGCCCAATTCTTGACACATGCTCCTGACTATCGGAACTTGAATCTTCATTTGCTGTGCCAACAGCTTCGTCATTACTTCCGTACTCGATGTCTCCTGTCAATGTTTCATCGATGCTTTCAATTCGACTATCATCAGGTTCATTTGGTTGACGTTCATTTTGTTGCAAATATATTGTAAGACAATCTTCATTGGGTATTTTCTTGTCATCTACCTGGAATATATTCTCGTCGAAAATGACATCTCTTCTTTCAATTACTCTTCTTTGTTCTTTACTGTAAAGTCGATATGCTTTTGAGACTAGGGAATAGCCTACCATTATGTACTCCTCGCCTCTCTTTTCGAACTTACGTTTATGGGTTTTGTTCAATGCTACACAATAAGAACCAAAAGTTCGTAAATGACTTACATTTGGTTTCTTGCCATGCCATATTTCGTAAGGTGTCTTCTCTTTCAGATGCTTTGTGGGACTTCTGTTTCGCAAATAAGCCGCAGTCATTATTGCTTCTGCCCATAAATTTTCACTCACACCTGCATGCAACATCATGGTTCTTGCCATTTCTACCAGAGTTCTATTAGCACGTTCCGCCACACCGTTCTGCTGAAGACTATACGGAACTGTTAACTGTCTTTTGATGCCATTATTCTTCAAATATTTGTCAAATTCTCTGTTGATATATTCGCCACCGTTGTCACTACGAAGTGCCTTTATCTTCTTACCAGTCTGTTTCTCTACGAGACTTCGGAATTCTTTGAATTTTGCAAAAACTTCATCCTTCGACTTCAAAAAATATATAAATATTCTGCGTGATTTATCATCTATGAAGGTTAAGAAATATTTTGAACCACCAACGGATGGAACTTGGATCGGCCCGCATACATCACTATGTATTACTTCCAATATTTCATTCGCTGAAGTTTCTGACTGTTTCGGGAACGGTAGTGTATGGACTTTTCCAAGCATACAACTTTTGCACTTCGTATCATTTGATGTTTGGTCGATTTTCATGCCTCTTACCATTTCCTTGGAATTGAGTTCACCCAAACTTCTGTGGTTTAAATGACCGGTACGGTACGATTATGCCATAGATTTTCTGTCATCATAAATACCTTCTCTTGACGATTTTCTAGCACAAACATGTCATCAATTTTTAACGCTTTCAATATAATTTCATTAGATTTCGTTGTAATGACAGCACTCGACTTGGTAAACGTGGCTTTTAATCCCTGGTTCACTGCCTTACTAATGGAAATAAAATTTGCTTGTAGCTCTGGAGAATACAACACATTTTGCAATTTGATTTCACAATGTTCAGTTTTTACCAAAACTTCTCCTCTGCCTACAGCTCTCAAAAAATTATCACCAGCCAATACAATTCGTTCTTCATGTTCCTCGAATTCGGTAAATAATCTTCTGTCATTGCACATGTGTGCAGTTGCCCCACTGTCCAAATACCACAGCGATTTATTCAGCTTACCTGCTTCTGCAACTGCTATCATTGTGAATGACTGATGTTTATTCTTGTTCTGATTTGCTTCGCACTTATTTGCATAATGCCCAATTTGGCCACATGAAAAACATTTTCCTTTGAACTGCTTCTTCTTTTCATTCTTACCTTGAACTCTGTTCTTTGGTTTATATCCGGAAGCTTCATCGCCCGTTTCTCGGTGTCTATTCGATTTTGCAGCAAAAACTTGTTGTTCTGACAATTCATCCTTTTCCAACTGGATTTTTCTCTCGGCTTCTTCTAGCAGTTTCTGCTTTAGCGTTGAAAAACTCGGCAACTTGTCTCGTGTCTCTATAGCCACCACGAAATTTTCATATTGTCTGGGAAGGCTCGTCAATAAAATAATGGACAACAACTCCTCCTGGATCTGTATCCCAATTTCGGCTAGCTTCTCCGATATTTCCACAAATTCATTCAGGTGTTGCGACATCTTACCATTATCGTTCATTTTCAAGCCCAACATCTTTTTGTATAATGCCACTTTCTGCATTGGCCCTTGAGGTTTGTGGACTTCTTCCAGCTTTACCCACGCCTCTAACGATGTTTTGCAATTCTTGATAACATTCAGTTGAGATGGTTTCACACTGAGATAAATTGTTGCAAGCGCCTTCTGGTCATCTTCCATCAATTTTGCTGTCCCCGCATCATTCTTCGATGGATCAATTTTCGTCTTCCCGCTGACAATTTCCCATTGTCCGCAATGAATAAGCACACTCTTCATTTGGATACGCCAGCTTTCATAATTGCCTTCATCAAGCTTTTCAATTTGGCACATGGAATTCATTTTTACAAAAATTAATTTTTCACAATTTCAATATGTCACAATATTCACAAAAAATTCAAAGGCTGGTGCCCATAACCTGTTAGTTTGAATCGTTTTTATTGACTGAATAAATATTTTCAATGCATACATACAAATTAGGAAAATTGACAAATTCATATTTCAATGCCTACTAGATACATTAATGCCTTCTAAGGCCAAAATACAAAGTGTGTGAAACATACATGTTGCTGTGCAATACAATTGAATTATAACTCCAATAAGTATTTGGAGACTCCATATTTTTTAATACAGCTGTCCCTATTTGCCCCCCGGTAACTTATTCCTGAAAAACGGGAAGCACGTTTATATTGGAGCTAAACCTAAACTTCGACCCATATTACACATTTTTTGCAAGGAGGTATTTTATGTACTGAGAACTCAAAATGCAAAATCACAGCCAAATCGGTTGGAAAATTTGGCCAAAATAGTTCAAAATTCCGAAAATCTGGAGGTACGTTTATTTGGAGGCTATACCTAAACGTAGCCTAACCAACCTAAATTGAACATTATTTGCAAGAAGGTATTTTGTTCACTTAGTATTCAAAATGCAAAACTACAACAAAATCGGTTGGAAAATTTGGCTAAAATCGTCAAAATTCCGAGAATCGGGCGGTACCTTTATGTGGGGGCTATAACTAAACGTGGACCCATATTAAACATTTTTTGCGAGGATGTGTTTTTTTCACTAAGAACTTAAAATACAAAATTTCAATCATTTGGTTTGGAAAATTTGTCTAAATTCTTTTAAATACCAAAATTCGGGTGGGCTAAAAAATTTTTCTATCTCTTTGCTTCGTTATAAATCTATGTATAAAATTTCGAGGCTGTAGCTCGATTAGAACTATTATTATCACTCCTTTCCATACAAGTGGGACCACTGTGCGGTCTCGATGTGTGACATAAAGCATGAGTTTGGTTGCGGATTTGTAGTTGGTCGGAGGTTAAAACACCTCGTCTCCAGCTTCACACCCGTGAATGAAAAACTTTGCTGCAATTCGACTAAAAGCAAAATTCTTCAACATCAGCTTTATTTGCGCTCACAAACATCTGACAATGGCATGAGGTTGATAGACTTCGCAGCGGCAAAAAACATGGTAGTTAGCAGCACCAGATTTAAACATCTTGACATCCATAAGGGACACCTGTTTGTCTCCAGATCAGAAAACAAGAAATCATATTGATATCGTTGTGATAGATGGAAGACATTCATCGAGCGTGTTGGATGTGCGCTCGTTCCGAGGCGCAAACATTGATTCGGACCACTACCTTGTTGCAGCAAAGCTACGCACCCGGTTAAACATAGCAAACAAAGTACGAACAGACAAAACACGAAAGTTAGACATCGGTAAGCTGTAATCACAACAGATAGCCACAGCATATTCCACTCAACTAGCCCAATTGCTTAATCAAAGCACTCCTCATCCCGATAACATATCAGCGCAATGGCAAAGCATTGCCCACTCCATGCAAATAGCCGCGAAATCCATACTTGGATACCAGAGACCTCCACCAAGGAATCCATGGTATGATCAGGAGTGTCCTGCTGCCACCGAAGAGAAAAATGCGGCATATTGGGCTACTTTACAATCCGTAGCAACGCGTAGCGCACGAGAGAGATACAGGGAGAAAAGGAGAGAGGAGAAACGTCTTTTCCGCAGAAAAAAGAGAGAGATGGAAAAGCGGGAGTGTGAAAAAATCGAGATGTACAGGAGCCAGACTGAAGTCCGAAAATTCTACCAAAGAGTCAAGCATCAAACTGATGGCTTTGGTACAGGCACATCCTTCTGTAGAGACCAGCAAGGTAATTTGGTAACTGATACAGATAGTGTACTCAGGATATGGAAAGAACATTTTTCAAATCTGTTGGTATCCAATAGCAGCGAAGACGACGAATGTATACCGCCCAGCCAAGATGAGGTAAGGACAGCAATAAATCGGCTGAAGGATAAAAAGGCAGCAGGGGCCGATGGCTTACCAGCCGAGCTGTTCAAAACCGGAGGCGATACGCTGATAAGGTATATTCATCAGCTAGTTATCACCATCTGGCAGGAAGAACGAGTACCCGACGATTGGAACCTGAGTATCCTGTGCCCAGTCCATAAGAAAGGAGATAAGACTGTATGCTCTAACTACAGGGGCATAAGTCTACTCCCTATTGCCTACAAGATCGTGTTAGGGATATTGTGCGAACGACTAAAGCCTATGGTCAACGAGATAATTGAACCATACCAATGTGGCTTTAGACCTGGCAAGTCCACCATTGACCGGATATTTACCCTGCAGCAAATCCTGTAGAAGACCCAAGAGATGCAGATCGACACCTACCACCTTTTTGTCGATTATAAAGCAGCCTTCGACAGCCCACTACGTTAAAAGGTGTTCCAGGCCATGTCTGAATTTGGTATCCCCGCAAAGCTCATTCGGCTTTGTAAAATGACTTTAACTGTTAACAGTTAAAATAGGAAAGAACCTCTCCGAAGAATTTTGTACCAAAAGAGGTTTCAGGCAAGGAGACAGTCTCTTGTGTGATCCCTTCAACATCCTGCTGGGAAGGGTTATTCGGGAGGTAAACGTCAAAAGAAGTGGCACAATCTACAACAATAGCCACATGTTAATTGCTTATGCTGATGATATAGACATCATGGGACGATCAGTAAAAGAAGTAACAGATACCTTAATGAAGGTCGAAGGAGAATCTGCTAAAGTGGGTCTGGCGGTAAACGGCGGGAAGACTAAGTTGATGGTGTCGACGCGCAATGCGTCCATAGAGATCGGGCCAACTGTTGACGTTGGTTCCTATAATTTTGAGGTAGTAAAAGACTTCGTCTACCTCGGCACCGCCGTAAACACAACTAACGACATCAGTTGTGAAATAAAAAGAAGAATTGTATTGGCCAGCAGATTCTACTTTGGCTTAAGTAAGCAATTTAAAAACAAAGCCACATCTCGTCAAACAAAAATAACACTATACAAAACGCTGATACTACCCGTGCTGATGTATGGTTCCAAAGCCTGGGTACTTGCACAAGCAGATAAGGCAGTGCTTGCTGTGTTTGAGAGAAAAATTCTTCGAAAGATCTACGGACCAATCTGCGTTGACGGTGAATATCGACGTCGCATGAACCACGAGCTGTATCTGCTATACAACGACATCAATATAGTTAAACGTATTGAGATGCAACGATTGCGTTGGCTAGGCCATATCATAAGAATGAGCGATGATGAACCCGCGAAAAAGGCGTATAAATATGAGCCGCTTGGCAGTGTACGCAGAATTGGCAGGCCAAAGAATAGATGGCGCAAACAAGTGGATGAAGAGATGACAAGGCGCGGTATTCCAGAAAGAGAAGCAATAGACAGAGAGAAATGGAGATATTTTCTTAGTTCGGCCTATAGAACAAATGTTCTGTAATGGGCCAGCTAAGTAAATAAGTAAGTACTCTTACCGTGATTCTTCACGTCGAAATTCGTGAAAAATGATTGGACGAAAATATCTACAAGCAAATTTATTTTTTTTGTAAAGTAATTTTTTCAAGTCACTGTAAACAACACAACACAGGGTCGTATGAAAAACTGTCCTAAGTAGGTAAAGGCTAAAAACTGTGAAACTTTCCCAAATTTTTTTCAAATGGCTCCTGGTAACCCGCAGATAGTTTTCGTGCAACCCTAGCAAGAACCTATGTCATTATCTCATGTAGAAGTGGGATACTAACTGCTGAATCGAGAGGTTACCCAGTGGAGTTGTGCCAATTGGACAATATAGTTTGTATGAACAAACTGCGTATACGTAATATCACACGTTTGTTTGACTGAAGGTTCCTAGTGGTCGAAAAAGTTCTACATCAAAAATTGCCAACATAGGTCCAGTGTTGGTATAGCCCCTATATAACGGTACCTCCTAATTTTCGGAATTTTAAGTGTTTTAGCTACCACCCAGCAAAAAAAGTCCTCCCAAAATCATGGGTTTTGTAAAGGATTTTTGGCAGCCGTAACTACTCGCAATCCCCCTTTCTTCCCCATTATTTTTACAAGGGCATGTCGCACTCAGTTTGTAGTTATTTTATGACCACTAGAATAACTAGTTATTCTGTGGCCACTAGAAGTTGAAAAGTAAGTTGAAAAAATTATTTTTTTAGAACAGTTGATGTAGAGATTTTTTTTTAATTTCATCACACTTCTTACTTTTATTTTACTTTATTTTATTTCGCTTGCTGTGCGAGTTGAACACACGAACCCTCTGATTCCTAGCCAAAGACACTACATACTATGCCACGCACACGAACATTAAGGGTTGCTTAAGAACTTAAATGTGCAGTGCACATATGCACCACGAACTGTTATTTTTTAATTAAAAAAAAAACTCGCGTGCCGACAGTGAGCGTTGAACACACAACCCTAGGATTTATAGTCGGACACACACTCACTGTGCCACCGTCCTCATTACTTAGTGAGGAGCAAAGTAAGTAGGTTTGCCTTGTAATTTTTTTAAGAAGTATCCCATTACTTTTCAGATTACTTGTAATGGGAAAAGAAGCTTGTTTACATTACTTTGTAATGGGTTACGTAATGACTAATGGATCCGAATTTTTGCTGGGCAGTAAGTGACTGAACTACCAGTAATTTGACATTTAAGGTTGCCTGCAGCCACAACATTTCTCAACCAAAAAATTTACAACATAGGTCCATGTTTTGGTATAGCTCCCCTATAACGATACTTCTCTGATTTAGGTATTTTGAGGATTTTACCTACACTTTTTTAATTTGAGGTTCCCTGTGATCACTGAACGTATTGATTAAATCGTTAAGAGTATTTAATCCTTCTTTGATTCCTATACCACTGAAGTACATTCGGAGGACGTGTGGACAAAAATACGCACTCGCCCGATGCTCTCCAGTCCCATTTTTCATGTCTGTATGAACTCTATCTAACACTATTATGGCGAGTGGCGGTATCTTGCCCCCAATGTTTTTTATCTTCCTATTTGTTAACTTATTTTCTTGAATTTTCTTTCATTTATACATTTCGTCAAATATGTGAACAAATCATTCACATTTCGCATGCCTGCAATTGACCAAGATTATTGCCAACATTTAGGCAAGGACTTATCGACAACAATTTGCCGCAGATATAAGAATGGTTTGCCAGTAATGACCACTCGAACAATAACTCAGAGCGAAAAACTCATTTTGACCAAAACAATTTCAATTTTATTCAACCTTTTTTATGTATTTCACATCTTAATTCAATGAATTGTATTCATTGAAGTATTTGCAGGAGGAATAATTCCCAACATTTTTCTATTTACCAAGCTTTAAGTAGAAAAGAACGTGTAAATATTGTCGATATGTGTTTTTTGTTGCATGCAATAGAAGAAATTTATTTGTGTCGATTACCCTCAGTGTGGTGGAGTCATAACAATTTACCAACAATTGCTGATGTACAGAGCGCTGCCAACGAATAACTGAAATTTGCCAAAACTCAAATGTTGAATAAAGGCAATCATTTTTTATTGGCAATCGTTTAGCCAACCCAAAATTGTTTTTTATTAACCTCCATTTGGAACTGTAACATCTGTCTCTGTGTCTCTGACTGCATGTAATAGGATAGACAAAATTTCATGCTGGAATAAATTCAAATATTCAATATTTAGAATTTTTTTATGCTGGTGTTGCAATTCCATGAAATTTGTTTTAATAAATAAGTGAACAATGTTAAATGGGGTTATTGTGTTATTGTCCTTTCTGTGCCATTAATTAAATAAACGACAAACTACATATACATACATAAATACATATGCCTGTCAATAGTTGAAAGTTAAATTACCAGTCAAATTGTGAATATTAAATAGAAGTATTCAGATTTGTACCTGAAAAATTTGTTTAAATTAAGAGTAAATCCAGTGGGTCATCGTATATCATGTGGATCAGGATGCCAGGAAGCATGGACTTGTCCACGGAAAACATAGGGTCGCTATAAACAGGACCACAACGAACAACATCGGTATACATTTCCAAAGGATCTTCGAACAGTTGTTGTGTGGTACCGATTTTGTCCAAAATGGCCCGTTTTAGAAGTTCAACTAAATTTGGACAAAATATTAGGAGTTTGGTTGTCCCTTTCAAGAGATATGTATCAAGCATACCATTTTAGTGAAATGTTTTATATTGGGGGTAAGTACGGGGAGTTGTGGACCGGTATTGCCCATCTTCGAACTGTGGACAAAAAAACATGACAAAGTCGAAATTTTGGAACAAATCGGTTGATCAGTTCGAGAGTTATCGTGCTCTCCATCCACTATATATGGTGCCATAGGAGTTTTTTTTACAGCTTTCGAGCTGTTTTCTCAAGAAAAAAACTGAAGACACTTTTATCGCCGTAATTGAGGCTGGAATGCAAGTTGCTTCAACAGAAATCAAAGTGATTTGAGAGCAGGGCCCAATTCCACAAAACTTTTCACTATGCACTTATCAATATTTTTGCAAATTCGGAAATTTTTCTGTTCCACAAAACCATCAAATTTGATTAGTGACAAGTTGTAAATGATAAGTGAAATTTGGCAACATATTTTTCTCTCTTTGAATTTTTTGTTCCACCAACGTTCTATTCTATTCTGCAAAGTGAAAAATTTTAAGTGCAAAGTGTAATTTGCTAAGATTTCGTAAAAATTGTTGACGTTTCGTTCCACAAAAAACTTTGCGTTTTGTTTTTTGCTGAAAAAATATTGATAATTTTGACAACAATTTTCTTGACTACTATACTTTAATTTTAAAGAGCGCTTTTATTGAAATAAAATTCAGAAGCCAGACAAGTAAACATATCGCTCGTTTGCTCAAAAACATAGCTTCAAACTACTTGCTCGAATTCTATTCGTGAGAAAAACTCGCTCGAATTCCAGCGGGAGTCCTCGCGCGGGTGGAAAAAATAAAGCGAGTATACTATATTTCTACTCGTCACTCGCGAAGAATATTTCCGATTTACTCGATTTTACTAGCGAGTGAAACGTACTTAAGAGTACGAGTTTTGGAAGAAAAGACGAGTACGAAATAGAGTAAGATTTTGCCCTAAGAGTAAAATCGAGTATAATCGAGTAGAAAAAAAAAATTATTTATTTTGTTGAGCGTTTGTGTTTACAGAGGTTCGGATCTTCCACCTCCTCAGAACCTACGAACAACCTCCCCCGAAATTCCGAACAACCTCATCCGAACCCCTGTACAACTTGCATATTCCACCTTTATGTTTTTTTTTGCATAGCCAAATAGAAAATGAAGTAAAATAACTCTTCCGAACACCCTCATCCGAACTTTCGAACACCCTAACAACCGCATCCGAACCTACGGCCCAGGTCTTAAAGTGAACTTTTTCGGAATTTTGTGTGTGTGGAAGGAGTCCATATTCGAACCTGACCTATATCTGGTAGATATATGTATTAGGATGTGTAAGGTATGGACCAAATCGGGCACTACCTTCAAGAGTTATCGTGCGTACAATTTTTCCGAACATTTTTGAACTTTTTTGAGGGAGGTACCGAAGGAGTGGATCGATATGGGTTATCATCGAACTTAAACTAAGTTTGGGCCAAATTTTGGACCGAATTGGCAGATCCACAATACGCGGTGTCATAGGATATTGGAACCTCATCTTAGTCTGGTAGAAATTCCATTATGTGCAATGTATGGACCAAATCGGTTACTCCCTTCAAGAGTTATCGAACTTTTGTGGGGGAGGTACCGGAAGGAGTGGGCCGATACAACCCATCTTTAAACTTGAACTAAGTTTTCACAAAATATTAGGAAAGTCAAATTGTGGACCATTCGTCCAAACATACTTGGGGTCTAGAACAATTATTTCGATGAGGCACATTTGCCTCGTTAGCATAAATGCTGAGGATATAAAAAGTTCCATGAAGCCATGCAACATATCGCTACAACGAATTTTGGCAAAAATCTTAGAAAAGAGGAAAACAATGTACAAGCGTTTGTCATGAAAGCCATACAAAGATTTGAACAAAAAATTCAACTTTGTAAAAAAACAACTTGCATTTGAAAGAGGAAATAAGTTAGAGGATAGCGAAGCCGCCCCACAGTCGATGTGTCTGAGGAGCCTTCCTAAACCAAAGGCGAAACATGCATGTCACACTGTGGTGATTGTGTGGGTTCGTATCGTCGGCTTTCCTTTTTCAAAAAGCATCTTGGTCAGTAAGCTCGTCTCTAACGAGAAATTAATTAAAAAAATTAATAAAAAATGACCTTCGCCTAATAGGCAAAATTTTCAAATAAAAATAAAAATCAGCTTGAGCCAGGCTGGGGTTCGAACCCACGTCCTTGAAAAACACATGGAAAAAAGTGTTGTCACGGCGTGTTAGTGTTCAGAACCAAACTCATAACTTTCAAAGGCGACGCTAAGCGTTTGTCATGAAAGCCATACAAAGATTTGAACAAAAAATTCAACTTTGTAAAAAAACAACTTGCATTTGAAAGAGGAAATAAGTTAGAGGATAGCGAAGCCGCCCCACAGTCGATGTGTCTGTGGAGCCTTCCTAAACAAAAGGCGAAACATGCATGTCACACAGTGGTGATTGTGTGGGTTCGTATCGTCGGCTTTCCTTTTTCAAAAAGCAACTTGGTCAGTAAGCTCGTCTCTAACGAGAAATTAATTAAAAAAATTTACAATGAAGACTCGTAAATGCAGGGAAATCTAAGTTGACTCTACAAGCCGCATGATTGAAAATAAAAGAAACATATATTCCTCACAAATCCATAGGACCATAGTCACTGATGACATCCACAAGGTATTGCGTAATAATACCCGGTAACCTCGAAATTGCTGGACTGGAATAACCATCATGTTGCCTGGTCTGACAAATGACGTCATCTGGCATCCCATCGTTTCTCTTGGGTCAGACCATCTCAGCACAATTGTCTCCATTAGCAGACCTCCCGATTTCATCACCTCTAAACGCCACACTGTCATCAATCACGGGAAAGCTTATAATCACCGTTTAAGGGATCTGCCGAGAGGACGTTCGAGGCATCATCACCGCTGCAGACGCTCGTCATATACATACCTGCTGGTCGAATACCCGAAGTGAGACCAAATTTCCCAGCAGAGGGGACAGGATTAGCTAATGAGCTTCGTCGTGCCAACCCCCGTGACTCCAGAGTCAGAGAGTTGACACCGGTAGTTAACAGGTTGGTCGGTAAGCATTAACGGAACAAGTGGCTAAATCATCTGGAGAGTTGCAACATTGGAGCCGGAATAAGTGAATTGTGGGCAACGGTTAAGTCAATCTCGCACCCTGGAAAGAAAAGGACCTCAGTCACGTTTGGTGACGTTACGCTTACTGATGCGAAAAGGTGCGCATGTTATTTCAAGCGACAGTTTGTCGAGCACCCCTGGAGTGGCAGGGCTGAGAGAAGATTACTCCGTCGCATTAGATCTCTTCCTGCCTAGGATGCACCACCAGGCTAAATCATCCATAGCATTGGGCCCTGATGGAATCTCCATAGTAATGCTGAAACTGGTCGTCACTTCGCTAGCCAGCCACATCGTCCCGAATTCTTGCAAAATGGGCAGGATGATCCCGCCACTGAAGACAGGCAAGGATGCCAGCAAAGGTGAATCGTACAGGGTGATTTCGCTTTTGTCGCACGTAGCAAAGTCCCTTAAGGCTTTACACCTCCCCAGCTTTAGAAATAGCTATCCAGTTGCCGATCATCAGCATGGGTTCCGTAAGCAACAGCGCTGCACGACATCTTCACACATATAGTCAAAGACTCATCCAGAACAAGCCGTGTTATTATGATGGTGGCGCTTGATTTTGATACTGTCAAGCACTCCATGCTGTTTGAGAACATCCATTAGACTATCCTGCGGTCAAGTTCGAAACGTTGGATAATCAATTATATGTGTGGACGCCAGGCGTACATGGAATTCAGGAATAAGAAATCGACGGCCCGTAGAGTGAAACAGGGAGTTACTCAAAGTAGGGTGATAACTTCGGAGTTGCTTAACCTCTATCTCTGCTGTACCAGAGAACCAATTTTCAGCTGAATCGGACAATAAATGCGACCTGTACGTTGCGAACGGACGGACATGCATAAATCGACTCAAAAAGTGATTCTATGTACATGCCTTGGAGAAGGTATGGTAGTATGTTACATACAAATGAACACAGACATAATACCCCTTACCACAGTGTGGTGTAGGGTATAAAGATGATATTCAGTATATACTGCTCGGGCTCGATGAGAGAAAGGTAGCTTTAAATCTGCTGAAGAATAATAAGGCTGCATCAGTCGATGGTTTACCAACCGAGATATCAAGTCTGGAGGCGACGCGGCGATGAAGTGTGTGTATCATTCTGTTAGCAGCAACAGACAGGAGGAATGCGTAGCCGCTGGTTGGAACGAAGGATGCTCAAAATTTTGTTCAAAATTTTTGGTGGAAAAATTTTGTTTAGTGACCACTAGGAACTCTAAGTACCAAGTTACAACTAATTTTGAAGGAAAATGTGACTTAAATCCTCAAAATGCCGAAAATTGGGAAATACCGTTATATGGGGGCTATACCAAAATATTAGCCGTTATTACCCACGGACCCAGACTGAGTTTGTGCAAAATTTCAGAAACATATCTTCATTCATTTGAAAGTTATGATTTTGCGCCGCTAGATCAGTAATTTCGACCACTGTGCGATGAACTACGCGATGTCTCTTGGCTAGGCCATGAATAAAAAACTTATAAATACGGGTCTCATGGCGTACACGCAGAACGGGAAGGACAAAACGCCAAAATGGTGATATCCAAAATTAGGAAACGATAACAACCATTAGATATGCGTGGAAATCTATTTTTAGTTCAGCTTATAGGACAAATGTTCTGTAAAGGATTACATAAGTAAGTAAGTAGGAAGCATACTGAATCCTTGCCTAATTTGGGTTTAACTCCTCTAGGTTTTCTTCGATAACAGTTCTACGTTTCCATCGCTTCCTTTATCAATTTAAACCTATTTAGAATTACGAATTGTATTCGAAAATTAAACATACCTTACAACTGTACATAATTGATTACTTACTTAGATGGCTTTTGTATTAAACAGAACGTCTTGTTCCATAATCCGAACTAAGAATAGATTTCCAAACGCACCGATCTTTTACTTTATTTCTTCAATTGTGGATGCCATGTTCTGTGCTATCTTCTTCAACTTGGTCCTTCCATCGGAGTTTTGGCCTTCCCTTTTTGGCGGGGGCATCTTTATCCATCCTGCTGACATGTCGATGTCGGTCGGCTGGTATAGCTCGTGTATAGCTACGACGTCGATATTCACCGTCAACGCATATTGGTCCATAAATCTTTCGAAGAATTTTTCTCTCAAACACACCAAGTTCTGCCTCATCTGCTTTCGCAAGTACCCATGCTTCAGATCCATACATAAGTACGGGTAGCATCAGTGTCTGGTAGAGCGTAAGTTTTGTTTGACGAGAGGTGGTTTTACTTTTAAACTGTTTACTTAGACCAAAGTAGCATCTGTTGGCCAATATTATTCTTCTTTTGATTTCAAAACTGATGTTGTTCGTTTTATTTATGGCGGTGCCGAGGTAAATAAAGTAATTTACTACCTCAAAATTGTAGTTCTGAACATCAACAGTTGGTCCGAGTCTACTGGACGTCTTGCGTGCTGATACCATAAACTTTGTCTTATCGCCGTTGAATGCCAGACCCACTTTGGTAGACTCTTTTTCAATTTTCGCAAAGGTGGCTGTTACGGATCGAGTTGATCGACCTATTATATCAATATCGTCTGCGTAGATTAAGATTTTCTATATTTCCAATTACGTACATTACCAGATTGTTGTTATTGCATTATGTAATACATAATCTCTTAAACTCTACCCTATTTACCACTCAACTTACATAAGAATTCCAATCCATTTTTACCCATAAGATTTTATGATGAAATTCTGTAATGGATATTATTTTTTTCACCCATCCAAATATTTTCACGGAATATGTGTGTTTTGTATTCAACAATCTGTTCATGCCCTCCGCTTACTCACAGGCCCTTAATAACGTTAATTGATATTAGCACCTAATTAGATTAGAAACTTTTACGATTATTCCGAACATCTGGGATTTCGTTTGTGTAAGCTCAGCAGAAACAAAAACCAAGTATTCTCCTTGGAGAGATGTGTTGAATATTATTAACTCAATGTGTGTGGTTGTTTTTGTTGACCTTTCTATAACATTTCGGTAGACACCGTCGTCACCGTCTTTGTCATCATCCCGAAGAGGAGCTCCGTGAAATGCTTACGTATGTGTTTACATTAATGAATAAATAAACATACATATGAAATGTAGAAACAAAAAGCTATTAAAATAAGATTTCATTGTTGCGCCGCAGAGTCATGAGCATTGTGATGGTATAAGACGCTTAGCTAGCTGTTGTCTGGCCTACATGCAACAATGTATATTTTGGACGCCCTTCTTTATAAACAAAAGGGAAATACCTTTCAAAAGACAAAGAAAAAACAAAACAATCGTCATCTACTTTAGATGAGCCATAAAAGCAGAAACGTGCTAACCCCCTTCACCCCGGTTAACAGAAAACATAGCTGAAAATTACTTTAATTAGTCGAAATAAAATGAGAAATTGTTTCCTAAAATTGTACCACGTATTCCCAGCATGTGCCAAATGGGAATTCCAAGACAGTGACATTGATTCGGTCGAAGAACTCCCAAATGGTTATATTCACTTAAGAGAGTGTTGTTGGTGGTGAGATTTCTGTGAATTTAACCCTTAAGATTTTTAAGGGTAACATTTTACTAACATTTCAAGAGATTAATAAATAAACGTGGATTTCTTAAAGATTTTTGGCAACATCCAAAGAGGGAAATAAACGTGGATTTTTTAAGATTTTTGGGAACATTCAAAGAAGCAAATAAACGTGGATTTTTAAATATTTTTGGGAACATCCAAAAAGGCAAATAAACGTGAATTGTTTGAAGATTTTTGGGAACATCTAAAGAGGAAAAGAAAGGTGGTTTTTGAAAGATTTTTGGGAACATCCAAAGAGGCAATAAACGTGGATTTTTTAAAGATTTTTGGGAACATCCAAAGAGGCAAATAAACGTAAATTTTTTAAAGATTTTTGGGAACATCCAAAGAGGCAAATAAACGTGGATTTTTTAAAGATTTTTGGGGACATTCAAAGAAGCAAATAAACGTGGATTTTTAAATATTTTTGGGAACATCCAAAAAAGGCAAATAAACGTGAATTGTTTGATGATTTTTGGGATCATCCAAAGAGGCAAACAAACGTGGATTTCCTAAAGATCTTTGGAACATCCAAAGAGGCTAATAAACGTGGATTTTTTAAAGGGTTTTGGAAGCATCCAAAGAGGATAATAACATGGATTTTTTAAAGATTTTTGGGAACATCCAAAGAAGCAAATAAACGTGTATTCTTTAAAATTTTTTGGGAACATCCAAAGAGACAAATAAACATGGATTTTTTAAAGATTTTTGGAACATCCAAAGAGGCAAATAAACGTGGATTCTTTAAAAATTTTTGGGAACATCCAAATAGGCAAATAAACGTGGATTTTTTTATAGATTTTCGGGAGCATCCAAAGAACCTAATAAACGTGAATATTTTAAAGATTTTTGGTGGACGTGGATTTTTTAAAGATTTTTTGGACGTGGATTTTTTAAATATTTTTGGGACTTGGATATTTTAAAGATTTTTGGGACGTGGATATTTTAAAAATTTTTGGGACGGGAATTTTTTAAAGATTTTTTTAGAAGTGGATTTTTTTAAAGATTTTTGAGACGTGGATTTTTTTTAAAGATTTTTGGGACGTGTTTTTTTTGGACTTGGATATTTTAAGGATTTTAGGGATATTTTAAAGATTTTTGGGACGTTGGTATTTTAAAGATTTTTGTGACTTGAATTTTTTAAAGATTTTTGAGACGTGAATTTTTGAAAGATTTTTGAGACGTGGATTTTTTTAAAAGATTTTTGGAACGTTCATTTTTTAAAGATTTTTGGAACGAGGATATTATAAAGATTTTTGAGACGTGGCTTTTTTTAAAAGATTTTTGGAACGTTCATTTTTTAAAGATTTTTGGAACGAGGATATTTTAAAGATTTTTGAGACGTGGATTTTTTTAAAAGATTTTTGGGACGTGTATATTTTAAAATTTTTTAACATCGACTTTTTAAAGACGTGGGTTTTTTTTAAATATTTTTGGGATTTAGACTTTTAAAAGATTTTTTGGAGCGTATATTTAAGGTTTTTGGAACGCGATTTTTTTAAAGATTTTTGGACGTGGATATTTTAACGATTTTTGGGACGTGGGTAATTTAAAGATTTTTGGGACATACATAGATTTTTTAAAGATTTTTGAGACGTGGATTTTTTTAAGATTTTTAAGAAGTGGTTTGTTTTTTTTAAGATTTTTGGGACGTGGGTTTTTTTAAGATTTTCAAGACGTGGATTTTTGGTGAACTTGGATTTTTTAAAGTTTTTTTTGGACGTGGTTTTTTAAAGTTTTTTTTTGGGCGTGGATTTTTTAAAGTTTTTTTTGGACGTGGTTTTTTAAAGTTTTTTTTGGACGTGGTTTTTTAAAGTTTTTTTTTGGGCGTGGATTTTTTAAAGTTTTTTTGGACGTGGTTTTTTAAAGTTTTTTTTTGGGCGTGGATTTTTTAAAGTTTTTTTTGGACGTGGGTATTTTTTTGGGACATGGATTTTTTAAATATTTTTAGGACGTGGGTATTTTAAAAAATTTTGAGACGTGAATTTTTTAAAGATTTTTGAGACGTGTATTTTTTAAAGATTTTTGGAACGTTGATTTTTGGAACGAGGATATTTTAAAGATTTTTGGTACATGGATTTTTAAAGATTTTTGGGACGTGGATATTATAAAAATTTTTAATATGGACTTTTTAAAGACGTGGTTTTTATAGGTTTTTGGGATTTAGACTTTTAAAAGATTTTTTGGAGCGTATTTTTAAGGTTTTTGGAACGCGAATTTTTTAAAGATTTTTGGACGTGGATTTTTTAAAGAGTTTTGGGACGTGGGTATTTTAAAGATTTTTGGGACATGGATTTTTTAAAGATTTTTGAGACGTGGACTTTTTAAGATTTTTAATACGTGGATTTTTTTAAAGATTTTTTGGACGTGGATTTTTTAAAGTTTTTTTGGACGTGGATTTTTTAAATATTTTTAGGACGTGGGTATTTTTTTGGGACATGGATTTTTTAAAGATTATTCAGACGTGGATTTTTTAAAAATTTTTTGAGACGTGAATTTTTTAAAGATTTTTGCGACGTGTATTTTTTAAAGATTTTTGGGACGTGGGTATTTTAAAGATTTTTGGGACATGGATATTTTAAAGATTTTTGGTACATGGATTTTTTTTAAAGATTTTTGGGACGTGGATATTATAAAAATTTTTAACATGGACTTTTTAAAGACGTGGGTTTTTTATAGGTTTTTGGGATTTAGACTTTTAAAAGATTTTTTAGACGGTATTTTTAAAGGATTTTGGAACGTGAATTTTTTAAAAATTTATGGACGTGGATATTTTAAAGATTTTTGGGACGTGGGTATTTTAAAAATTTTTTGGGACATGGATTTTTTAAAGATTTTTAAGACGTGGTTTTTTTTAAGATTGTTAAGACGTGGATTTTTTGAAGATTTTTCTATTCAATTCAATAAACTTTATTTTTTTCGAATTCAGTATAATTTAAATTTAGTAGTATACAAATTTTTATAAATTTATAAAGTTGTACAGCATGGTTTTTTTAACCGTCTGCCGGAATTTTGAGTTTAAAATTTTTAATAATTGAACTCGTTAATTAGATAGATTTTTTAAAGATTTTTGAGACGTGGATTTTTTAAGATTTTTAAGAAGTGGAGTTTTTTAAGATTTTTGGGAAGTGGGTTTTTTAAGATTTTAAGACGTGGATATTTTAAAGATTTTTGGGACGTGCATTTTTTAAAGATTTTTGGGACATGGATTTTTTAAAGATTTTTGAGACGTGGATTTTTTAAATATTTTTAGGACGTGGATATTTTAAAGATTTTTGGGACGTGTAGTTTTTAATGATTTTTGGGACATGGATTTTTTAAAGATTTTTGAGACGTGGATTTTTTAAAGATTTTTGAGACGTGAATTTTTAAAAGATTTTTGAGGCGTGGATTTTTTAAAGATTTTTGGGACGTGGATTTTTTAAAGATTTTTGGGACATGGATTTTTTAAAGATTTTTGGGGCGTGGATTTTTTAAAGATTTTTGGGATATGGATTTTTTAAAATTTTTGGGACATGGATTTTTTTTAAAATTTTTGGGACATGGATTTTTTTAACATTTTTGGGACGTGGGTTTTTGTAGGTTTTTGGGATTAAGTCTTTTAAACGATTTTTTGGAGCGAATTTTTTAAGGTTTTTTAAAGATTTTTGGACGTGGATATTTTAATGATTTTGGGACGTGGGTTTTTTAAGATTTGTAAGACGTAGATTTTTTAAGATATTTGAAGATATTTTTAAAGATTTTTGGGACGTGGATTTTTAAAAGATTTTTGGGACGATATTTTTTAATGTTTTTTTGGTACGAGGATTTTTTGAAAGATTTTTGGGACGATATTTTTTAAAGGGTTTTTTGGGACGCAGTTTTTAAAGATTTTTGGACGTGGACACCGATAAAGATTTTTGGAGGTGGATTTTTTTAAAGATTTTTGGAATGTAAATTTTCAAAGGTTTTTGGAACGTGGATTTTTTAACGACTTTTGGGATGTGGATTTTTTTTAAAGATTTTTTGAGCAAACAAAGATGTTAATAAAAGTTTAATTTTAAACGATTTTTGAAACTATCGAACGAAGCTAATAAATGTGGATTTTTAAAAGATTTTTGGCACCATACAAAGAGATCCGTTAACGCGGATTTTTTTAAAGATTTTTGAAACATCCAAAGTGGCGAATAAACGTTGATATTTTGAAGATATTTGGGACGCGGATTTTTTAAAGATTTTTGGAATGTGGATTTTTTAAAAATTTCTGCGATGTGGATTTTTTGAAAATTTTTGGACGTGGACTTTTTAAGTTTGTAGTCCTTTTTATAGAGACAAAAGTTACAACTTTGGCTTGGTTTGCTGGGTTTGAGTGTCATTTATCAATTTTCCATGACTACCTTTACATAGCTTTTTTTTATTTGCCTAACATCTGCTTTTCTGTGAACGAAAGAATGAAATTATGCATGCAATAATTGCTCATTACATTTGTCTAATTAAACTGAAACGTTTGTTTCCAAACAAACATCAGACTGCAACTCAAAGATGTTATATGTATGTTCGAACAAAACGTTCATTCGTTCATTCATCCATTCATTAACTCATGAATGCTTTTGAGAGAAGGCAAAACAAAAGCCATCAAATTCAATTGATGGTCAAAAGTAGTCAATGCCATTCAGTATTTCCGGATAATGTTAACAACAGCTTTTGTTTTATGAATCCTATTCGGTCGAACAAAGTGGATTTATTAAAAGTTTTATTGTCCCTAATAGACAATAAAGTCGTTTATGAGTAGCAGGAAAGAAAATCGAGTAGCATAAGTTAGAAGTACTTAGGTAGGAGAGCAAATAGGCTTTGTACTCTAGTTTGACTTTGTATTGCTAAAAGTCAATATTTAATGAATGAGATTTTTGGAAGACCAAAAGAGGCTAATAAATTCAAATTTTGTGGGAGACTAAAAGAGGCTAATAAATGTGCAGATTTAAAGGCATTAACAAAATGTCAATAAATGTGGATGTTTTAAAGAAATTAAGGAGCAACCGAAGAGGATTTTTTAAGATGTTTTAAGAGAAACCAAAGAGTATAATAAATGTTGGTTTTTAATGGTTTTTGAAACCAACCGGAAATTACATGGCGGTCAATTCCTAGGCCGTGGGGTTTCTAAAGATTTTGCGATGTGAGTTTTTTAACATTTTTGGGATATGAATTTTTTAAAGTATTTTAGTATGCAGAGTTTTTAAAAATTTTTTGGATGGGGATTTTTTTAAGTTTTTGGGACGTGGATTTTTTTAAGATTTTTGGTATGTGGATTTTTCAAAGATTTTTGGGACATGGATTTTTTAAAGATTTTAAGGACGTGGATTTTTTAAAGATTTGTAGGACGTGGATTTTTTAAAGATTTTTAGGACGTGGGTTTTGAAAGATTTTTGGGACATGGATTTTTTAAAGATGTTTAGGACGTGGGTTTTAAAAGATTTTTGGGACATGGATTTTTTAATGATTTTTGGGACATGGATTTTATACATTTTTGGAAAGTGGATTTTTTAAAGATTTTTTTGAACGAAGAATTTTTAAACATTTTTAGGACGTGGGATTTTGAAAGATTTGTAGGACGTAGATTTTTTAAAGTTTTTTACGACGTGGATTTTTTAAAGATTTTTAGGGCGTAGATTTTTTAATGTTTTTTAGGACGTGGATTTTTGAAAGATTTTTAGGACGTGGATTTTTAAATATTTTTGGACGTGGATTTTTAAATATTTTTTGGACGTGGATTTTTAAATATTTTTTGGACGTGGATTTTTAAATATTTTTTGGACGTGGATTTTTAAATATTTTTTGGACGTGGATTTTTAAATATTTTTTGGACGTGGATTTTTAAATATTTTTTGGACGTGGATTTTTAAATATTTTTTGGACGTGGATTTTTAAATATTTTTTGGACGTGGATTTTTAAATATTTTTTGGACGTGGATTTTTTAAAGATTTTTTCGACGTGGATTTTTAAATATTTTTTGGACGTGGATTTTTAAATATTTTTTGGACGTGGATTTTTAAATATTTTTTGGACGTGGATTTTTAAATATTTTTTGGACGTGGATTTTTAAATATTTTTTGGACGTGGATTTTTAAATATGTTTTGGACGTGGATTTTTAAATATTTTTTGGACGTGGATTTTTAAATATTTTTTGGACGTGGATTTTTAAATATTTTTTGGACGTGGATTTTTAAATATTTTTTGGACGTGGATTTTTAAATATTTTTTGGACGTGGATTTTTAAATATTTTTTGGACGTGGATTTTTAAATATTTTTTGGACGTGGATTTTTAAATATTTTTTGGACGTGGATTTTTAAATATTTTTTGGACGTGGATTTTTAAATATTTTTTGGACGTGGATTTTTAAATATTTTTTGGACGTGGATTTTTAAATATTTTTTGGACGTGGATTTTTAAATATTTTTTGGACGTGGATTTTTAAATATTTTTTGGACGTGGATTTTTAAATATTTTTTGGACGTGGGTTTTTAAAGATTTAAGTTTGTTGTTAAAGTTTTTGAGACGTGGATTTTTTTAAGATTTTTAGGACGTGGAGTTGTTAAAGTTTTTGAGACGTGGATTTTTTTAAGATTTTTAGGACGTGGAGTTGTTAAAGTTTTTGAGACGTGGATTTTTTAAAGATTTTTGGGATTTTTAAATATTTTTTGGACGTGGATTTTTAAATATTTTTTGGACGTGGATTTTTAAATATTTTTTGGACGTGGATTTTTAAATATTTTTTGGACGTGGATTTTTAAATATTTTTTGGACGTGGGTTTTTAAAGATTTTTAGGACGTGGAGTTGTTAAAGTTTTTGAGACGTGGATTTTTTTAAGATTTTTAGGACGTGGAGTTGTTAAAGTTTTTGAGACGTGGATTTTTTAAAGATTTTTGGGACGTGGATTTTTTTAAGATTTTTAGGACGTAGATTTTTTAAATATTTGTAGGACGTCGATTTTTTAAAGATATTTAGGACGTGATTTTTTTAAAGATTTTTAGGACGTGTATTTTTTAAAGATTTGTAGGACGCGGATTTTTTAAAGATTTTTAGGACGTGTATTTTTTAAAGATTTGTAGGACGCGGATTTTTTAAAGATTTTTAGGATGTGGATTTTTAAGATGTGGATTTTTTAAAGATTTTTAGGACGTTGATTTTTAGGATGTGGATTTTTTAAAGATTTTTAGAATGTGGATTTTTTAAAGATTTTTAGGACGTGGCTTTTTAACAATTTTTGGATAAGGGTTTTTTTAAAATTGGCGTAGGTTTTTTTTAATATTTTTGGGACGTGGATTTTTTAAAGATTTTTAGGACGTGGGTTTTGAAAGATTTTTGGGACATGGATTTTTTAAAGATTTTTAGGACGTGGGTTTTAAAAGATTTTTTGGACATGGATTTTTAAAGATTTTGGGATGTGGATTTTTTAAAATGTTTGGGACGCGGATTTTTTAAATGGGCGGATTTTTTAATGATTTTTGGGACATGGATTTTATAAATTTTTGGAAAGTGGATTTTTTAAAGATTTTTTTGGACGAGTAATTTTTAAACATTTTTAGGACGTGGGCTTTTGAACGATTTTTGTGACATGGCCAAATCTTTTCCACTAATAAAATAGTTGTTTTAAAATATTAAAACAACAACAATGGGATCAAGCCAGACTATTTTGAAAAAACAAAATTGCAAACGCTATCCCAATAAAAAAACGCCACAATGCTTCAAATTTTTGGGAATGAAAATTTTGGGACATGGATTTTTTTAACAATTTTTAGGCGCTCATTTTCGGAATGATAGCTATATCGACCTTGTGCATACTTCGCAAGTGCAACCGCCGTGCACCTTCTCTAATAAAGATTCGAAATTTAGTGTTTTTGATTGCTGGGGTCGTCAACTTTAGAGCGGTTAATTGTTCCTTTCCTTTATTTTTTCTGAGTGGGGTGTTTGTTATAGGGAAGGGTTATTAACCCAATGACCAACCAAAGTTTTTATGGTTATTATGGGTCGTTTACCCACGTGTTAGCTCATTATCTTACCGGATGTTAAAGGTGACACCACGGGAAGGTCAGTGTCCACGTGAAAGATGTACTAAATTAAGTCCTGGGCTTTGCCATATTAAGCCAGAGATTCAAAAAGACAACTATTAAAACGTGGCAATATATTTTATTTTCTATCGCAACACATGGCGAACGAATTAATGAAAACTTTTCATTATTGTTTACTTTAGTTGCCAACAACTAATGGTTTTCAAAAAATTGCAGCTGTCTCTGCGTTTCTGCTATCCACACTTGACCACACCACAAACATGCATACATACCCACGCCAAACCACTATCCCGCCCTGAGCAACCACAAAAACATCACATCAAACCCAATTAATCTATCATTTTTTCTCTCGTTGCTTGTCATCAACAACATCATCAACATCGCCATACTTACATATACTCCTGGTTGGAATGATTCATTGTACCATCTGGCCATTCAGGAAAACAAACGGTGCGTATACCGTCCTTGCTGGATATATCTTCTGTGGTGTAAAATAACAGCATGGGACACGATATGATGGCCGCAGCTATCCATATGACAGCGGCAATACCCAAATTACTACGTTTGCTCATACGTGGTTTCAAAGGCTTCATTATGGCCACATATCTAGAAGGACAGGACAAGATAAAAAACAACAATAAATTGGGTGTTAAGGACACTCAATGTAAAAGCCAAAAAAGAAAATAAACAAACACAAATTAATGCGACTTTTAAAGGATCTGTAGCGGTAGCAGCAAAACTGAAAACTCAACTTGTTAAAAGTCATTTAACAGTCTATTCCAAATAAATTTCCATCGAGCTGGAAACAAGAAACATTACCCTGTCTCTTTTTGTTTGGTTTTGAGGGTGAACAATTTACTTGTCAGTTTTTATATTTCCATAACAGATTTCCTTGAAAAAATAACAGCAGCAGTAGATTTTGGGTTGTAATAATTTTATTATGCAATTTTCTAGGTTACCTTCTGGGAAATTGTTTTGGTTTTTTTTTTCATTTTCCTAACAAATTTATTGACATTTGAAAAGAGGTTTTCACCATTTCTTTATTAAAAATTGGGGTTAACCTGCAGTCCTTGAGAAAAAAGTGTGTAAGCCTAATTTGAATGAATTAAGGGGGGACGAGTTTTTGTTCATGGGAAAGCCTGAATGGGGTTGGATTTCATTTTAACCCAAAAGATTGTTATGATGTTTTAAACGCTTAGTTTTGTCTAGAGGTGGGTGCTGTCATAGGTTGTGATAGATTGCAGGCAACGGTGTTGATTGGCTTTAGCATGCAAAACTCCGAGACTTATGTATATTTGCCTCACTTTCATTTCATGTGCACACTGATCACCTGTGTACAGTGTCACGGCAGATGGTTCTATGCACTGGTTTAACTCGGAGTGACCTTGGTCCAGGGACATCAACCTCAACAATTATGCATTTGTGTATTTGTTCACTATGGCAACGGCAATATATCCCAGAACATTTCTTCGACATCCACCACATGTCAACATAAGTGAGATCTAATGGATGTGGGACACTTTTGAGGCAGCTCTGGCCTTAGTCGCCATCTGGACTACTGCGAGAGCAGTCATGTTGCTGCTCGATGCGCCACTGTTGTCGTTGAAATAAAAGACACTCCCACAGCCTACCCAACAGCAACAAACGCAGCATCTTATAGTCCGCGTTGTTCTTCAATGCCACAGAAATGCATCATTCCTGCAATTCAATTCGAGCAATCTCCGCAGTTAGCGTGGTTGTAGACTTTATGAGTCGCATAAATATGGCGGTCTCCAAGATTCAGCAAACAAAGCTCACCGTCACCTGTAGCTTACAACGTTGCGATGGTTACAACGCTTTGCGGAAGGAACGACCAAGAAGCGCAGGAGGAGTAGGACTTGCCTTGCTTATACACCAATGTAAATTTTGTATTCGTATAACACCTCCTCACCAAATACGTGTGGTTTTAACACAATTAAGATCCGGATGGTGCTGCTGCTTCAATCATCTTTGCAGCTGCTTTATTATCGACAGGAAGATGACAAGTGTCGGTGTGTATCTATTGGATTTATTCCAAAAAGGTAAATATCTTGAGAACAAAATCACTTTCTGCTGGGTACCGGGACACTGTGACATTGTTGGAAATTAAATTGCTGATGAGCTGACACGTGCAGAATCACAATATTGAAATTGAGGAAACTGTATATCCCCCATTGTGTCACTTCACCAATAAACTCGACAACTTCTACAGCCCAGTTGTGGGATCTCGAGGCATATCTGGCCGGTTATATCGAGTCATAGAACTTCTTCCTTATGTAGGGTGATGACGTAGGGGATGAAAGATACCAAGGAACGGTCCTGTCCGGCTTTAACATGACAAAGCCCAGGATTTATCTTGGTCCCTCTTTCATCTCAAGTGGACACTAAATTCCTCGTGGTGTCACCTTGGGAGCTGCCTTTAACCTGCGTTAAAGATAGCGAGCTAAAATGTGCCGCGCGTTCACCCCAAAAGAACGTAAAAAACTTGGGTTTGGGCGTCGGGTTAGTAGCCCTCCCCTAGGAAAAGCAGCCTATTATGAAAAAACGAAAGAAAAGAAAAACAATTCCCTCTTAAGTTAACGAACCTAGCAAACGTTTTAAGGACCATGATCTGCGAAAATGCACCTGGAATGTTCGCACACTTTATAGAGAAGGTGCAGTATACGCATTGGCAGATGTAATTGAAAAGTACAAGGCCGACATTACTGCCAGGAAATAAGATGGATTGGGAAAGGCGCCACATCTGGTCTCCAGCTTCACCCCAATGAATGAAAGACTCGCTGCAATTCGATTAAACTCAAAGTTCTTCAACATCAGCTTTATTTGCATTCATGCTCCCACGGAAGACAAGGACGAACAGACCAAAGATATATTTTACGTGCGCTTAGAAGAAACTTATGACCGTTGCCCTGCCCATGACATTAAAAATTCTAGGCGATTTTAATGTCAAAATTTGAAAGGAGAATATAGTTGGCCCAACAGTCGGGAAACTCAGTCTCCATAGTGCAACGTCGAGGAATGGAATGAGGCTGATAGACTTCGCAGTGGCAAAAATCATGGTAGTCAGCAGTTTTAAGATTTAAGCATCTCGCTATTCATGAGGTCATCTGGCTGTCTCCAGATCAAAGAACAAGTAATCAAATTGATCATGTTGTAATGGATGGAAGACATTCATCGAACGCGGAAGTTGGACATCGGTAAGCTGCAAACACAACAGATAGCCACAGCATATTGCACTCAACTAGCCCAATTGCTTAATGAAAGCACTCCTCGTCCCGATAATATATCAGCACAATGCCAAAATATTGCCCATTCCATGCAAACAGCCGCAAAATTCATACTTGGATACCAGAGACCTCCACCAAGGAATCCATGGTACGACCAGGAGTGTCGTGCTGCTACCGAAGAGAAAAATGCGGCATATAGGGCTACTCTACAATCAGTAGCAACGCGTAGCGCACGAGAAATGTATCGGGAGAAATGGAGAGAAGAGAAACGTCTTTTCCGCAGGAAAAAGAGAGAAATGGAAAGGCGGGAGTGTGAAGAAGTCGAGATTTACAGGAACCGAAATGAAGTCCGAAAGTTCTACCAAAGAGTGAAACATCAAACTGATAGCTTTGGAACTGGCACATCCTCCTATAGATACCAGCAAGGTAATCGGGTAACTGATACAGATAGTGTGCTAAGGATATGGAAATAGCATTTTTCCAAACTGTTGGTATCTAATAGTAGCGAAGACGATGATACCGCAGATCCAATCCCAGAAGATGGTATAGAATGTATACCGCCCGGCCAAGATGAGGCAAAAACAGCAATCAACCGGCTGATGAATAATAAAGAAGCAGGAGCCGATGGCTTACCAGCCGAGCTGTTTAAAACCCGAGGCGACGCGCTGATAAGGTGTATGCATCAGCTAGTTAGCACCATCTGGCAGGAAGAACGCGTACCCGACGATTGGAACCTGAGCATCCTGTGTCCCGCCCACAAGAAAGTAGATAAGACTGTATGCTCCAACTATAGGGGCATAAGTCTCTTCCAACTATAAGTATTCTCCCTATCGACTACAAGATAGTGTTGGGGCCGACAGGGATAATAATAATTACACTACCCCTGGTAGACGTATTTTTACAGTTACGAATTGATAGCTGTCGGTAAGAGCAGACGGTTTTTCCGTTTTTATACCCTCAGCATTTATGCTTACAGGGTTATATACACTTTCATGATGGTTTTAGATCCCAAGTATGTATGGACGAATTCCGTTTCAGACAATCTGGCTGGCTGGAGCTCACAGACCTCGAACAGATTAACCGATTCGGTCCAACATTTGGCTTTCGTAATATTTTGTCCAAACTTAGTTAAAGTTCGAAGTTGAGCCATATCGGTCCACTCCTTCAGGTACCTCCCCCACAAAAGTTCAAAAATGTTCGGATAATTGGTGCGCACATGTGAAATTTCTACGAGGCAAGATGAGGTTCCAATATGGACTCTAACGGTCCACTCCTTCGGGTACCTCCCGCACAAAGCCATCGACAAAACAAGTTTCATCAGGGGCAAGTCCATAATGAATATATGTAGATTTCGATAATGGGATCCAAATCTATTTTCCCCGAAGAGCATTCCACGGCAATTATCCTTTAAAATAAGCACTTTTTACCCTAAGATCCATTACCTTTCCACTATAGTGGCCTAAAATTGATGTAACTCCGAACAATGATGGAAATCCTCCTTTCCTCCAGGACCCATCTTCCGAAACTATTAATTTAGAAATGACATCGCATGATGCATTGGGAGTATTTCCAATTTATTCGAGTACTTCTTTTTTAAATATTACAACCCCACTTGTTTTGACTGACTCATAAATGCTTTTTAATACCCTCCACCATAATATGGAGGGAATAATTAAAATTGTCATTCCGTTTTTACACGTCCAAATATTCATCGGAGACCCTATAAAGAACATATATTCTCGATCAGGGTAAATTTCAAAGTCGATATAACCATGTCCGCCCGTCCGTCTGTTGAAGTCAAGATACAGCTCGCAATTTTAAAAATAGAGTTTTGTAATTTGGTGCCGACGTTTCTATTATTCCTAGGATGTTTGGTATTGCAAATGGGCTATATTGGTTCACGCTTTGATATAGCCCACCATAGAACAGTACCACCTGATGTTCGGTATTTTGAAGGTTTTAGCGTCATTATCACACCGAAATGGCATTCATATAGTCACCATAGGGCGGTGGCCACAATAACCCCCTGAAAATGCTGACATTTGGTGTTTAGTCTTCGTTGGGGGTGTAAAACTTGCCACCTGAAATTTGTCGGTAAAGGTCCACGTCTTCATATAGCCCCCATAGAGCGGTATCTCCCAATTTTCGGTATTTTGAAGGCTGTCGCCACAAAAACAAACCGAAATGGCTGATATTTGCTATTTAGTCTACGTTGGAGGTAAAAACCTTTCCGACTGAAATTCGTGAGTATGGGTCCATGTTTCGATATAGCCCTCATAGAACGGTACCTCCCGATTTTCGTAATTCTGAAGGTTGTGACGTCAATATCCCGCCGAAATAAATGAAATTTGTTATTTTGTCTGCCATGGTATTACAAAATATTCCAGAAGAGAATTTTCAGTATAGGCTTACATCTTCGTAGAAGCGTACCTCTCGATTTTTGGCATTTTGAAGGTTTTAGCCACAATGTCTTACCGAAATATCGGAAAATTGGTATTAAGTCTTTTTTGAGTCTAAAAACTTTACGCCAGAAATTTGTCGGTATAGATCGACGTTTTGGTATAGTCCCCATAGAACGGAACCTCCGAATATCGGTATTTTGAAGCTTAGCCACATTGTTTTACCGAAATTTGGTGTTCTTCTTCATAAACGAAAGGAAACTAATTGTTCCATTTTACTTCAACACAACTCGTTCTTACTTCTTTCGATATTATTTTTCAGTTCATTAACCGGATACTGGGCTCATTTAAAGTGTCACGAAATTGGAATTAACATTACAATATAAGACCCCTAAAGAATACTGAAAATATTATACCATGTATAATAAAATAGAACAGGAATAATTTTTGTACCATTTTTTGCAACATATTATTTTCTACCTGTACTTTAAAACGAGCCAGCAAAAAATTTCGATTTTTAAAATTTGCAAGTGGCTATAACCCCTTAACAAAAATTTGAAAACAAATTAAATAACCTCTGCGTTTCATTTCCGCCTGGTTATTATAAAGTTTACAAGCGGAATAACAAAACGGATAATATCTAGAATTGAAAACAGAAGTAAGTTACCGAAACATAAATATCAAGCCACGTGCATCTCTAAAACAACCAAAACTGCATAATCGATTTCATTTTTATGAGAAAGTAGCTACCCAGCTAATCTTCTGTATCTCGCGATATTATTCAATTTAATTATTAAATACCACCATTCCATTTATTCCCTAACTACTTCAAACCTTTATCCTAGGAAATGCTTTCGCTATTTATAACCCCAGCATTTATGCTAACGAGGGTATAGAGACTTTAATACGGGCAAAATGTGCTTCATCGAAATAATGATTTTAGGTCCAAAGTATGTTTGGACTAAATCCGTTTCAGACAATTTGGAGTTGATTTAGCCATGTCCGTGGCTGGAGCACACGAACAAACTTTGCTTTAGTGCGGTTCTTTCCGGTACCTCCCCAACAAAAGTTCGAAAATGTTCGGAAAGTTTGTGCGCACGTTAAATCTTGAAGGGACTAACCTATTTGGTCCATACTATGAGCATCGTGAAAGTTCTACCAGACTTAGATGAGGCTCCATTATGGACTCAATTCGTCCACTCCTTCGGGCACCTCCCACACAATATTTCGGAAAAGTTCGGTTTTGGACCTACTCTCGAATCGCTTTGATCTTTGTTGTAACTTGTCCATACACTCTGAGAAAATAGCCTTAAAGGCGCAAAAACCACTACGAGCGAAATGGTTGGAGCGAAACATAACACTCGAACAGATCAGCCGATTCGGTTCAAAGCTTGGACTTCGTAATATTTTGTTAAAACTTAGTTTAAGTTCGAAGATAAGCCGTATCGGTCCACTCCTTCAGGTACCTCCCCCATAAAAGTTCAAAAATGTTCGGAAAAAAAAATTGTGCGCACGATAACTCTTGAAGGGAGTGACAGATTTGGTCCATACTTTGCACATTGTGAAATTTCTACCAGGCATAGATGATGTTCCAATATGGACACTAACGGCACATCCTAATATATCTACCAGATATAGATCAGGTTCGAATATGGACTAGTAATTTCGGATAAGTTCACTTTAAGACCTGCTCTCGAATCGCTTTGATTTTTGGTGAAGCACCTTGCATTCGCTGCATCAATTACGACGGTAAAAGTTTTTTCAGCGGCAGGTCCATACTTCCTGAAAAAACAGTCCGAAAGGTGTAAAAACCCCTACGGCATCATATGTAGCAGCTGGAGAGCACGATAACCCTCGAACTGATCAACCGTTTTGGTCCAAAATTTTGCCTTCCTTATATTTTGTCCAAAACTTAGTTTCAGTTTAAAGATGGGCAATTCCGGTCCACAACTTCCGGTACTTCCCCCCAATATTTAAAGACTGTCACTAAAGCTGTATGCACGATATCTCTTGAACGGGCAACCAATTTGGTCCAAACTTATGATCTCCTAATATTTTGTCAAAATTTAGTTTAACTTCTAAAATCCGGTCCTCTCCTTAGGGTACCACCCCCCACAAAAGTTCAACATTTGTGTCTAAATGTAGTTCTGGGTCTGTTTGAAGATCCTTTGGAAATGTATACCGATGCTGCTCGCTATGGTCCTGTTTACAGCGATATTATGTTTTCCGTGGACAATTCCATGATTCCTGGCATACTGGTCCAAAAGATATACGATGGCCCACTGAAATGACTAGTAGGCGCGATATCTATCGAATATGACTCCCAAAATAAGATCCACTTCCATAATGGACTACATCGGTCCATTCCTTCAAGTACCTCCTCCGCAATACTTTTGAACTTTAATCCTATTACACCATACACACAGCTCTTTCCTATCCTATGACAAAAATCCTATCTCTACCCATAAAAGATATGTTCTAATATAAAAATATGTTGGTACCCAAACAAATAAAATTGAGATATGTTACAAAATGTTGCAAACATATATTTGTTTGAACCCAAATATATTATGCTTGGATCCAAACATACAGTGACTGCCACATAAAATGATGCAACCTGAAATAAAAAAATGTAAACGTTGATAACTTGGAAACGAGTTGAAATGTGCAACAACTTTTGTTCTATACTATAATTGGTTCCTCTATCAGGGCAATACCGTTAAAGACTAGTCTAAATTGGGGCAAGCATGGCTGATAAAGGACTTTCCATATGTCATTAAACTGCTTGTGCGTTCTCTAGAGATGACCGTTAATGATTTTTCATTGGAAAATATTTTCAAAAACTACAAATTTTTAGCCAAATTCCCTACAAAGGGACACTAACTACGACCATGCCAAAATCACGTCAGGAACATCATTCTTTCTGTCGCAATCAATGACAAAACTACTGGAAGCGATAGGGAACCAATTACTCCACCATTCTGATTACTGGAATGACATAAAAAGCGAAAAAATTGCCGACTTTTTGTTTTCCGGTAAAATTTTAGTATAACAGTACCGGAATATTAATATCTATCTTATATCTTAAAGACAACTTTTTAGCCTACAAAATTGTTTTTCGAATTGTTCCATGTTATCAACGTTTAAATTTTTTTCAGGTTGCATAAATTTCAGTGACAGTCACTGTATATTTGTTTGCAATCAGCTCCAAACATAAATTTGTTTGGATTCAAACATATTTCTAACATATATTTTTCTGCGTGTTTTTTTATTTTTCTTATCTATGAACATTCTAGTTTCAGAATCCGTAAAAACTTCCCATGTGTAAGCAGCTTCCATTTAAAGTTGGTTCAGGCGCACCGTGTACATTACGTTAACTTTATAATGTGTTTGTATTTTTAAAGAAAAAGCTTAACTGCTATACAATTAAATTATTAAATACCACCATTCCATTTACTCCTGCACTCCGTTTTCAAATCTACTTCCTAGGAAATTCCTTCGCTATTTTTAATTAACAACACTTTGAACGATAATTTTTTTTGTAATCCAATAGCATGCTACTTAAATGTAGAGGATATGTTCGATAAATCGCTATGAAGTGGCTTACATTTCATTAAACAGAGTTGGAGAACACGCACATGGAAAACAGGCAACACTGATTCAAGTGTATGTTTTCATTATCGTGGAGAAAAAAGAAAAACAAACTACAAAACTATACGCTTTTATGGATTTAGTTATTAAACTGAGAGGCAAGCTTCATAATAAAGTGATTCACAACAGCCAATAGAAGAAGAACAACAACAGCAACAAAGTTGGAAAACTCAAATATTTGTGTTTGATTTTATGAAAGTTTTTTTTTTTGTTTTCTGCGGCCCATTAACAAATGTTTCCATGAGTACTAAAGTTTAATGAGCTTTAGCATTCTGTAGAGAATGGGTACTAAAATATTGTAACTTTATTTAACGAATGAAGCCAAAAACATGAAGTTGCAGGTTATGTTTGTATCATTTGGCATCGCTGAAATTTTTTCGTAACGAAATATAACTCCAATGGGCATTTCATGGGTAGCAAGTTTTATTACTTTATTGTTGTAATTATTTATTTTAATTTTTCAAATCGGGTTCCACAAAGTTGTTTTTATTATTAAGACATTTTGAAGATAAAATTAAAAAAAAAAAATTAAAAATTGGACGTGCTGAAATTTTCAATTTTCGTATTTTGGTTTTAATTTCTTGCGTTTTTCAACCATATAAAACATCTCTACCACGTACCGTGTTCATCGGGCTTTTTGCGAAATGCAATAATAAGGTCATCACATTAAATTAACGAATAATGTTCGTAAGAAATATTTACTTTCTGACCTTAATTACTTTCCATATAACTCGTGACATACCTACATATATTTTATGCTATGCCCTTTCTCCGCCAATTTTCAATATTTTCCATAAATAAATTCAATTGAAATTTGCCAGCAGCAGTAAATAGCCGCCCATAATAAAAACGCGTAAACTACTTTCTGTACTTTATTTCGCCCATCCCATCCTGTCAATATGCAGCACATCAGCTTCATCATGCCACTTCTGTAACGCCATTCGAATGTAACTCTGGAGAACGTAAAAATTTGATTTAAATAATTCACTTACCTATCGATTGATATCGCCATCAGAGTGAATACCGAAGCACTTATGCTGAGTGTGGCAATAAATTGGGATATTTTACAGTAGAGATGTCCGAAAGCCCAATTATTGTCCAGCATGTAAATGTAGCTGAACGTGACATTAAGGCTTGACACCATTGCATCGGCTATCGACAAATTTACTGAAATGAAAAAGAAGGAGAAGGGAAAAGAATGAAATGAATAAGGAACAGGCATAAGAGTAAACATTTTTATGATGAAAATAACAATAAGCAGACATAGCTAAATAATCAGGGATGCCATGTTTTGTGATAATGAGTGGTAGAGCTAACAACGTGTATGCCGCATTTTATTAAAACATGTTTGATGTAAATGCGAAGGATCGATAAAATGTGAAAAGCGTCCAAACTGTTTTATGACATTCCTGCAACTAGGAATAAGTTTAGGTAGGGTATTGTGGATAAAACGTGTCGCCTAGGACAAAACATATCGAGCAAATGACATTTAGTACGGTGAAAGCATACGCTACTACGTGCTTTAGTAGAAATTGCCAGAGCTCGCCAGACATCACCATTGTGGCACCCTGTGACGAGTCCTGGCAACCCGTAATTTCGCATCCTTCCTATGATTGTCTGTGCCAACAAAGCTCCCGACTTTATAACCTCTGACCCCCGTACTTTTCAGAACCATGGAAAATTTGATTGGTGGGTTTAAAGAATTTACCAATCACCTTCAGATCTTTAGGTACTCGTAGCTGAGAGTCTTTTTCGCAAAATCATCACAGCTGCAACCGCTTGCCATATACCTGCTAGTCGAATACCCGTTGAGAGACCAAACTTCGCGACGGGATTAGCAAATGAGTGAAATGAGCTTCGTCGTGACCCCAGAGTGGTTAAATCAACTGAAGATTTGCAACGGTTAAATCACTCTCGAACCCTGGGAAAAGGGAACATAGAACCTCAGTCACGTTTGGCGGCGTTTCGCCAACTGATCCGATCAGTCGCGCATGTTATTTCAATTGACAGTTTGTCGAAAATGAAGGTAGTGACAGAGCGAAGAGAGGGTTGGGCCCTGATGAAATCTCCATGGTAATGCTGAAACTGGTGGATGTGCCGGTACTGTCGAAAGCTTTCAATACTGTCAAATACTCCAATATGTTTGAGGACAATCAACTCTATATGTGAACGCCAGTCGTACGTGAAATTCAGGAAAAAATCCCAGTCCCGTAGAGTGAAACAAGGAGTTCCCCAAGGGTGGGATGATATCTCTAGAACTGTTTAAACTCTACCTCTCCTGTATTCCGCCCCCTCCATTAAGATCGTAACGTATGAAGATGATTGTGCGATCTTGGAGTTAGGTACCTTCGCTTATGTCATTTATAAAATGTTGTGCACTGTACTCTGTCCGTGGTGACCTTTTCACGCGCAGTGTGATCTGCGAATATAAAAGCAACGCAAGAGGGCGTCTCCCATGTCTCAGTGGACTATCTTCCTGACGAGACAAAGATTCTTCTAGTACAGCAACATAAGGGCATGCTTTCATTGCAGTACCTGCTGGGGTGTTACCGTGAGAGCCATCCTAATCATCATATGGTGGATAGGACACCCCCACCCAGACATGTGAGCAGGGAGCTTCATGATCTAGAAAGAGAGTTCCAATTTTACAAGAGAGATCCTCTAGATCAACAAGCCTATCAAGTTGGTTGAAATAGCATTCACACTGATGCAGTCGCAGGTGCCATAAACAACTATCGTGTGAATGCGGTCCTCGGAGAACATCCTATCGTAGCTGAGAAGCGTCAGCTGCCACGACAAACCACAGTACTTTTGGTTCAACTACGCTCGGGATAGTGCAGCCGTCTGCATTCCTAAAGGGTGAGCATAGATGACATCGTGCAAAACATCTGCCCACCATGCGTCACAGGCCCGCACGACACACTGCACCTTTTAAACTGCCCTAACTCCAGAAGATCTGTGGTAACGTCCCATCGAAGCAGCCAGGAGATAGGCCCAGAGACAGATTAAGAAGTCGTTGGTGTCCTTCCTCATGAAATTGAGTGTAACGTTCGATAGCATATTTAAGGTGTCCGCGCAGTCCACTGCTATTTGAGACAAAATCAGAAGTAGAAACAAGTTAATCATTCTACTGACCGGCAGTACTTATCCTTGTTGACCTCTAAAAATCAATAGGCCGGCTCTGCGGTAAGCTATGGAAGAATATTAAAACCTAACAGAATGTCGCCCTGAGCACTGAAGCAGGGTGTATGCCAGTGGAGACCAACAAAATACAATCAAAACGAAAACATCTGTGAATGTATGAGTTAAAAAAGCAATAACCAAATTAAGTTTATCGTTGGTTTTTGTTCACGTACAGTGTGCGTGAGGGAGAGAAGCAACTGAAAAGACAATTTAGTGGGATCGCTGAGTATACTGTCTTTGCAAAATACCGCATCCCTGTCCATGACATCAGTGAATGAGGCTAAAATTTTATGGGTGCATTGGTGTAATAAGATGTTGCGACATTGCTTGCCATGAGCCACATTCTTGTGTACAGCCTTCCGACATCTCATAATATTCATGAAGGAGAGGTCCAAAGGTGTTGGATGTACGATCGTTCCGAGGTGCAAACGTAGACTCGGACCGCTACCTTGTTGCAGCAAATGTACGTACCAGATTAAACATAGCAAATAAAGTACGAACAGACACTGCAAGGAAGTTGGACATCGGTTGTAACGCTCCAAAAGTCGTGATCTCGGATCACTCGTTTTTGGTTACAGGAAATTGATTATGTTTAAAAAATAAACTTAATTCAAAGGACTTAAAATAAGGGCCGAACGTTATACACTAGTGCCAACTGGTATGACTACCACAGCAATGAACCCCCCTAGTGGGAATAGTGTTTTAACCTGAAGTTGGTCGCACTTGGTTGGCGCAGCCACTACTGCCACGCTATAAAAGGAGATGCCTTGCCGGCACTTGGGAGAGTTGTCTGTTGACCGCTGACGAATTAACTGGGGTATGACAAGTACCAATCTTTTAACTCTGTGAGATAGTAGTGAGTTAACTGGGGTATGATAAGTACCAATCTCTTTAATCTTTAATGTTGTGTGTGAGTTAATTGCGGTATTGAGAGCAATCGATGTACCAATCTCTTAACTCGTTGGTGTTGTGTGTGAGTTAATTGGGGTACTGAGAGCAATCAACGTACCGATCTCTTAACTCTTTGGTGTTGTGTGTGAGTTAATAGGGGTACTGAGAGCAATCAACGTACCAATCTCTTAACTCTTTGGTGTTGTGTGTGAGTTAATTGGGGTACTGAGACCAATCAACGTATCGATCTCTTAACTCTTTAGTGTTGTGTGTGAGGTAATTGGGGGTACTGAAAGCAATCGACGTATCGATCTCTTAACACTTTGGTGTTGTGTGTGAGCAGCCAAGATCATCCATATACATTAACGTATGTGAGAATAACAATCAGTCGTCGTTGAGCAGCCGACAAGTAAACATGTGCATGGATATACGCATAATTTTAGTAGGGACACTGAACAAAACCGCACACACCCGCCACATGTTTACTGGTCACAGGTTTAGCAACCACTGAATGCTGATACAAACTTTCTTGTGATTCTCTCACTACTTTACTCTCTTTTTTATTTTGAGCATCAATGGTGTGAGTTAATTGGGGTACTGAGAACAATCAACGTACCGATTTCTTAACTCTGTGCGGCGGTGTGTGTGTTAATTGAGGTACTGAGAGCAATCGACGTACCGATCTCTTAACATCCTTCGACAAATTGCGATATTGATGTCATCGCTCTAACGAATGATTATTAAGACACCAGCATATAACAGTTAACAGTGATTCACCAAACAGTTATTACTTCTGCTGCCGTCTGAAAACAATAATCACTCCCGTACCCGCGAACAATTAAGGGATAGTCGGGTGTTCAGCTCTTCTGTTATTAAGAACTACGATTGATCAACTACGATGCCGAAGCCTCTGGAACTGTGCCTAAACGAAACTGAATAACAAGATTTCGATACAGTGTTTTTATGAAATGTAGTGTTAAGTGTTTTAGAATAAAATATTATAACGTTTATGAAAATAACTAAAGCTGGTGTTTTCACTCTCTAAAGTTCCCAACAAATAAATTCTTGTGACGACTCTGGCCCCACTGATCTACCCAGCTTTAAAGTGAAAACACGTCGTCACACGGTAAGCTGCAATCGGAACAGATAGCCACAGCTATTCCACTCAACTGGCCCAATTGCTTAATCAGAGCACTTCTCGTCCCGATAACATATCAACACAATGGCAAAGTATTGCCCACTCCATGCAAACAGCAGCAAAATCCATACTTGTATACCGAAGAACTCCACCAAGGTATGACCAGGAGGCATATAGGGCTACTTTACAATCAGTAGCAACGCGGAGCGCACGGGAGAGGTATCGGGAGAAAAGGAGAGAGAAACGTATTTTCCGCAGGAAATAAGAGAGATGGAAAAGCGGGTGTGTGAAAAAATTCGAGATGTACAGGAGCCAGAATGAAGTCTGAAAATTCGAACAAAGAGTGAAACATCAAACTGCTGGCTTTGGTACAGGCACATCTTCCTGTAGAGACCAGCAAGGTCATTTGGTAACTGATACAGATAGTGTGCTATGGATATGGAAATAACATTTTTCAAACTGTTGGTATCCAATAGTAGCGAAGTGGACGAAGATACCACATATCCAATCGCAGAAGATGGTGTGGAATGTATACCACCCGGCCAAGATGAGGTAAAGACAGCAATAAACCGGCTGAAGAATAATAAGGCAGCAGAATGCGATGGCCTACCAGCCGAGATGTTCAAAACCGTAGGCGACACGCTGATAAAGTGTATGCATCAGCTAGTTCGCACCATCTGGCAGGAAGAACGAGTACCCGAAGATTGGGCATAAGTCTTCTCATAATTGCCTACAAGATAGTGTCAGGGATATTGTGCAAACGACTAAAGGCAATGGTGAACGAAATAATTGGACCATACCAATGCGGCTTTAGACCAGGCAAGCCCACCATTGTCCAGATATTTACCTTAAGAAATTGCACAATCTGCAGCAATAGCCACATGTTACTTGCTTATGCTGATGACATTGACATCATGGAACGATCATTAAAGGAAGGAACTGATACCTTTAAGAAGGTCGTAGGAGAATCAGCAAAAGTGGGTCTGGCGGTAAACGGCGAAAAACAAAGTTGATGGTGTCGGTGCGTAATGCGTCCATAGAGCTGGGACCAACAGTGGAATTATATTATTTTGATGTAGTAAAAGACTGCGTCTACCTCGGCACCGCCATAAACACAACAAACAACATCAGTTGTGAAATAAAAAGAAGAATTATATTGGCCAACAGATGCTACTTTGGCTTACGTAAGCAGTTTAAGAACAAAGCCACATCTTGTCAAACAAAAACAACGCTTTACAAAACACTAATACTACCCGTGCTGATGTATGGTTCCGCAACCTGGGTACTGGCGCAAGCAGACAAGGCAGTGCTTGGTGTGTTTGAGAGAAAAATTTTTCGAAAGATCTACAGGTCAGTCTGCGTTGACGGTGAATATCGACGTCGTATGAACCAAGAGCTGTATCTGCTCTACAACGACATCAGTATAGATAAACGTATCGAGATGCAGCATATCATATATCATAGCATATCATAACAATGAGCGATGATGAACCCACAAAAAAGGCCTATAAATACGGGCCACATAGCGGTACAAACAAGTGAAAAAAGAGGTGGAAATACGCGGTATTGCAAAAAGCGAAGCAACAAACATAGAGAAATGGAAATCTTTTCTTAGTTCGACTTATAGAACCAATGTTCTGTAATGGGCCAACTAGGTAATATCCTAGATAGACTATGACGGTCCATTCAGGATCTTTGTCCGCAAAGGTTGATTGCTGTAATAACGACAATGGAATGATTATACGAGGTCTGCTATGGTTAGAAGTCCTCATTTACAGGCGTTACGTAGGTAGTATGTCAGTATGGTTTAAGGCTTGCTTATGGTTTAAAGCTCATTCGACATATTATCATATGTTGACGGACAATAGGTAGGTGTGGTGTCATAATTTCCATCTGTCAAACTTTGGCAACTTTGTCAACTATAGAAACTAACTGTGTAAAAAAGAAAAAAACCAGCATAAAAAGTTTTTTTTTCTGTCATTCTGAATAAACGAAGGAAGAATGGTCAAAAGAATGCTAATGCCTTTGTTGCGGTTTCATAGAACTTTTTTATGCTTTGTGTTTTTCTTTTGTCTCTGGTATGGGGTTATTTATCTTTTCCTTTTTCCAACCATAATGACAAAAAGGCAACTTAATGCCTCTAAGTTTGTTTGTTCGTTAGAATAGTACTTATGTACCCAATTAGAGGCTATCTACTGTTGTCATGAGTGGAAGGAAAAATCTATGCCATGGTGATGACGTTGATGCTAATGTTGAAAAAAGGCAGATGTAGTTTTTTTACTTGAAATGTGTATTTAAAAACAATAGAATTTGTTTGGAACTTTTTGAGGGTGTGGTGGGGGTGACCACTTTATTTGATTGCCATTGACAAGAATGTCCATTAATGACACGTTGTGGTTGTGGTCTTATTTGCTGAAAATCTTTTTTTTATTTAAAGAGGTTTGCTTTAGAATTTTTGTATATTAATTAACTGATTACGCAGCACACAGAGACAATTATGATAAATGACCAAATGGGTGTAAACCTAATTTGAACTAGGAAAGGGTTGTGTGGGGTTATTTAATTAATATAAGTGAGATAATGGATAATTGTCTAAATTTTATATTAAAAATCATGTGGTTTTTAAGTAAACGTCATTATGTCAGTTGAATAAATTGAGTATGGTTTTGATGAACAAAATGTGTGAAATATGTAAATAATTGAATAAAAAGTAATTTAAGCTAACGTTAATTACCACGATAAACATCTCTATAGTGACTCTTTTGGCGTATGAAAATAAACATATATTTAATAAATGGGGGAAAAAAAGAATATTAGGATAATGACAAAAACGCTCCTTATCATGATAAACGTAGGTTATTAAGTGCTCGAACCCAGGAATTCAAAAACTTAAAACCGTTTAAAAAAAGGGACTGGCGTAAGGACACAGCTGACGGCACATTGCATTATAGCTACTATGTAGCTCCGGGTGAAGAATAAATTGCCGAAATATGGTTTTTATACCAAAATCTCTTGCATAAGTCTCATCAGCACTTATGTTACGACTGAAGGCAAAACTGAACAGCCCAAAGATACACTCGCGAGCATCTGAATACGTTTGAAATTATTTCTTTTTATATGTTAAGGTATCTTCTGATGTGTTCGTATTACAGATCCATACTATTTAGTTTTTGAGACTCCTATACTATGCCAAAAAAACTTAACGGTGTTGCCATATTTTCGGAAAATATCCCAATTATATTAAAAAATGTAGAAAAAAGTGTCCAATTTTTGCGATCATCAGAATAGGCTTGAATCAAATAAAATTGAAAAATTGTACTACCCATGCAAATATTGCGGAGTTTTTAGGTTTAGTTTAGTAAAATGGAACATTCTGATAAATCCGACAACAAATTTGACCCGCTTTATTAGGAACGTGGGTTCAATTCTCAACCTGGAAAAGTTACCAAGAACTTTCAGATAAAATCAGGAAATATTCCAACAAAAACGTTTTTTAAACCTGCTTTAAATGACTTTTTGATTTCGTTAGATCTCTTCTGAGCTTCGAAAATTGTCAGAAAGCAAATACCAAGTGTTAGCCATATTACTACCCAGCAAAAATCCTCATTACAAACCTCCTTTCCCACCCATTATTTTAACAAGGGCATGTCGCCCGAAGTATCTGGTTATTTTGTAACCACTGAAGTAGTAAGTAAGTAACCACTGAAATAATTAGATACTGAGTAGATTCTGACTACTCATTTCAGTGGTTACAAAATAATCAGATATTTCGCGCGACATGCCCTTGTTAAAATAATGGGTGGAAAAGGAGGTTTGTAATGAGGATTTTTGCTGGGTAGGATCGATAAACTAGAAATGGCATTGAAAATTATTGGTATTTGAGCTCAAGTTTCATTTTTTAACTATACTTGCAGTAAAAATTTAAGTATTATCATGCTCACAAATCAACCATAGTTGACCTCATGTATCATAAATGTTCGAAAATTGTTCTGGAAGAATGTCTCTTCGACGACATTAACGTAGAAAGTTGTAAATAAAATTTAACACAAAGGTGTATGATATCGCAAACTTTTATGGTGCTGTTGTACCTATATTGTCAGGTCAAAAAGTTTTTTTCTGTTCACAAATCATAAAACGGCACCTGCATAAACACAACAAACAACATCAGTTGTTAAATAAAAAATGAATTATATTGGCCAACAGATGCTACTTTGGCTTAAGTAAGCAGTTTAAAAACAAATCCACCCACACCCCGTCAAACAAAATAACAATTTACAAAACACCGATATTACCCGTGTTAATGTATAGTTCCGAAAACTGGGTATTTGCGCAAGCAGATATAGCAGTGCTTTGTGTGTTTGAGAGAAAAATTCTTCGAAAGATCTACTGGCTAATCTGCGTTAACTGGAAAAGATGTTTCTCCTACCTCCTTTTCTCCTGACACCTCTACACTAGGGTTATAACTATTTTGCAATTTTTGCAAATATCAAAAATACCACCGCATAGCCTTGTAGAGCATAAAAAACTACTATGAAATATGGTGTCATTTTTTCTCAATTGCGAAAAAAGTTTCCGCACCAAATGCATTGAAGTTCGGTAAAGCATTATATAATTTTACTAGCAAAATGCCCGCTACTTCGTATGCGGAAAAGGAACACTAATAACATCAGTTTTAATTGATGGTATTCGATTCCCAAAATCGAATTTTCAACGGTGGGAAATACCCCTCAGTAATGTTTGCAACATTTTCTGAGTATTTCAGCCATGTAAAACTTCTCTACAAGTGGTGCCTTAATACACGCCGTTCGGACACGGCGATAAACACTAGGTCCCATACCACTGAGATAATATGAATCGGAGTGCACTATTGATATGAGAGAAGTCTCCCTTGTTTGTGGAACAATTATATATTATAAATTCATTTAAGTACTGTAAAGTAAGTAAAGGTGTACGAAACACCTTTGGTTCGAGTTTTCCCAAAAAAACCGTATCGTATCACATAAACACCAAAACAAATCCTAATATAAAAAATCGAAATTCAGAGAGATAGCTGGTCCCTTCATGCAACACCAAAACGGTACCAATTTCAGTACTTATGATAGGTATAAGTTTCAAAAATTACACCCCTATTTCCAAAACTATATCCCAACCGCAATACTTATTTACAGCTCTATACGTTCTCCCAAAACCAATTATAGTAGTATTTAGTACTTTTCGTATACATAAGTACAAATTTCCAAAACCTCATCTCCACTCTAAACGTCAACCGATATCCTTATACCGAATTTCAGCTCTACCTTTCAACTTTTCCTTTACAAAATAACAATTTGAACAAAATTCCATGCCATTTAGTAAATTACGTGAACTTATGGTACGTCTATCCACAACCACATTCATATCTCAACCCAACACCAACCCTTTTACCAAATTTCCGAATTCCACCTCTATTCAGATACCAAATTTAGTACCATTTAATACTTTTCCTAGGAAAGTACGAATTTCAATAACTATCTTAATCCTCCACTTCAACAGTAATTTTAATTCTATTTTTCAGAGATTTAGCTCGATGCGTGCACCACATCCAAATTGTACCAAATTTAGTACCATTTAGTACTTTTTTACACAATAAGTACGAATTTCCAGAACTACCTCAATCCTATACTCCAACATTAATCTTATTTCCAAATTTCAGAATTCTATATCTATCCGTTCAATAAAATTCAAATAGTACCAAAGTTAGTACCTTTTAAATAAGAATTTAGAAAAATACCTCCATATCTCAAAGCCACACTCTGACAGTAATCTATATTCCAAATTGTGAGAATTTCAACTCCATCCGTTCTACAAAACCAAAATCGTACCAACTTTAGAACCATTTAGTACTTTCCGTACCCATAAGTACAAATTTCCAAAACTACCTCAATGCTACACTCCATAAGTAATCTTAATTATAAATTTCAGGATTCCAGCTCTATCTGTTCACCCAAATCCAAAATGCACCAAACTTAGTACCACTTAGTACTTTCCGTACCCATAAGTACGAATTTTCGAAACTACCTCAATCCTACATTCCATAAGTAATCTTAATTCCAAATTTCAGGATTCCAGCTCTATTCGTTCCCCACAATCCAAATTGTACCAAATTTAGTACTTATCGTACCCATAAGTACGAATTTCCAAAACTTCCTCAATCCTACACTCCAACAGTAACCTTAACTCTAAATTTCAGGATTCCAGCTGTATCCGTTCACCCAAATATAAATTGTACCAAATTTAGTACATTTAGTACTTTCCGTACCCATAAGTATGAATTTCCAAAACTACCAATCCTACACTCCATCAGTAATCTTAGTTCCAAATGTCAGGATTCCAACTCTATCCGTTCACCCAAATATAAATTGTACCAAATTTAGTACATTTAGTACTTTCCGTTCCCATAAGTATGAATTTCCAAACTACCTCAATCCTACACTCCATCAGTAACCTTAATTCGAAATTTCAGGATTCCAACTCTATCCGTTCACCCAAATATAAATTGTACCAAATTTAGTACATTTAGTACTTTCCGTTCCCATAAGTATGAATTTCTAAACTACCTCAATCCTACACTCCATCAGTAACCTTAATTCGAAATTTCAGGATTCCAACTCTATCCGTACAACTAAATTTAAATTGTACCAAATTTAGTACCATTTAGTACTTTCCGTACCCATAAGTATGAATTTCCAAGACTAACTCAATCCTACACTCCAAAAGTAATTAAATTCCAAATTTCAGGATTCCAGCTCTATCCGTTCACCCAAGCCCAATTTGTACCAAATTTAGTACCGTTTACTACTTTTTCATACCCATAAGTAAGAATTTCCAAGACTTCCTCAATCCTTCACTCCATCAGTAATCTAAATTTCAAATTTCAGCTTTCCATGTATATCTAAATCCAAATTGTACCAAATTTGGTACCATTTAGTACTTTTCGTACACATAAGTATGAATTTCCAAAACTGCACCCATATCTCAATCGTACGCTTCAACGGTAATTTAAATTCCAAATTTCAGGTTTCAGCTCTATCCGTTCACCCAAATCCAAATTGTACCAAATTTAGTACCATTTAGTACTAATCGTACATATAAGTACGAACTTCCAAAATCATTTCCTTATATTAACACCACTTCCCAACCTTGAGTTCCATACCAAATATGAACATTGTAGGTATATACGCTCAAAATATACAATTGGTACCAAATTTAGTAACTTTTCGTACATTCATAGGTCGAATTTCCAAAAACCCTTTGGTACATCTTTCTAAGTCTCCATCAGTTACCCTCATTCCAAATTTCAGAATTCTAGCTCTTCCCGTTTGCCTAATACAAAGGGTACCATATTTAGTACCTTTTAGTATTTTTCGTACCCTTCTGGGTCGAATTTCCAAAAATTCAGCCTTATCTCACCCCTACACACCGACAGCAACCCACAGTCAAAATTTCAGCTTTCTAGCTTCAGCGGTTTCGTCTGGGCGATGATATGTCAGTCACTCACTCACTCACTCACTCACTAAGCTCTTTTATATATATAGATTATTTATTATTTATTATAATTTCCGGATTCCATCTCTATGCGTTCACTCACATCCAAATTGTACCAAATTTAATACGTTTCGTACCCATAAGTACGAATTTCCAAAACTGCCTCAATCCTACACTCCAAAAGTAACCTTAATTCGAAATTGAGGATTCCAACTTTATCCGTTCACCCAAATATAAATTGTACCAAATTTAGTGCCTTTAGTACTTTCCGTTCCCATAAGTATGAATTTCCAAAACTACCTCAATTCTACACTCCATCAGTAACCTTAATTCGAAATTTCAGGATTTTAACTCTATCCGTTGAACTAAATTTAAATTGTACCAAATTTAGTACCATTTAGTACTTTCCGTACCCATAAGTATAAATTTCCAAAACTAACTCAACCCTACACTCCAAAAGTAATTAAATTTCAAATTTCAGGATTCCAGCTCTATTCGTTCACCCAAATCCAATTTGTACCAAATTTAGTACCGTTTACTACTTTTCGTACCCATAAGTAAGAATTTCCAAAACTACCTCAATCCTTCACTCCATCAGTAATCTTAATTCCAAATTTCAGGTTTCCATGTCTATCTAAATCCAAATTGTACCAAATTTGGTACCATTTAGTACTTTTCGTACACATAAGTATGAATTCCAAAAGTACACCCATATCTCAATTGTACGCTTCAACGGTAATCTAAATTCCAAATTTCAGGTTTTCAGCTCTATCCGTTCACCCAAATCCAAATTGTACCAAATTTAGTACCATTTAGTACTACTCGTAAACATAAGTACGAACTTCCAAAATCATTTCCTTTTATTAACACCACTTTCCAACCTTGATTTCCATACCAAATATGAACATTGTAGCTATATCCGCTCAAAATATACAATTGGTACCAAATTTAGTAACTTTTCGTACACTTATAGGTCGAATTTCCAAAAACCCTTTGGTACATCTTTCTAACTCTCCATCAGTTACCCCCATTCCAAATTTCAGAATTCTAGCTCTTCCCGTTTGCCTAATACAAAGGGTACCATATTTAGTACCTTTTCGTACCCTTCTAGGTCGAATTTCCAAAAACCCAGCCTTATCTCACCCCTACACACCGACAGCAACCCACAGTCAAAATTTCAGCTTTCTAGCTTCAGCGGTTTCGTCTGGGCGATGATATGTCAGTCACTCACTCACTCACTCACTCACTCACTCATCACTAAGCTCTTTTATATATATAGATTTGTTATAATGACATATACGCTTTTCGTAATAACTTATTAATAGTTTTAATCTAATTTAAAATCAATATCTAACCATTCTGGAACAATTTGTTATCAAATAGCGATATTTCAGAGCATTTAATACACCTTTGGCAATATTGCAATTTTTTGTTTTTCTTTATAAACTCGCGAATTTTATCTTTATATTTATTGTACCTATCGGACAAGAGAATATGTTGTCATTAGCAACAAATTCGCGAAAGTTACAGACTTTTTTAATGACTTTGCCTGTGAGAATCGTATTTGTTTTCTATATTTATTCAAACAAACCAAATTTAAATTTTTAAATAGAAAAAAATACCAAAGAGGCTTTAGTAATCGCAGTCGGTGCGGAAACTTTTTTCACCGAATCGAACTAAAATACGCGTTTTCGTTATCAGGACAATATTCCGCACATGGTACTGGCGTGGTATTTTTTTGGTTATAGCCCTACTCTACACTCTACTTTGCTATTTAAAGTAGAATAGCCCAATATGCCTCATTCTTCTCTTCGGTAGCAGCACGACACTCCTGGTCATCTGTTTATATGGAGTAGACAATAATTTGCTACTGTGCCGATATGTTGTCGGTACGAGGAGTGCTTGGATTAAGCAAGTGGTCAAGTTGAGTGGAATATGTTGTGATGGCAGCTTACCGATGTTCAACTTCCGTGTTGTGTATTTTCGTACTTTACTTGCTATGTTGAATTCGGTACGTACCTTTGCTGCAACAAATTGGTTGTCCGAGTCGATGTTTGCTCTTCGGAACGCTCGTACATCTAATACGATCGTTGAATGTATTCTACGAGGCCGGAACGAAAACTATCTGGCCTAGGCAACACCGCGTGTTGCCAGTCGCCATTAGAAAGTTTTTAGCCTATACATACTCAGGACAGTTTTTCATACTACCTAGTGTTGTGTTGTTTACAGTGACTTGAAAAAATCACTTTGCAAAAAAATGGAATTTACTTATGAACATTTTCTTCCGATGATTTTTCACAACTTTCGACTTGGATAATCACGGCAAGAGTTCATCGATCAAATTAAATCTTTGTATGTCTATAAAGAGCCATCCTATAGAATTATGGACAACTGGTTTAATGATTTCAATCGTGGCCGACACAAACCAAAAAACGAAGGTCGTGAGGCCCAAACTCGGCCGTTGTTCTAGAAAACAATTAAGCCGTTGGTGAACGGATAATGCAGGATCGTCATGTTATATACCTTGAGATAGAGTCATCCTTGGGCATTTCTTTCAGCAACTAACATTTGATATTGCATGAACTCCTGGCCGCAAAATGGATTTTTCTCGTTAGATCCAGCAACATTGGCGCAAAGAAAATCTGAGTAAAAACGATCGTTGTGCTTCAAACGGCGTTTATGAGATCGTCACAGACGACAAATCTTGGATCTATGCTGACAAGCCCGAAACAAAACAGGAATCGACCGTTTAGGGTTTCGAGAGCGAGCCAAATCCAACGAAAGTTGTTCATGAAAAAATCACTTCGAAGCAAATGGTCGCCTGTTTCTTCGACAAAACTGACCGTGTGGCGACTAGACGGCTTCAGAAATGTAGGACGGTTAATAGGTTAATTCTGAGTGGTACACTACAATTTGTTTGCCAAAAGTCTCCTGAGAAATTCGAAAAACGAACAAGATAAGACTAATCATTCTGCATTCAAAATAACGCCTGTTTGACCGGACAAAATGTGGACTTGATGGGTCATCCGCCGTACAGCTCTGACTGCGGATCCAATGACTTAATTTCAATGACTTCTTCGTATCTATCACAACGTGATCAGTTTGATTTTTGTTTTTATACTCTATACAATAGTTTCGTCAACTGATTTCCATTATTATTCATTATCTTTGTAAATACTCGAATCTTTATAAATTTCAGCAGTACATAGAGGATTATTCTTTGACTGCCTAGCCCGGTGGTAGGGCTGCTACCTTTTGGCCTTCGAGCATGCCATAGTACTCCCCACTTAATGCGAGCAGAGGTTTTGTAGCCGTCAGCTCTCGAACAGACGCTGCAGAGTTGTGGTTGGTTCGTCCGCCGTAGTTGTAGTATGTCAATATTACGTCCTGCACCGTTGACCTTCCACCTTGGAATCAGTAACATTAGCCTATAATTCACAGGTGGATTGGACATACGTTACGAAAGGACACTAACGATGTAACTCATGCAGCTCTGGAGTGGAATCCACAGGGAAAAAGAAAAAGAGGACGCCCTAAATCTACTTGGCGCAGATCAGTGACTCAAGAAACGTCTAAATCTTTTAGCGAACTTAGAACAATAGCTCGAGACAGAAATCAATGGAAAATATATACAAATAATCTTTGTGAATAGGCTAAGTTTTATTACAAGATGTAAATAAACATGTCATAATAATAATATACCGTAGTATGGAGGATATATTAAGTTTGTTTTCTGTTTGTAACACATCGAACTAATCATTTGCTCTATGGTCGCATATGCATATCGTCTGCTCCGTCGGAAAAGGTCGTAAGTCCCTCTCAACAAATTTTTTAGGAGGAAGAAAAAACATTCCAGCGCTTTCTGTATTAAAAATTTTATTATGGTGGTAAGGGCAGTATTTTTCGTTTATTTATTCCGCTTCAATACCTGTACTTTGTTTGATAAAATTCCGTCGCGTTTGGGAGGTAATTGGATGTCTTTGGACTTACGACCTTTTCCTTGTACAATTTTGACCTACAATATCCTACAATTTACGGACGTTTTTAAAATAAAATATTTATTCTTTACAAAACAATGTGGAAAGGGTATTATAAGTTTGTTTTGTTCAATATTCGTGTAATATCACGAAGTATTCGTCGTAGACCCCCTCCCCTTGCCATTTTTTCATATCTTGACGAGATAAAGCGATCTAGCTATGTGTGTCCGTCCATCCATTAACAATTGTAATAAAACTCCAGGCCTCAATTTTGGACCGATCATCACGATATTTTGTGGAGAGGTCGGGTTCCGACCAGAAGTGACCCCATTAGATGTTAGTTATGATCGGTAGGTGTGAAATGGACCAAACCCACAATTTTTACCCGACTTTGTAGCTGTCCTGTAGATCGATCGCAGTAATATTCCGATCGGCGCGAAATTTTAAGAATTTAACATGGTGATGACATAATTATTAGCGGGTTTAATGGACCACAACTTTTGTGTGAAATCTAATATATAAAAGACAATGTGTGTATGTTTGTATGTTCCGCACAGACTCAAAAACGGCTAAACCGATGCTTTTTGAAAATTTCAGAGAATATACAAGGAACAACCGAGGCGAAAATAGGCTTTATATTTTTTGAATTTCGGAGGGGGTGCGGGCAGACCCTATTTTTTAAAAAACTCTTTTTTGCAAAAGTTTTGAAAGTATCGGTCAGAAAATTAATTTGTTGAATCTCCGACCCTATTACTTCTAGGATGTTTGGTATTGACGCCTTCATATAGCCCCCATAGAACGGTACCTCCCGATTAACGGTATTTTGAAGGCGTGGCCTCAATATTCCTCCGAAATGCCTGAAATTTGGTATTTATTCTTCGTTTCGGGTATAAAACTTTCTCCAATAAATTTGTCTATATAGGTCCACGCCTTCATATAGCCCCATAAAACGGTACCTCCCGAATTTCGGTATTTTGAAGGTTAGCCACATGGTTTTACCGAAATTGCTGAAATTTGGTATTTAGTCTACTTCATAAACGAAAGGAAAATAATTGAAGTAAAATTCAATACAACTCATGGAGGCCTGGCCGAATTTAACGACGTTCTTACTTGTTACTGATATTCACTTGCATATCCCAACTAATTTGCGATGCAAAAAAAATAATTGACATAAGAAAAGGTAACATAAACTGTTTCAAGGGCCAGCAACGTGGACCGGTTCGGCTAATATTTAATATAAAACATGACACGTTGTACTTACGACCTGGTATTTTTGCCTTACGACCTTTTCCTTCAATTAAATTTCATGATTAATTCCGTTAATGTACATGGTTTCTTAGCTACATTGTAATCCCAAATAGTGTCCTTTTTTGTCTTCCCAAGTATTTCTGCCGCAACTTACTGTCTCTTTTGTTTTTGTCTGCAAACCATGTAGAATCTTCAGCATGTAATGTCTTCCTGCGTTTAGGAAGTTTATCATCAGAACTTTCAGAATCACCGTGAAAACCATAGGGAACTAGACCCATGACACCATCGTCTAATTCCATTCCAAATTCATACTGCTCTTTGTTAGCAAGAACCATTTAATAATATAAACATTGCACTTACCCGTCCGTTAGAAGGTATTACTTTATTGAATTCAGAATACAAACTAATCTCGTTATGTGAATAAATGTCCCTAGAGAAACCACAAATTATCAGTTGATAAAGTTAAGTAAGATATACGACAGTAAAAATTTTGATTTTTTTTACAAATTTTTCAATATATGAGGTATTTGAACACATACAGCATCCCAATTTGTATCAATGAAAAGGCCAGAAGTCCATCTTTCATAATCAGTTCGCTTATAGGGGAAAGTAGATTTCAAATGTAAATTTTCGTTGCAATATAGAAATTATCACATTTTTGTTCAAAAGTTTGGTCCACAGGCTCCGCCAAATATCATCCGATTATCATCCAAAGGTGTAGGCTAGTTCTTTACATTGTACCCCAACCATGGATGACGTTAAACATAATATCTGAACTACATTAGCTGTAGTATTCTTTTAAAGTATACATTTTCCTGTGGACTTACGACCTTTTCGTACTCAAATTTGTACGTTTTGTGGACTTACGACCTTTTCCGACAAGGGCAAAACATATAGAAAAAAGCGACATGCTATCATTTTCTTTGTATCATTCGACGTGTTTTGACTTGTACTATCATCGTGTAACAAAAACGCGATTTCCAAAAAAGTGGACTTACGACCTTTTCCGACGGAGCAGACGATATGGTAAATTTCAAATTTCCTTTTCAATACCATTGAAAAAAATTGAAATTTTTTTGCGAGCACATCCGCGATTTTAGGTATTTAAGTTAAGAAAAAAATTGTGGTTTCAAATATGTTCGCGTTCACAAAATTGGATGCTGCACCCAAAAGTTTGTAATGTACGTTTATTAAACTCGATATATTGTGAAGCAGAAAAAGAAACATTCACTTACTTGTAAAAGGCTAATATCTACTTAAAACTACACGTTTCTTAAATAGCCAAAATCACCTTCATATATCTTACAATTCTGCAGTCATTTACCTCTTCATTCATGGTTTATCAAAAACCAAAACATTTGCTCTGCCTCCTCTCACTCTGCGTCAGCTTCATTTCGACTATTACTCTTTATAATAAAATCCAGTGGCTTATTATCAGCAACTTATTTTTGGTATCCAGATATTGCTCCTTTCTTTTTTGGTCCACATATTTCTTTTATATTTCCATTCTGATTAATAGCCTTTAATTTTTACTAAAAACTTTGAATATAAATTTCACAAACCATAACAGACTATCAAAATTCACTACACTAATGCTTAGTTGTTGTGAATGGATCAAAACAAATGATAAAATGTTGACAGTTATCAACAAAATCTAAAGTTATCTCATTTTAATCATTCTTTATTTTGATCTAATGTTTCTGTACTGAGGTGACTTCAGCTATAGCTACAGATCATAAATGGTTTGTTACCCTGCTTACATGTCGATATGTTTGTCAAGCATATCTGATGGTAAAAACAAACACTGATAACAAACCTTCATAAAAAAACCAGATTTCTTCTAATGTAAACTATTGGGTGCCACCGTGGTGCAATGGTATGCACACCCGCCTTGCACACTAAAGGTCGTGGGTTCGATTCCCCGGCCAGGCAACATCAAAAATTTCAACGGTGGCAAAATACCCCTCAGTAATTTTGGCGACATTTCCTGAGTATTTCAGCCATGTAAAACTTCTCTACAAGTGGTGTCTTAGGACACGCCGTTCGGACTCGGCAATAAACAGTAGGTCCCTTATCATTGAGCTAATATGAATCGGGGTGCACTCATTGGTATGAGAGAAGTCTCCCTTGTCCCGTATGGGATGTTTGTGGAAAAATTATATATTATTATAAACTATTGTATGTAATATTGTAAAAATCATTAATAACACTGTGATACAAATGTTGACAAAATTTTTTTGCAGGGGTTCTGATGCATAAATTCGGTTTTATGGGAGTCCATAGAAGACGAAAATACCTTTGGTTTCTTTGGGTCACTTCGGGTTTTGATTTTATAACGGTAAATGTAGTGAAAAATGGGATTTCTTGGATTTTCAACTTTAAACGAACATTACTTCTTTTTTCCACAACCGATTTGCACACCCTATTTTTTATTGGAAACGGGAGAATAATATCTTTCGGACAAGCCCTAGATTTTTAAAATCGGTTAACAAATGGCTAAGTAATAGTGGTTTAAGTGTGACAAAAACGCATTAAAAACAGTAAAATGTTTTTCCTTGTGCTCTAGGCAGCGTAAACGATACCTAACGGTACAATTATTTACTGTTAGCAAGTAGGAAATTTATTTGGCTTTCCAAAATGGGAAAAACCAAAGAAATCGGTTGAAAAATGAATGCGTTATGGCATTTTTTGTATTTTAACTTTTTGGTTTTTTTCATATTTCCCTTTATAAAAGATTGGAACCTTAGCATGTATGATTTTAATTGTGATTATCTTGCTTTACAATTACGCACAAGGTTCCAATCTTTTATAAAGGAAAATATGAAAAAAAACCAAAAAGTTAAAACACAAAAAATGCCATAACGCATTCATTTTTCAACCGATTTCGTTGGTTTTTCCCGTTTTGGAAAGCCAACTAAATTTCCTACTTGCTAACAGTAAATAATTGTACCGTTAGGTATCGTTTACGCAGCCTAGAGCACAAGGAAAAACATTTTACTGTTTTTTAATGCGTTTTTGTCACACTTAAACCACTATTACTTAGCCATTTGTTAACCGATTTTAAAAATCTATGGCTTGTTCGAAAGACATTATTCTCTTGTTTCCAATAAAAAATGGGATGTGCAAATCGGTTGTGGAAAAAAGAAGTAATGTTCGTTTAAAGTTGAAAATCCAAGAAAGCCCATTTTTCACTACATTTACCGTTATAAAATCAAAAACCGAAGTGACACAAAGAAACCAAAGGTATTTTCGTCTTCTATGGACTACCACAAAACCGAATTTATGCATTAGAACCCCTGCAAATTTTCACTGTAGCACAGTGTAATTATTAAAAATCTTATCAAATTCTGTATTTGCCTCCATTTGTAATACTTACTACTAAATGGTGCAACTATGAGAAGAAGGTCTAAATGTGGCAACACAATCTGTTAAATTTCTTTGTTTTGACGTATTTGTCAACTTTGCTAAACTTCAAGGTAACAAGTTGCAAAGATCAATTTTTCAACTTCCTTTCCTAACAAGCTCTCTAAGTGAAAAGATCAAAGATATATTAAAAAATAATCGGTGTTTCAAAGTTACATCACACAGTTTCCTAGTGAAATTTATATATTTTTTCAATTTTAAAAACATTTGAAATAAAAGACAACAAGTCTGAAGGTGAGAAAAAATGTTCTTAAAAAAATTCCCCAATAACATAGTGGTTTTGTTTAAGGTTAAACACGAAGCAAATTGGTTTTCATAATAAGTGCAACTAGCGCCAGAAGAAAAGTCTTACAACCCAAAATCACACTGCCCACAGGGTAGTGTGACGACTTTATATTTGTCTTTTATAAACGCTCGGCATAACCAACAAGCTGAATAATCATTGCCACGAATCAAGCACATCAGTCTATTCCGTTGTTAATGAAAACCTACATAACCAGTTATAGTGTTGTATCAATCTTCCAACTATCAGAAGTGACATCCAAGATCCATATTCATAAAAGCCTAAAAAATCAGTACACTGTGTAAGCCTAGCCTTTGAGAATCTACACAAAATCAATTATATACTACTATAGCCCATAATTGATGTCACCGATGAGGCAATGACCCGAATTTCATCCTAACTCCATCATCAAAAAATTCAGCAACAACAGATGACTTGGTGGAAGTTATCTCTTGGATACACCAACTGATTGCAAAATACGTAAAATTGAACTTGTCACGTGTTATTATACATGGTGTTCCAACGAGCAGTAGTCCAGTTGTATGATGATATTCTTCCAGCAGCCAATTGCCCACTAGCCACCAGCTCATAGTGTATCCATAATAAGTATCTACATATCATCCATTCTATTTTTTTGTACTGATACACATTTTTTTTGAGTATATTAGCTTATGAGTGATTTTTTTTATTTCGGCAGAGAAATTTGATATGTAAGAGAAAGCTCTCCAGGCTTGCAATAACTTTCTTTTTGCAGCAACCATCAATGAAAATATGCAGAAGGCCTTTAACATATCCTGATATTGATGGTAAGTTTGATCAGCTGTTTTATTTTGTTCTTATTGTATTGCATTATTCTTATTTCTCTTACATCAATACGGTAATTACAACAAGTACTGAGAGAATGTAATAATTGTAATAAATACTCTCACCTGATTATTTCTCAATGAGGTGAATAATTTTTGTATTGTATGACAGTTTAAAGTTTTGCTCACTCTCAATTATAATCTCTCAGTCCAGTTATAGTTACCAAAAGAAAGACAAAAAAATCAAACCTCTGCACTTACATATAAATCAGTATGTTAATATGCAATTAGGAAAGCAAATGATCAAGGTTTTGTTTTGTTGCTTAGTATCTTTGCATTGTTAAAGTTATTTCGTATAGAAAAGATATTTGAAATTATTAACCCTTTAAGGGCCTCAGCATCATGTTTGTTTGCTGTTTTCTATAAAATGTAACAATCAGTTTTCAAAATATTTTAGATTGTTATTAATAGCTTCATATAATAAGTATTGCTTTATTGTTAGCTAAAGATAATGAAAAATGAATCATGTTCTGAATAAATCTAGTATTGAATGCCTAAGGATGGCTTGCTAAGATAATTTGCACATGTTTTCCTGCCTAGTGATGTTCTGAAGAAGAAAGTGTAAGTATGTTAGGGGTCCTAAAAATATTATTGTGCGCTTATAGGATATCGGACGGTGTGGGTTCTGAAGCGCGATCTCACAATATCATCTGTGAGCGAGAATACTTGGAAGGATATAGATACCATTGAAGTTTATTATTTTTATTTTCGTTCTGATGACTGATTGGGGGTTCTGTTTGTTTTTTATTGGTCATCCTATACATTTAGTGTTCAATAGCCATAACGTTTAGCAAAAAAAGGAGTCTACAATAATTCTATGTAGTGGGAACAGAGTTACAAGGACAAGGACCGAACCTCCCCAACCGACTGACTGCTAGCTAAGCAATGGCTCCTGCAGTCCTTCGTCCGTGTAGTCTCTATGATGTTGAATAAATATTTTTTTTAGAAAAGTGCATCTCATCCCTCCGGACACTACAAGTTATAGGGGGTTTTCTTCCCCTATAAAGAAAAAATATTTAAAAATTCCCTTTGGGTTGTAATAATAAAATATATATATAAATCGTTTACAGAATTTGATATCTATCCGTAGATGCTAAAATATTTTCAAAATTTATTTTTATTTTCGCGGAAAATAAAAAAATAAAGAAGAAATCTTGGAGTAAATTTTATTTATTCTAACTCAGAGTCCATAAAAATGTAGACAAAGCGTAGACAAATGTGAGACCAAAATTATAAAGATTGGGTTCATTGCATGCATATTACAGCAACAACAGAAGACGAAAACTTATTGTTGAAATTTATTTCAAAAGTATATATTTTGGTTTAATGCGAAAAATTGGAGAAACATTTTTGGGAGTTATTCTACTATTTCGCTAATTTTCCATACAAAACCTGAAGCATTTTGCTAAAACTATTACAAGGAAAATAATTTGTCATCGTGAAAGTATATTTGCTTTTTGTGATAGGCAATAGAAATAAGTAGTAGAGAGTAATAATTAAATTACAACCAAAGAAAAAACACAAAAATTAAAAAGCGTGTAGTTCGCGAATCCGTTTAAATCAGTGCATGTGCTTTTCGGATACAGGGAGTCCATGTCTATCAGTGTGCATGGATTTTCCCATGTTTTATTCAGCGGCCAAAGTGTGCCATCAGTTGCATCTTACTATTCAAAAAACCTTCAAGTGGCCAAAAATTACGCGATGTGTATGTATATGATTATAAAAATACGTCAATATAAATTATTTTAGACAGATTCGTCAAGAACTGCGGATGTGCCACCACATTCTATTTTGGGATAAATAGGGATATTACTCCCGAATTTTTGTAATTTGTGACACATCTTTTTGGCAAATATTATAATAGCGTATAAAGGATTAAATTTATGTAAAAATAATCAAAGAAAATCGCGTTTCAATTCGCGGAATTGTCAAAATATATTTTTGCAGATTTCCCTACTTTCAAGGTATCTGTATCCGGGGTTTTAGTGGATGAATTCGAACGCGGATTGGCTTATTAGATCCGGCACGTAAAAAAACTAAAATCACGCGGGGACAGTTTCAAATTTTAAAGCCAAAAAATAGGTTTTTTCAGAAAATTTACGCACCAAATTTTCGCCTTTGGACTCCTATTACTAGGAAGATGTACGGAGCACACTCATGAGATATACATCGAACGACGTGGAATCGCGAGTTCTACAATCCTATAAACTAGTTTCGATTATTATCTAGTTGCACCCTCTAATTATAAAAAAATTCGAAAAACACTGAAATCAAAACTTCAAAATGTCAGAATCGATTTTAGACGGATGCAGTGTATATATCGAAAAGTCATACTCTAGAACCATGTTGCCCAAGGGGTATTCTTTAGTTCTTTCTTTGAGCACAGGTTTGAATTTTGCGTGGTTTGGCCAGAAATCAAGAAAGAACACTCAAAAACTTGTTTACTTCAACACATTTTTCCCATTTTTTTATATTACCACCAACGCAGCTTCCACGAAAATTATTTATTAGGGTGCATATTATGAGATCGTGGCTAAAACACTTCAATTAATACAAATATATTCATATTTTATAAAATATATTAGCATTATAATTTTATTATAATTTTTTATTATAATAAATATTTGAAATAAATAAATAAATATTAACATTTTGCGACTTAATAAATGGTGAACCTCAACTTCAAGGATTGTAAAACTTTTTTGAATTTTACCATATATATCCTGATCAGGATAATATTCTAAGACGATCTAGCCATATATGTAGGTGTCCGACCGGCTGTGTTCCCAATGACCATAAAAACTTCTCCACTAAAAATACCAAGTTAGGTCCACGTTTAGGTATAGCCGCCATATAGCGGTACCTCCCGATCTAAGGTATTTTGGGGATTTTTTTGACCGAACTGACTATAATTTGACACTTGAGGTTTTCAGTGGTCACGAAACTTCTCCACCAAAAATCGTTAAAATAGTCCATGTTTAGTATTTTTTGTCAGTGGTTGAGGGTATATCTCCGTCAGCACAGCTGACTGACACTTTCTTACTTGTTTAAATTCCTAAAATTGAATTCGAAACATAAAGCGGTATTACATTTTTTTCAATTTAAAAAACATTATTGATTATACCTCCATAATATGTACTGCGCTAGTTTCTGAACATTCAAAATATTTTTAATTTCATTGTATGCTCTATTATATACGAATACAGTTAATTTCCAGCTACATACAATATATATGTATGTGTGCATAGGAAAATTGAGTATTTCACAGTTTATTTGGAAATGAGGAAGAACGTGTTATTTCATCCTAATGATGTGAATATTGATATTCTCTCTTTAAAAAGGGTTTGTTGTAATTTGCATTTCCTCGATGGTAATAGAATCTGTTTTCAAAAATTGATTTCAAACTCCAAAATCAACAACAAGTAACCTCACTCATTTCAGCCAGTTAGTTATTCATGATAAAGTAGTTGCCAAATTTAACTTCATAATTCAAAACTTTTGCCAACAAAAATCACATGTTTGCTGTTATGGTATTTTTATACCCTACACCACTGTGTGGGGAGGGTATTATAAGATGGTTTTGGCCAAAAAGTTTGTAACGCATCGAAATAATGGTCGTAGACCCATACTTATATATATCAAAATGAATGTCTCGACGAGCTGAGTCGATCTGGCTATGTGTGTCCGTCCGTCTGTCGGTCTGTCCGTCTGTCCATTTAAACCTTGTAACCACGCTACAGGTCGCAGTTTTGATCGGATCGTCACGAAATTTTGGGTGTTGATGGGGGTCCCGGAGGGGAAGAAGCCTATTGATTTTGGTGATGGTCGGATAATATTTAGGGGTCGGAATGGGCAAAAAACTTATTTGGATAAAAATACAAAGTTTTTTTCCAAAGCGAATATCTCAGCTTCTATATGGGGTATACCAAGAGCAGAACCTGACAATGAAAGTATAAAATATCACCTTTCTAACGATCAAACAACGAAGATATCACAATAGTCGCAAATAAAACCCAAATTTTCATGTTTGCGATTTTAGTTATAATGACGAATATCACAGCTTTGGCTGGGGACTTTCCAAAAGCAAAGCCTGACTATGAAAGTAGAAGATTCCACCTTTACAATGATGCACACTAGGTCGGCGTAGGTGACCAAATAGCGGAGATATCACAATAGTCGGTAATTCATCCCATTTTTCCATTTTTTTGGAAATCACGCTACAGGCCGCAATTTTGATCGGATCGTCACGAAATTTTGAGAGTTAATGGGGATCTCAAAGAGGAAGAAGTCAATTGATTTTGGTGAGGGTCGAATAATTTTTAGGGGTCGGAATGGGCAAAAAACTTATTTGGATAAAAAGACAACGTTTTTTTCCAAAGCTAATATCTCAGCTTCTATAAGGGGTATACCAAAAGCAAAACCTGACAATGAAAGTAAAAAATATCACCTTTCTAACGATGTTAAGTAGGTTCTCGTGGGTGATCAAACAACGAAGATATCACAATAGTCGCAAATTAAACCCAAATTTTCATTTTTGCGATTTTAGTTATAATGACGAATATCACAGCTTTGGCTGGGGACTTTCCAAAAGCAAAGCCTTACTATGAAAGTAGAAGATCCTATCTTTACAATGATGCAAACTAGGTCGGCGTAGGTAACCAAATAACGGAGATATCGCAATATTCGATAATACATCCCATTTTTCCATTTTTTTGGAAATCACGCTACTGGGCGCAATTTTGATTGGATCGTCACGAAATTTCGAGGGTTAATGTGGGTCTCACGGAGGAAGAAGCCTATTGATTTTGATGATGGTCGGATAATATTTTGGGGTCGGAATGAGCAAAAACTTATTTGGGAAAAGTCAACATTTTATTCCAAAGCAAATATCTCAGCGTCTATAAAGGGTCTACAAAAAAAGCAAAACCTGGCAATGAAAGTATAAAATATCACCTTTACAACAATGTAACGTAGGTTGTCGTAGGTGGTCTAACAATAAAGATATCGCAATAGTCGCTAATAAAACCCAACTTCTCATTTTTGCGATTTTAATAATAATGACGGATATCACAGCTTTGGTTGGGGACCTTCTAAAAGCAAAGCCTGAAAGTAGAAAATCCCATCTTTGAAATTATGCAAAGTAGGTTGGCGTAGGTAGTCAAATAATAGAGATATCGCAATAGTCGTTAATGCATCCCTTTTTTCCACTTTTTCTGCAATCACACTACAGGTCGGAATTTTGATCGGATCATCACGAAATTTTCTCACAGAGGTAGAAGCCTATTGATGTTGGTGATGTCGACAGTAGTCAAATATAAAATTAGATATTAATTATTTTGGTTCAGTTCGCCTTAAGTCATTTGGTATAAAAGCCAGATAGGTGAAAACTTTCGTATCTCCATAAAAGAAATGTTTTCAAGTGAAAAGATTATTCACAGAGGTAGTGGTGTAGGGTATCACATAGTCGGCCCCGTACCGACTATAGCCTTTTCTCACTTGTTTTGGATAGGCATTGTCAAATGTATCCTTTGTATATTCTGTGTGGCGCCAGGATAATCTGAAATATCAATTATTTACATACATATTTTTGTGTGGTGTTGGTGTGTTACAAGTGAAATTCTCTTATCATATCACCATCATTGCCATAGAGCGTAACCGCAAACGAATGTGATGACGTTCGCGTTAGCCTACCATTCATCATGGTTTAAATATTGTGGTAAGTTTGAACTATGACAAAACAACAAAAGTGTGTCATTATTCCTAAAAAAATAATGACCAAAATAATAACAGATGTTGTTTAGCAGATACGGGAAAACGGAACTCTAAATTACAAATACAATAACGATACAGACAGATAACAGTGGTTGTGGTAAAATGAATAAGTGCTTTTTGTCAAATTTCGTAATTTTATGGATAATAAGCATGAGAAAGCAATGAAATTATGTAGTCGTACTCTTAACATGAGGTGAGAATAGTGTACATCAGTGACAGCTTAAATATACAGTTCTTTCATAGAAAACGACCGACAAAATTTAAAAAAAAATTGAACAAAAAAATTTCTTAAAACATAACATTTCGTGAGTGCCCGGGCCCCCGGTCCCCATTTGGCTACGTCGGTGGAAGTTACCGTTATATGGAGGCTTTCCAAAACATGGACCCATGTCGATAAGTTATAAATTACGGATAGTTCCGCAAAAAAAAAAAACAAAATCTCAAAATACCTAAAATCGGAGGTACCTCTATAAGGGGGATATACCAAAATATGGACCTATGTTGAAAATTTTTAGTGAACAAGTTTGGTAATCAGTGGGAACCTCAAATGTCGGTCATAAATGTAGAAAAAAAATCCTTAAGATACCGAAAATCGGAATGTACCGTTATATGGGTGCTATACCAATGCATGCACCCACGTAGACCATTTTTGTGGGAGAAGTTTTGTGACCACTGGGAAATTCAAATGTTAAATAATAGAAAGTTTGGTTAACAAATGTAGCCAAAATTCTCAAATATCGAAAATCGGCAGGTTCTCTTATATGGGGCTATACCAAAAAATGGACCTGTGTTGATAATTTTTTGTGGAAAAGTTTTATGACCGCTAGGAACTTCGCATGTCAAATAACAGGTAGTTTGACAAAAAAAAAAAAAAAAAAAAACTGTAGTCAATATATTACAATTACCGAAAACCGGGAGGTATCGGGAGGTATGCCAAACATGGATCTATATTAACATTTTTGGTGGAGAAATTTTGTGACCCCTGAGAACTTCAAATGGTAAATTACGCGTAGTTCAGCAAAAAAGTCCTCAAAATATTTATAATCCGAAGCACTGTTATATGGGGGCTATACGAAACCCTGGACCAATGTTGGAAATTTTCGGTGGAGAAGTTTTGTGACCCCTGGGATCCTTAAATTACAGGTAGCTCTGTCAAAAAATGTAGCTAAAATTCTCAAAATGCCAAAAATCGGGAGGTATCATTATATGGTGGCTATATCAAGACATGCACCTGTGTTGTTGTTGTAACAGTGTTTACAATTTTTTGTTTAATCTGGCTCTGGATCTATCTCCAGCTCTAGTACTGTGGCTGCTTCAATGGGATGTAACCACAAATCTACTGGAGTTAGTTGAGTAGGTTTTGCAGGGCAGTTAAAAAGGTGCAGAGTGTAGTGCGGGCCAGTGCCGCATGTTGGGCAGATGTTTTGCACGGTGTCATCGATCCTTGCCCTATAGGAATTCAGACGGCTGCATCATCCCGAGTTTTGTTGAGCCAAAACTACTCTGGTTTGTCGTGACACTTAACCGGATTAACCTAGTGGATTTGGATTTAAAATGTCAATTCCATAGCGCAAACGTCAAATAAATCCTCTCGAAGTGGTTAACCCGACCAAAAACTCTAGTGTAACCGTACTATAACGTTGGACCTATCTTTCTAGATCATGAAGATCCCTCTTGACATGCTTGGGTGGCGGATACTATATACCATATTGTGATTAGGATGGCTGACGCGGTAACACCCGAGCAAGTACTGCATGCCATTGTGTTGCTGTAGCGGAAGAATCTTTGTATACTCATGTAAATGGTACACTGAAGACATGAGAAGGCACCCTGTTGCATTTCTCAGGGCGGAATATTTTTCCATCGCTTTGCACTAATATTCACAGACCACAATGGCGCCGCATAACTTACCACAGACCGTCCTGTCGCGTTATTTGTGTTCAACGAGGTTACTTTATCTACACTCCAAGTGCTGCCGGCTAGGGGCATCCCAGCTTGTCGCAGATAGGCAGACGAAATTAACATGCTGTCGAACGTGGCCTCAAAAATGTTTGTGTAGTTTGTGCTAGGAATTCTGCTACCATCGACCATGACATTCAACTCTGTTCTCATATTTGCGTTCATCTGGTAAACTCAGTGGCCGTAGAGTAGTGGCATATTTCTCATGTGGAAAATGTGGTAAGATCAGACAAATAGCAGTCAAATATCGAAATAGGTCTGTACGATTCACTTTTTTTGGCATCCTTGCCTGGCTTCAGTAGTGGAATTACCCTATTTTCCAGATTACGGGAACGATGTCGCTGGCAAGCGAGAGTTTGAGAACTTTAGTGATCTACTCAACTCTCGGTGCATCCACCTTTTTCAGCATTACCAGGGAGATTCCATTAGGGCCCAATGCTTTGGATGATTTAGCGTTCCTGATGACATTCGCAATCCATCCATTCATTGTAAATTGTGGTGGTTCATCCAGGAAGGAAGAAATCTAGTACTCTTCTCGTCACTAACATTGCCCATAATTGACTTATTCCGCCTCCAATATTGCAACTCTTCAGATTATTTAACCACATGATCCGCTTATGCTCATCGACCAACCTGTTAACTTCCATTGTCAGTTCATTGACTCTGGGGTTGCCACGACGATGCTCATAACGCTCATAATCCCGTCGCCTCTGCTGGGAAATTTGCTCTCACTTCGGGTATTCGATCAGCAGGTATATGCTACCCGAACATCAGGAGGGCTGTACAAATCTCCGAAGCGGTGATTGGTGAACACTCTGAAATTCGGCCAATTAACATTCCCATGATTGATGAAGAGGTGATGAAATCGGGCGGTCTGCTGATGGAGACAATTACGGGTTGGCAGATGACATCATTTGTCAGACCAGGTGACAAGAGGGTTATGTCTGGCGAACTGTGACTTTCTTCGCTAATTCTGGTAGGGCGTCCTCATAGACCGTGCAAAACCTAGAGCTATCAATCTGCTTAGCCAGCACTATACCCCTCTGGTCGTGTCCGGGCCCGGGGTTGTGGCATCCATGATGAGCATTGATGTCATCATCGACAGGAAGAGATCTAACGCGACGGAGTAGTAGCCTTGTCACTACCGGGGTGTTCGACAAACTATCGATTGAAATAACTTGCATACCTCTTGCGATCAGTCAACGTAACGTCGCCAAACGTAACCGACATCCTGTCTTCCTTCTTTCCAGGGTTCGAGAGGGATTTAATCGTTGCCCAAAATTTACTTATTCCAGATCCAATTTTGCCACTCTTCAGATTATTTTACTACATGATCCGCTTATGCTCATCGACTAACCTGTTAACTTCCAGTTCCACCTCTCTGACTCTGTGCTTGGCACGACTAAGCTCATAACGCTCATTTGCTAATCCCGTCGCTTCTGCTGGGAAAATTGGTCTCACTTCGGGTATTCGATCACGTATTCTGACGATGAAGATGACTCACTGGGAGCTGTGTTCACGCAGCATGCAGCAAAATAGTCCCTGTCTATCTGTTGCATCTCAGGAAACACATATAAATTTGCCCTGCTTCCCGGCAGGAAGAAAAGAAACCGGAGCAGGCATTCCTCCCTACACAGAGAAATGATACAAATACAAACATGCGTACACTGAGATGGCAGCCAATGGCCGGTACGAAAGAATCCGCTGCCGTGGGATTGGACTTATGTTGACAATTTTTGGTGGAGAATTGAACATCCGATTTGCCCGAAACTTTGTTCAATGTAAACTTTCTTCCAAACGTACATGCATACATATACAAGTTCCAAGACCTTATGTTGGACAACGACTTCGGGAGCTTTCTTTCAAAATTCAATATTTTCGTTTAAATGTTCAAGGATTGTTTTGATTTTTTTACTGAATGTTTAATGTTTTTCGTCGTGCATCCTGAAACAATGGTATAAAGGCTTTAAAAAGGAATGACCTTCCGGTACCTCCCACATAAAAGTTCAAAATGGTGGTTTAAGCGAGGTTTAGGGGCTGTTTGAGAAGTCTTTCTTATTCGAATTACCTACGACACATTTCTTTCGTGAGCAAGTCCATGTTCCGGTCATAATTAATGATCCAAAAGCTCTTAAAAAGTCTACGGTGACCAACTAAAATGGATGTTGGGTAAGATAAGTAATTTGAAAGGAATGACTGAGGAGATCCAAACTTTGGACCAAATCGGTTGCTCTATTCAACAGATACATCGCGTACCATTTTAGTGATTTTTTTTTAACTTTTGGATGAGGTGTGGACCGATATTGCCCATCATCGAACATAAAATAAGTTTGGACAAAATATTACGAAGGCTAAGACCTTCAACAAGTTCAAAAATGTTCGTTCAAGTGATGGTTTTGAATTTTTCGATCGAAAGTATTCTGATTACAACGATTTACTTCTTTCGTGGGTGTCCATATTTCCTGACATAATGACCCAAAATCCCTAAAAAAGTCTACGGTAACTAATTGGATATTTGGTATGATAATTATCGAAAGGAATGGCTTCCAAAATTAGTTCCAGTTGCTACGTGGAATATAGCGGAACATTCCTTTGTAATTTGCGCTTAAATACAATTTAAGGTTACTTCTTGGTTGCTGCTTAAATTTTGCAGTTAAGTGCAGTTATGTCAAGGGTTTTTGCTGCGTGCGGTCTTTTTAATATCTATTTCAAGGCTAATATCACTGTGAACCGAAATTTTGGGGCAGAGATAATTCCTTTTGGGGATGAAAGCCCTTGGTGCGTGTGTTAAGAAACCCGAAGGACAGATCCGCCATGAGTCGAACTTCTGAGTTATGGCGTGATGAAGTTTCTGCTGAAGACCCTGTAAGGCATCTGAAATTAGCGTTATATCATTGTTAATTGCTGTTTTAGCTTATTTATGAGATGACATGTCTTCTGTCAAATCGAATGAGATTATTTTCGTAGAGCATTTCGACCTTCTAACTCGCTTCATTCAATGTCCTTTTCGTCCTTTATTTTAAGAACCACAGTAAAAGTACCACAAGATGACGTTTTTCAGCTTCGAAATGTTCTGCAAAAAATGTCGCTAATTTAGGTACGACTCTCAGTGACAACTAATCGATTTTGTCGCGTTTTCGTGGTAAGAGCGACATTCCCGACGATTACCAACGAGCCTACGGCATCCGATCAACCAAAGCCGAGAAACACTCCCGACGATTTCCAATGAGCTGACGGCATCCGATTATAATAGAGCCGAGAAACACACCCGACAATTAACTGACGAGTCATCAGCATCCGATTACTACAGATCGGAGTAACTTACCCGAAGACTGCCGAGACGACAATCACCCGAATAGCACTAAGCCGAGCCCAACAACCTATTACCGCTGAGCTGAATATATCAGCCACCGAGCCGATTTTAACAACCATCCGATCACATCGGTCCGAGGCTGCTCCCAGACTAACTCCGGTCAAGCCAACGTACAATACCACTACACCTACATACAAATGCATTTAAATTTTAAAATTATTGAATGATATCAATAAAGTACAGTGAAGTACAATTAATCGTTTTCCTTACTTAAGGTTTGTGGGTCCTTAAGTCGACCCTGTCAGCGGCTGAGCTAACCTCAGACTTCGATAAAACCACTCTTTATAAGTAATGACCCGAAAGTTTCTAAAACCCCCCAATTGTGTTTTTATAAGGGTGTTCTTTGGTTTTCTGTGTTCTGTTTTTGATATCTATCACCCCCCTGCTGCAACCAAAAAAGCTACCTGCGGAGCTACATATTTCTTTCTAACTCAATGCAACGTAAGCTCGTTGTCCCTAAGCAAAATTAACATACCATTCCAATACTCGTTTGGAATGTTTGATAATAAAATATTTCAGCTTCATATTCTTAACACCCCACCCCTTCTAACACATATTCCCTGGAGCTTCCGGCAAAATGCAAGGAATCTCTTTTGTCAAATTGTTGTAGCTATTCGCTGCTTTGAAGGAAATGTGTTTGAATTTCCTTTTATTTTTTAAACGATAGTGGCAATGACAACAACACTAAAATATCTGAAAATTGAAAGAATCATAAAAAGAGGGAAAGGATGAATAACAATGAAATATGCATAAAGGAGGAAGCCACTCCCTGGACACATACATATATCTAGAAAGAATCTTTTCGTTAGAAGTTAATGATAGATTGTTCAGGGGAGGTGGTGACATGAAGCACAAAGTAAAAGTATTGCTAGAAGGAAGGTATTCCATACGGAATAATAAGCCAGGCAGCCACCCAGGCAGACAAAATGAAGAGTAAACACAGTTACAAAGTTCCCCGAAAACATGGTTAATGGGCCACCCATTTAACCAAGCAGACCTTACGTGAAAGGAGTTCCTTAAAAATTCTAGCGAAGTAAATATAAACTTCGCTAGTCAATTGTGTTGGAAAGATGTTGAAAGATATGTTTGCCATTATCGCTTTCGTCACCATCATCATCACCACCACTAGCAGTAGCAATAGTAGTCAACATTGTGATTTTATTGGCATGCAAATGATTTTTCACAGTTACAGGAGTGGAATTACTAAGTGATATCAACAAGGACATACACACACGTAGACAACCAAATTTCACAGGTTTTGTTTGCCGTCATTAGTCAGTCATCTATGGGAGGAGGAAAGTAAAAACCCTTTGTTGACATATTGAAAATTCAGTGCAGGGGAAAAGTTCACATTATGATTTGTTGTTTTTGTTGCATGAATAACACGTGTCTAGTTGGGGAAAAAGTTTGATGAGTTCTCAGTATGTTCGCCTTGCTGCTGTTTGAAATTCCAAACCATGATTGGTGTCACTGATTTGTAAAAAGGGACCAACACCCCTTTTATTTTTCTGTTGCTTCAATGTGCCACAACACGCAAACTTATAGTTGGTCATGAACACCGAAAGCACCAAAGAAAAAGGAGAATAACTAGAATAATTAGAATTTTTAGAAACTGATTTACATAATGTGATTCGCAGCAAAATAGCCTTGAACTGTATAATGTTGACTAAAAGAATAATTTACACATATTATTAGAGGAAGAGAGATGTTTTTGCACAAAAAAATGAGACTTGGACAAAATATGGTCATAGTAATAAAATGATAATGACTTCGTAAAGGGGACTATACAATATTTTCAATGAATAAGGGAGTAGAATTTAAAGAAAAAACCTTTTTAAAGGCGTGAAGAATACTTATGCCTTCTTTTTATGAAGTTGGTTTTCGTGAGAAACACTAAAGCTTTGCCTTGAACAGTCTCTTCCGTTGATCAATATCGAAGTACACCTATTTGGTTCATTTTGCCATATACTTTTTTAATATATTGTGTGCCCTATCCAAATCGAATATCCGAGTCATGAATGTTAAGAAGATAAAAAGATTTCATTAGTTTTTTCACCAAGGTATTTGTTTGTATTTCTTTGCACACGTTATTTTTTATCTGTCGTTTCACTCCCTGATACTCAACATACATATGATAGAATGTCATCAAAACTCATTCTTCCACAATGTGATGACTTAGTCAGTCATTCGTATTGAAACACATCTGCTTTCGATTTTTTATATCTGTGCATTGATTGTATTTCACCGAATTCAAATTTAACTTCAAGTTGTTTACATTGAGTGTGTGTTTGTTGTTGTTTGGTATTTGTTTACAAAGTCGTTTTGGTTTCAATATTTACCAAAATGAAACCGAAAATATACGTATTTGAATATCATTCTTGATTCCATTTAAATAAGTCTATTTGCGGATGACGAACTGCAGTTACCGGAAAGAAAATAAGATTTGTAGAGAAATTCCATTTATTTCTATGCGATTAAAATTATAGAAATCTTTAAATAAAATGAAGATGCTTATTATTGTGGGGTGACGTAGGGGATGGAAGATACCAAGGCACGGTCCTGACCGGCTTTAACATGGCGAAGCCCAGGATTTAGTTTGGTGCCTCTTTCATATCAAGTGGACACTGACCTCCCCGTGGTATCACCTGGAGAGCTGCCTTTAACACCCCTTAAAGGTAGTGAGCTAACATGTGCTGCGCGTTTACCCATAAGAACGTTGAAAACATGGGTTTGGGCGTCGGGTTAGTAACCCTGCCCTAGGAAAAACAGCATACTATGAAAAAACGAAAGAAAAGAAAAACAAACCCCTCTAAAGTTCTCGAACGCCGCAAACATTTTAAGGACCATGATCTGGGAATCTGCACCTGGAATGTTCGCACTCTCTATAGAAAAGGTGCAGTTTACGCATTGGCAGATGTACGTGAAAAGTACAAGGCCCACATTACTGCCATACAGGAAATACGATGGATTGGAAAAGGCGTCGCAACAACACCTAAAGGTGACGCAATGTATTATAGCTGCCATGACATAAGCATGAGTTTGGTTGCGGATTTGTAGTTGGTCGGAGGTTAAAACATCTGGTCTCTGGCTTTACCCCAGTGAATGAAAGACTCGCTGCAATTCGATTAAAAGCAAAATTCTTCAACATCATCTTTGTTCGCGCTCATGCTCCCACTGAAGACAAGGACGAACAGACCAAAGATATATTTTACGAGCGCTTAGAATAAACTTATGACCGTTGCCCTGCCCATGACATTAAAATTATACTAGGCGATTTTAATGCCAAAATTGGAAAGGAGAATATCTTTGGCCCAACAGTCGGGAAATTCAGTCTCCACAGTGAAACATCTGACAATGGTATGAGGCTGATAGACTTTGCAGCTGCAAGAAACATGGTAGTTAGCAGTACCATATTTAAGCATCTCGATATTCATAAGGGCACCTGGCTGTCGACAGATCAAAAAACAAGAAATCAAATTGACCACGTTGTGATAGATGGAAGACATGCATCAAGCGTGTTGGATGTACGATCGTTCCGAGGTGCAAACATAGACTCGGACCACTACCTTGTTGCAGCAAAGGTACGTACCAGATTAAACGTAGCAAACAAAGTGCGAACTGACACAACACGAAGTTGGACATCAGTAAGCTGCAATCACAACAGATAGCCACAGCATATTTCACTCAACTGGCCCAACTGCTTAATGAAAGCACTCCTCGTCCTGATAACATATCAGGACAATGGCAAAACATTGCCCACTCCATGCAAACAGGCGCAGAATCAGCACTTGGATACCAGAGACCTCCAACAAGGAATCCATGGTATGACCAGGAGTGTCGTGCTGCTACCAAAGAGAAACATGCGGCATATAGGGCTACTTTACAATCAGTAGCAACGCGTAGCGCATGAGAGAGGTATCGGGAGAAAAGGAGAGAGGAGAAACGTCTTTTCCGCAGGAAAAAGAGAGAGATGGAAAAGCGGAAGTGTGAACAAATCGAAATGTACAGGGGACAGAATGAAATCCGAAAATTCTACCAAAGAGTGTAACATCAAACTGATGGCTTTGGATCTGGCACATCCTCCTGTAGATACCGGCAAGGTAATCTGGTAAGTGATACAGATAGTGTGCTAAGGATATGGAAAGAGCATTTTTCCAAACTGTTGGTATCCAATAGTAGCGAAGTCCACGAAGATACCACAGATCCAATCCCAGAAGATGGTATTGAATGTATACCACCCAGCCAAGACGAGGTAAAGACAGCAATAAGCCAGCTGAAGAATAATAAGGCAGCAGGAGCCAATGGCCTACCTGCCGAGCTCTTTAAAACCGGAGGCGACACGCTGATAAGGTGTATGCATCAGCTAGTTAGCTCCATCAGGCAGGAAGCACGCGTAACCGATGATTGGAACCTGAACATCCTGTCTCCAGTCCATAAGATAGGAGATAAGACTTTATGGTCCAACTATAGGGGCATAAGTCTTCTCCCTATCGCCTACAAGATAGTGTCAGGGATATTGTGCGAACGACTAAAGCCCATGGTCAACGAAATAATTGGACCATACCAATGCGGCTTTGGACCTGGCAAGTCCACCATTGACCAGATATTTACCCTGCGGCAAATTCTGGAGAAGACCCAAGAGATGCAGATCGACACCTCCCACTTTTTTCTCGATTATAAAGCAGCCTTCGACAGCCCGCTACGTTTAAAGGTATTCCAAGGAATGTCTGAATTTGGTATCCCCGCAAAGCGCATTCGGCTTTGTAAAATGACTCTAGCTTACACAAGATATTCAGTTAAAATAGGAAAGAACCTCACCGAAGAGTTTTGTACCAAAAAAGATGTTTCTGGCAAGGATACAGCCTTTCGTGCGATCTTTTCAACATCCTGCTAGAAACGGTTATACGAGAGGCAAACGTCAAAAGAAGTGGCACAATCTACACCAATAGCCACATGTTACTTGCTTATGCTGATGACATAGACATCATGGGACGATCAGTAAAGGAAGTAACTGATACCTTTAGGAAGGTCGAAGGAGAATCTGCTAAAGTGGGTCTGGCGGTAAACGACGAGAAGACCAAGTTGATGGTGTCGACGCGCAATGCGTCCATTGAGATCGGACCAACTGTTGAAGTTGGTTCCTATAATTTTGAGCTAGTAAAAGACTTCGTATACCTCGGCACCGCCGTAAACACAAAAAACGGCATCAGTTGTGAAATAAAAAGAAGAATTGTATTGGCCAACAGATGCTACTTTGGCTTAAGTAAGCACTTTAAAAATAAAGCCACAACTCGTCAATAAAAAATAACGCTTTACAAAACACTGTGCTGATGTATGGTTCCGAAGCCTGGGTACTTGCGCAAGCACATAAGGCAGTGCTTGGCGTGTTTGAGAGAAAAATTCTTTGAAAGATCTACGGACCGATCTGAGTTGACGGTGAATATCGACGTCGTATGAACCACGAGCTGTATCTGCTATACAACAACATCAATATAGTTAAAAGTATCGAGATGCAGTGATTGCGTTTGCAAGGCCATATATAAGAATGAGCGATTATGAACCCGCTAAAAAGGCGTATAAATTCGAACCACATGGCGGTGCACGAATTGGAAGGCCAAAGAATAGATGGCGCAAACAACCCAGCAAAAATACTCATTACAAAGTAAGTACTTATTTTTTGGCACTTAAAAGTAAATAAATAAGTACTTAAATAAGTAGTTACGACTTGAAGTAACCAGGGAGTAACTACTTATTTATCTACTTGTTAGTGGCCAAAAAGTATATACATACTTACTCCCTATGACATGCCCATGTTAAAATAATGAGAAAGTAGGCCAATTTGTAATGAGTATTTTTGCTGGGAAGTGGATGAAGAGATGACAAATCGCGGTATTCCCAAATGCGAAGCACTAAACAGAGAGAATTGTAGATCTTTTCTTAGTTCGTTCTATGGAACAAATGTTCTGTAATGGGTCAGCTAAGTAAGTAAGTAAATGTTTGCTGGACATTTTTAGCGTAGATATTGAGGCCTTGATAACGAAGATTTGGTATGTTGATACTTCTGAAAATAATGGACCAAAAGCTCAATTTGGCCAAAACTTTGGAAAAAAAAATTATTCTCTTGAGTTCCAAAACATTCAGTTTTAGATCAGGATGGTCTATGTCAGTCCAATATTCCCCAGTTTAAAGCAACTTTTCGTATCTTGTTAAACATTTCAATAGCGGGTAGTGCGTGTGAACATGCCAACTTTTTTAGGGTATGCCAATATTTATTTCATAAACCTTTCGCACAAATATGTAGTTAAGTCCAGTTTTTTGTGGATTACAACGTTATAATTTTATATTATGGATACTTCCCACGAAAATCCCTAAAATAACCCATTGTTAAGATAAATTTCGGGTTCGATAAAAATAAGAACCACAGAAAGTTTTATATTATTGAGCTGTATATAGAATCGGGATGTACTCACGAGAAAAGTCTCCTCTGGTCCCTTCGAGGATGTTCGAAGGAAATATTTTGTTGGTTCTGTTTGTTGTCATTTTTTATATCTGAGTGAATCTGAATCAAAATCTAAATTTGCCATAAAATGAACACCAAAATAAAATTTCCACAAACAAACATTGAAGATAAAATTTATCGTTTAGTGATGGTTAATGTTAAAAGAAATTCTTATTTTTTTGTTGCAGTTTACAATCTAAGTTTCATCACAGAAATATCTAAACACTTCTTAACCAAGTGGCAAATTTCTTCCTAATCGAAACTTGTTTTGCAAAGAAGGATTTTTACAAGGAATGTGTCGTTTTTAAATTGCTTGGAATGGCAGATAACAAGTTGATGAAATACCTCGGACACTCCCCGGCCATGCCATAACTTACCTATAAAGTAATTGGTTACAGTTCTCATTCGTTTTGTTGTTATGACAATCCAGACCACGATTAAGTTGCCACCGGTCGCCACAATGACCATGACACCGTAAAGGATACTCCACAGGACTTGGCGCCACCATGGTAGTATAAAGGAAATGTCACTGCAAGAAGAAAATAAAAAACAAGAGTGATAGAAAAAAACTTTTACCAGATAAACAACAATGAATTATAACAATGACAGAAAACACACGGTAGGGAATGTAAAATAAAAAATTGTGTACCAGAACAGAAAATTATTGTAAAGTCCTTGCAAAACTGGAGATAATCATGTTAAACTTTTTTCATATCTGGTATTTTTTAAATGTGTGTGTTTGTGTGAGGGTTTTGTAAAAAGGGATTCCTAAAAAAGGTAAATTGTTTATTCCTCTTCTTTCCGTAATTCTTTGACATGGTAAAAATATAAAAAAACCAACCCGGAATGTAATCCAACTTAATAAATTATTCATTTGAATTGTGAGTGACACTCTTGAAACGTTGTTTCCCTTTTTGGTATTTAAACAAATTCCAAACAAGTCAGTCAGCCAGCAGGTAAATTTGTAATGAAACTTTATTTCAAATACCACAAGGGCTTTAGTTGAAATATTTGAAACTTTTCTTCAGTCATAATTTGTGTCAATAATCTTCTTAAATATTTATGCCTTCTTTCCAACACAAGAAAAGTTAAATAGAGATTTTCATAATGACAACGTAAAGGATTTATTTTGCAATTGAAGTTTGTAAGATTCTAAATGAGAGAGAAGCGTAAATACATAGCATTTCTTATTCATCAGGCAAATTACTGCGACCATACATGGCATATCCTGCTGTTAACTTAGTATTTAATGACGATTGGTCATTAGGGTTATAACTTTTTTTTTGCAATTTTTGCAAATATCAAAAATACCACTGCCGTGTGAATCATGAAAAACTACTGTGAAATACGGTGTCATTTCTTCTCTATCGCGAACAAGTTTCCGCACCAATTGCATTGAAGTTCAGTAATGCATTATTTAATTTTATTTGATATAATGACATTTACGCTTTTCGTATTAACTTATTAATAATTTTAATCTAATTTAGTTATCAAATCGCGGTATTTCTTAGCATTTAATGCTCCTTTGACATTATTGAAATTTTTTGCTTTTCTTTATAAACTCGCGAATTTTGTGTTTATATTTATTGCACCTACCGGGCAAGAGAATATGTGGTCATTTGCAACGAATTCGCAAAAGTTACAAACTTTTTTTAATGACTTTGCCTGTGAGAATCACATTTGTTATACCCTCCACCATAGTATGGAGGGTATATTAAGTTTGTCATTCCGTTTGTAACACATCGAACTAATCATTTGCGACCATATAAAGTATATATATTCTTGATCAGGATAAAATTCTAAGACGATCTAGCCATGTCCGTCTGTCCGTCTGTTGTAATCACTCTAGCGTCCGCAATAATTGAGATAGAGTGCTGAAATTTTGCACCCGAGGGTCTTTTTTCCAGGTCAAGTTCGTAGATGGGCTATATCGGTCCACTCTTTGGTATAGCCCCCATATAACGGTACCTCCGGATTTGAGGTATTTTGACGTTCTTCGCCACATTTGCAAACCGAATTAGCTATCATTTGGCACTTAGGGTTCCTATTGATCAACAAACTTATACACCAAAGGATATGGGCATAGGTTCATGTTTTGGTATAGTCCCCATATAACGGTACCTCCTGATTTTCGGTATTTTGATAATTTTTGCCACAATTTTTAACCGAACTATCTGCAAATTGACATTTGAGGTTCTCAGTGGTCATGAAACATCTCCACGAAACATCGTCAACATAGGTCCATGTTTTGGTATAGCCCCCATATATCGGTACCTCCCAATTTTCGGTATTTTGAGCATTTTAGCTAAAATTTTTAACCGAACTATCTGCAATTTGACATTTGAGGTTTTCAGTGGTCATGAAATATTTCCCCCAAACATCGTCAACATAGGTCCATGTTTTGGTATAGCCCTCATATAAGGGTACCTCCCAATTTTCGGTATTTTGAGAATTTTAGCCACAATTTGTAACCGAACTATTTGACATTTGAGGTTCTCATGTTTTGGTATAGCCCTCATATATCGGTACCTCCCAATTTTCGGTATTTTGAGCGGTTTAGTTACAATTTTTAACCGAACTAGCTGTAAATTGCCATTTGAGGTTCTCAGTGGTCATGAAACATATCCACCAAACATCGTCAACATAGGTCCATGTTTTGGTATAGCCGGCATATAACGGTACCTCCCGATTTTCGGTATTTTGAGAATTTTAGCTACAGTTTTTAACCGAAATAGCTGTAATTTGACAGTTGAAGTTCTCAGTGGTCATAAAACATCTTCAACGAAACATCGTCAACATAGGTCCATGTTTTGGTATAGCCCGCATATAACGGTATCTCCCGATTTTTGGTATTTTGAGAATTTTAGCTGCAATTTTTAACCGAACTAGCTGTAATGATCGGTATTTTGAGAATTTTAGCTACCAGTTTGTCTATTCGATATAGGTCCATGTTTTGGTATATCCTCCCATATAACTGTACGTCCCGATTATCGGGAATTTTCAGTGGTCACGAAATTTCTTCACTAAAATTCGTCAACATGGGTCCATTTTTGAGGGTCTACATTGTTTTGATGAAACTACCCTCAATTTGACTCTTGAAGTTCCCTGCAGCTATAAAGCTTTTCCGCCAAAAAATTTAAAGATAGGTAGACTCTTTGATATAGCCCCGTAGGTGCTACCTTTCACCTAGCTGAACACATTTTTTTAGATTATATTAAATATCACTGTGCAACAAAATGGAGGTGAAAGTCTGGGGCACGGAAAATTCCTCTTGGGCAAGAAAGGCCTTGGTGACAGATCCGCCGTGAGTCGAACTTCCGCGTTATGGCGTGATGAAATTTTTGTTAGAGACCCTGTGGGCCATCAGGAATTAGCGTTATATCTTTGTCCTTAAGTGCTTTGTTGCTTAAGTGCTCTACAAAAACAACAAACAAAGATATAATGCTAATTCATGATGGCTTACAGGGTCTCTTGCAAAAACTTCATCACGCTATAACGCGGAAGTTCGACTCTCGGCGCATCTGTCTTTCGGTGTTTTTAATATACACACACCAAGGGCTTTCATCTCCAAAAGGAATTATCTCTGCCCCAACATGTGTGTTCACATTGTAATTTAAGCAATAGTGGGAGGCATTAGGAGTCTATCCATTGTCGAAAAGTTGTTCCACCTAAAATTGTGAAAGGACCCTAATTATTCCATTTTAATTAAGACTATTTTATGGTGGAGGGTATAAAAAGTTCGGCCCGGCCGAACTTAACGACTTTTTACATGTTTTTTATAAATATTTATTCAAACAAAGCAAAAATAAATTTTTTAGTAGAAAAAAAATATCAAAAGGGTTTTAGTAATTGCAGTCGGTGCGAAAACTTTTTTCACCGAATCGAACTAAAACATGCGTTTTTGGTATCTGGACAATATTCCGCACATGGTACTGGCGTGGTAGTTTTTTGGTTATACCCGTATTGGTCATGTCCGTGGGCGGTATAATCCGATTGAATGTTGTGAGGTTATAAATACCAGCACATAACATAAAATAACCTCCCGATCCCAACTCGACACACCAACATTTACAATTTCCGAATTTAGCTTTTGTATCCTTTGGCTTTATGTTGTTAAATTACAGCAACCTCGGTTCGAAAATTTGACAACAAGCCCTCGAAATACATTAAATTGGGAAACACGGGTTATATAATAAAAGCTGAATAACAAATTTCAGCAATTTCGGTGGGATATTGAGGCCACGACTTTCAGAATATCGAAAATCGGGATGTGCCGTTCTACGGTGGCTGTATGAAGACGTGGCTCTATACTGAAAAATTTTAGGTGGAAAGTTTTATACCCCCGACGAGGACTGAAATAAAATTTCAGCCAATTTGGTGGAATATTTAGGCCACAACCTTTAAAATAGCGAAAATCATGAGGTACCGTTCTATGAGGGTTATATGAAACGTGGACCTATACCGACAAATTTCATATGGAAAGTTCTGTACCCCCAATGAAGACTAAATAAAAAAATTTCAGCCAATTTAGTCTAATATTGAGGCCACAACCTTCGAAATGCCGAAAATGGGGAGGTGCTGCTCAGTGGGAGCTATATGAACGCGTGGACATATGCAGACAAATTTCAGAAGGAATGTTTTATTCCCCAAGGAAGACTTAATAAAATATTTCAGCCATTTTCGTGGGATATTGAAGCCACAAACTTTAAAATACGTAAAATAGGGACGTACCGTTCTATGGGGTCGATTTGAAAACGTAGACGGATATAGTCCGTTTTCAGTACCAATCATCCTAGGAGTAATTTAAGCATATGTACCAAATTATAAATCTCTATCTTTAAAATTGCGAGTTGTATCTTGATTTCAACGGACGGGCGATGAATATTTCGATGTGCTATTGGTTCAACCAACATCATATAGTCCGTATACTCGTTAATCCGGTCATTCGTTAGAGAAACAAGTAAAAAAGTGTCAGTCGGCTTTGCCGACAGAGGTATACCCTCAGCCAATGTGAATTGAAACTTTCATCTACGAAAAGATAGAATGTATTTAGCGTCTCTTCAGAATGTTGTGGCCCTTTTTTAACATTTGAACTTGCCGACAAAAATGTGGATTAGGAGTTAGCACAAATGTTGAACTTTTGTGGGTGAGGTACCCCTAAGGAGGACTGATATGGGCCATTTTAGAAGTTAAACTGTATTTTGACAAATATTAGGAGATCCAAAGTTTGGACCAAATTGGTTGCACCATTCAAGTGATATCGTCCTAACATTTTAGTGGCATTTTTTAAATATTGGGGAGAAGTACCGGAAGTTGGGGACCGGTATTGCCCCATGAAACTAAGTTTGGATAAAATGTGACGAAGACCAAATGTTGCACCAAATCGGTAGAACAGTTCGAGAGCCACATATGGTGACATATGACTTTTTACACCTTTCGTGATGTTTTCCCAAGAAATATGGACCTGCTCCTGAAAAAACATTTAACGTCGTAATGGAGGTAGCGAATGCAAATCGCTTCAACAAAAATCATAGTAATTCGAGAGTAGGTCTTAAAGTGAACTTATCCGAAATTTTGTGTGGGAGGTACCCAAAGGAGTGCACAAATATAGTCCATATTCGAAACTGATCTATATCTGATAGATATATTAGGATGTGCAGAGTATGGATTACATCAGTCACTCCCTTCAAGAGTTGTCGTGAGCATATTTTTTCCGAAGATTTTTGAATTTTTGTGAGGGAGGTACCTGAAGGAGTGGACCGACATGGTTTATCTTCGAACTTAAACTATGTTTGGACAAAATATTACGAAGGCCAAATTTTGGACCGAATTGGCAGATCCGTTCGAGATTTATCTTGCGCTCCAACCACTACACACGGTGTCATAGGGGTTTTTTGCACCATTCAGGCTATTTTCTCAGGGAGTATGGACTTGCCCCTTATGAAACTTGTACCGTCGTATGGGGGACAGCGAATACAAGTTGCTACAACAAAAATCAAAGCGATTCAAGAGCAGGTCCTAAACTGAACTTTTCCGAAATTTTGTGTGGGAGGTACCCGAAGGAGTGGACCGATTGAGTCCATATTTAAACTTCATCTAAGTCTGGTAAAACTTTCACGATGTACAAAGTGTGGGCCAAATCGGTTACTCCCTTCAAGAGTTATCGTGCGCACAAATTTTCCGAACATTTTCGAACTTTTGTGGGGAAGGTACCGGAAGGAGAGGACCGATATAACCCATCTTCGAACTTAAACTAAGTTCGTGCAAAATATTACGAAAGCCAAATTTTGAACCGAATCGGTTGCTCCGTTCGAGAGTTATCGTGCGCACCAGACAGACGGACAGACAGACAGACAGACGGACGGACATGGCTAAACAACTCCAAATTGTCTGAAACACATTTCGTCCAAACATACTTGGGGTCTAAAACCATTATTTCGATGAGGCACATTTTGCCCGTATGAAAGTGTATATACCCTCGTTAGCATAAATGCTGAGGGTATAAAAATAACTGGTCTCTAATATTAACAAGTAAAAAAGTATCAGTCGGCTTTGCCGATAGAGATATATCCTCAGCCTGTGTATATTGAAACAAATTTTTTTTCCAAAAAACGCATGTATTTAGGGAGTTTTAAAAATTTTGTGCGTTTGAACTGACAAAAATGTTGATTAGGATTTAATATCAAAAGTTTTGCGGAGGAGATACTAAAAAGAATGGATCTCCATCCACTACATATGGTACCATAGGGGTTTTTTAGACCTTCAGGGATGTTTGCTCAAGAAGTATGAACTTGCTCCTGAAACAACTTTTACCATCGCAATTGAGGCAGCAATGCAAGTTGCTTCAACAAAAATCAAAGTGATTCGAAAGCAGGTCTTAAAGTGAACATGTATCCGAAATTTTGAGTGGGAGGTACCGGATGGAGTGGACAAATATAGTCCATATTTGAACCTGATCTATATCTGTGTAAAGTATGGACCAATTCGGCCACTCTCTTCAAGGGTTATCGTACGCACAATTTTTCCGAACATTTTTGAACTTTTGTGGGGGAGGTACCTGAAGGAGTGGACCGATATGGCTTATCTTTGAACTTAAACTATGTTTGGACAAAATATTACTAAGGCCAAACTTTGGACCGAATCGGCAGACCTGTTCGAGAGTTATTTCGCCCTCCAACCTCCTCACACGGTGTCATAGGGGTTTTTTGCAACTTTCAGGCTATTTTCTCAGGAAGTATGGACTTGCCCCTGATGAAACTTATACCGTCGTATGGAGGGCAGTGAATACAAGTTGCTAAAGCAAAAATCAAAGCGATTCGAGAGATGCTCCTAAACTGAACATTTCCAAAATTTTGTGTGGGAGGTACCCGACGGAGTGGACCGATTGAGTCCATATTTAAACCTGATCTAAGTCTGGTACACGCTCCACGATGGGCAAAGTATGGACCAAATCGGTTACACCCTTCAAGAGTTATCGTGCGTACAAATTTTCCGAATATTTTCGAACTTTTGTGGGGGAGGTACCGGAAGGAGTGGACCGATATAGCTCATCTTCGAACTTAAACTAAGTTTGGACAAAATATTACGAAAGCAAAAATTTGAACCGAATCGGTTCATTCCTTCGAGAGTTATCGTGCGCTCCAGCCAGACAGACAGACGGACGGACATTGCTCAATCGACTCCAAATTGTCTGAAACACATTTCGTCCAAACATACTTGGGGTCTAAAACCATTATTTCGATGAGGCACATTTTGCCCGTATGAAAGTGTATATACCCTTCATAGCCTAAAGGCTGAGGGTATAAAAAGGAATAGCATTTTTGTAGGTGAAAAATAAGTTTTTGAAGTTTTCAGCGTAAATTACATTGTGCAACAGCCAACCTGGGGGTTATAGTATTCACTTAGTAGATGAAAATCCTAACAAGTAAAAAAGTATCAGTCGGCTTTTCCGACAGAGATATAACCTCAGCCTATGTGAATTATTCATTTGGGCGTCATTCATTTCGATAGATGTGGCGCCCTTCAGTCATTTCAGTTGGTCACCGCATAATTTAAAGTTTTGAGACAATTATATCCCAACAAAATAAATTGGAAGTAGTGCAATGCAGACTAGTTCTTTCACGGCATGTTTTGATGCAGTTCAAACGGAGTCGTGAACGTGGCACTCCATTCCTTACATTTTAACCGCATTCGTATCCGATCCAATGAATCACAGCTTTTCCTCACATTTTAACACCACCTGGATGCAGTTCAATCGGAGTCGTGAAAAAGGCACTCCAAGCATTTGGATGCGATCCAACGATTGACATCCATTACTCACATTTAAATTGCATCCGGATGCAGTTCAAGGGAGTCGTGAAAAAGGCACTCCGTTCGATACATTTTACAAGCAGTTGCTTAGTGATCCCTAGCAAGCAAGCCAATTTGTAGATACCTACAACTACAGTTTTTTTTTTTTTCAAAGACAGAAAATGTATGCTTCAATTTCTAAAACTTTATATTAAGTAAAAAATACAAAAGTTGGGAACATTTTTACGGTAACTCACGAGAAGAAAATTTCCTAATAAAGTGCTGTTGGAGTACTTGTCGAAATCTCAACTGGTGATGGGAAGAAAATATAAGAACCCCTTTAGCAGATGAAGCAAAAACATTTCAGCTTGGATTAAATGGAAAGCGGACGAAACAAACGCAGTTGCGATTGAATTTAATAAAGAAATTTCATAATCTGTGTTAATGTAATGAAGTTCTTATTATTCTTGTTTTACACAAACAATAAATTATTTTGATTTATTTTGAAATAGTTTGCAATGGCTTGCATTTTTATTGCATCTTTGAACTGCATAAAAACACATTCCGAAGAGTGCCTTTAAATTCCATCCAAAGCACTGCATCAAAACACATGCTTTGGATGCAACTTGGACTGCATCCTATTCTACTCTAAAGGGAAAGTTAAAATGCGATTCCAAAGGGATAGTTAAAATGCAGTGCCAAAGGATTAGTTAAAATGTAGTGCTAATAGAGTGCATCTTGCAGTAGTCACGCTCTTGCAAAAATCATGAGTGAAAATTCATAATTTGATGCACTTAAAATCACTTGTACATATGATTTAACTGCATCTTTGATTAACAAGTAAAAAAGTATCAGTCGGCTGTGTCGACAGATCTATACCCTCAGCTTGTGTGAACTGCAAGTTTCGTCTATGGACAGATCGATTACCGTATTTAGGGGGCATTTTGTGGCCCTTTCGATTAAAGGTGTTTCCAAGCGGGTACTTCACGGAATGGGCCGCATTTTCCATTTTGGACGTGTATTGTGTGTCATTTATTTTCGGTAGATAGCGCGCCCTCCTGTCATTTTAGATGGTACCTGTATAACTTAGAGGTTTTGGAACACTATGCCCGGAAACATGAACTTGCCCACGAAAAACATAATATCACTTAGGACCACAAGGAATAGCATCGGTATAATTTTCCAAAGGATCTTGGAACATATCCTAATCTGCACTTCAATAAAAATGTTGAACTTTTGAGGGGGAGGTGCACTAAGGCTAACACCAATATGGAACATTTTTGAAACTTAACCAAAATATTAGTAGATCCAAAGTTCGAAATTTAAGGTAAGGTCACATTGGGCAAATATTTGCTTAAAAGTGATAAATATTAATTTGCCACAATCTGACCAGCAAATATTTTTCAAGAGCAAACAAGAAAACAGATGTTATTGGGAAAACAAAACTATTTGCAAGCAAACAAAAATTTGAACAATTAACATATAATGTGAACACTGCACTATAGGTAATTTTGCCTATTTTTGAGGCAAAAATTAATGGCCGTGGACTTATGGGCTTTATCTACATTTTTAATGCTTTATATGCAAAAGTAAGATAAAACAAAGAATTACACAGTAAAATTCGGATATAGCCAACATCGGTTATAAGAAACTACGTTTATAGCGAACAAAGTTTTGTGTTTCCAAAGAATTTTTCTTAATATTTGTACACACATTCAACTTCTGAAAACGACCACAATTATAACGAACAAATACTGTTATAATTTTTAACAAATTGTTAGGATTTACAGGCCCGCTTTAAGGCACAAGCGGATGACGACGAATTTAAGCACTGTTTCAAATATTTTAACATATAATATATAAAAGTGGGTGACGTAGGGGATGGAAGATACCAAAGAACGGTCCTGACCGGTTTTAACATGGCAAAGCCCAGGATTTATCTTGGTCCCTCTTTCATCTCAAGTGGACACTGACCCCCGTTGTGTCACCTGGAGAACTGCCTTTAACAACCGTTAAAGGTAGTGACCTAACATGTGCGCGCGTTCACCCATAAGAACGTTAAAAACTTGGGTTTGGGCGTCGGGTTAGTAACCCTCCCCTAGAAAAAACAGCCTACTATGAAAAAACGAAAGAAAAGAAAAACAAACCCCTCTAAAGTTGACGAACCCCGCAAACGTTTTAAGGACCATGATCTGCGAATCTGCACCTGGAATGTTCGCACTCTTTATAGAGAAGGTGCAGTCTTCGCATTGGCAGACGTACTTGAAAAGTACCAGGCCGATATTGCTGCCATACAGGAAATACGATGGATTGGGAAAGGCGTCACAACAACACCTAAAAGTGACGCACTGTATTATAGCGGCCATGACGTAAAGCATGAATTTGGTTGCGGATTTGTAGTTAGTCGGAGACTAAAACATCTGGTATCCAGCTTCACCCCAGTCAATGAAAGACTTGCTGCAATTCGAATAAAAGCTTAATTCTTCAACATCAGCTTTATTTGCGCTCATGCTCCCACTGAAGAAAAGGACGAACAGACCAAAGATATATTTTACGAGCGCTTAGAAGAAACATATGACCGTTGCCCTGCCCATGACATTAAAATCATTCTAGGCGATTTTATTGCCAAAATTGGAAAGGAGAATATCTTTGGCCCAATAGACGGGAAATTCAGTCTCCACAGTGAAACATCTGACAATGGTATGAGGCTGATAGACTTTGCAGCTGCAAAAAAACATGGTAGTTAGCAGTACCAGATTTAATCATCTCGATATTCATAAGGGCACCTGGCTGTCTCCAGATCAGAAAACAAGAAATCAAATTGGTCACGTTGTAGATTTAAGACAAGCATCGAGCGTGTTGGATGTACGATCGTTCCGAGGAGCAAACATTGATTCGGACCACTACCTTGTTGCAGCAAAGGTACGCACCCGCTTAAACGTAGCAAACAAAGTACGAACAGACACAACACGAAAGTTAGACATCGGTAAGCTGCAATCACAAAAGATAGCCACAGCATATTCCACTCAACTAGCCCAATTGCTTAATCAAAGCACTCCTCATCCCAATAACATATCAGCGCAATGGCAAAACATTGCCCACTCCATGCAAACAGCCGCAAAATCCATACTTGGATATCAGAGACCTCAACCAAGGAATCCATGGTATGATCAGGAGTGTCGCGCTGCCACCGAAGAGAAGATATAGGGCTACTTTACAATCCGTAGCAACACGTAGCGCACGAGAGAGATACAGGGAGAAAAGGAGAGAGGAGAAACGTCTTTTCCGCAGGAAACAGAGAGAGATGGAAAAGCGAGAGTGTGAAAAAATCGAGATGTACAGGAGCCAGAATGATGTCCGAAAATTCTACCAAAGAGTCAACCATCAAACTGATGGCTTTGGTACAGGCACATCCTCCTGTAGAGACCAGCAAGGTAATTTTGTAACTGATACAGATAGTGTACTCAGGATATGGAAAGAACATTTTTCAAATCTGTTGGTATCCAATAGCAGCGAAGACGACGAAGATACCACAGTCCCAATCCCAGAAGATGGTATTGAATGTATACCGCCCAGCCAAGATGAGGTAAGGACAGCAATAAATCGGCTGAAGAATAATAAGGCAGCAGGGGCCGATGGCTTACCAGCCGAGCTGTTCAAAACCGGAGGCGATACGCTGATAAGGTGCATTCATCAGCTAGTTAGCACCATCTGGCAGGAAGAACGAGTACCCGACGATTGGAACCTGAGTATCCTGTGCCCCGTCCACAAGAAGGGAGATAAGACTGTATGCTCTAACTACAGGGGCATAAGTCTACTCCCTATTGCCTACAAGATCGTGTCAGGGATATTGTGCGAACGACTAAACCTATGGTCAACGAGATTATTGGACCATACCAATGCGGCTTTAGACCTGGCAAGTCCACCATTGACCAGATATTTACCCTGCGGCAAATCCTGGAGAAGACCCAAGAGATGCAGATCGACACCTACCACCTTTTTGTCGATTATAAAGCAGCCTTCGACAGCCCGCTGCGTTCAAAGGTATTCCAAGCCATGTCTGAATTTGGTATCCCCGCAAAGCTCATCCGGCTTTGTAAAATGACTTTAACTGACATGAGGTCCTCAGTTAAAATAGGAAAGAACCTCTCCGAAGAGTTTGGTACCAAAAGAGGTTTCAGACAAGGAGACAGCCTTTCGTGTGATCTCTTCAACATCCTGCTGGAAAAGGTTATACGAGAGGCAAACGTCAAAAGAAGTGGCACAATCTACACCAATAGTCACATGTTACTTGCTTATGCTGATGATATAGACATCATGGGCCGATCAGTAAAAGAAGTAACTGATACCTTTATGAAGGTCGAAGGAGAATCTGCTAAAGTGGGTCTGGCGGTAAACGGTGAGAAGACGAAGTTGATGGTGTCGACGCGCAATGCGTCCATTGAGCCAGGACCGACTGTGGAAGTTGGTTCCTATAATATTGAGGTAGTAAAAGACTTCGTCTACCTCGGCACCTCCGTAAACACAACAAACGACATCAGTTGTGAAATAAAAAGAAAAATTGTATTGGCCAACAGATGCTACTTTGGTTTAAGTAAGCAGTTTAAAAACAAAGCCACATCTCGTCAAACAAAAATAACGCTCTACAAAACACTGATACTACCCGTGCTGATGTATGGCTCCGAAACCTGGGTACTTGCGCAAGCAGACATGGCAGTGCTTGGTGTGTTTGAGAGAAAAATTCTTCGAAAGATCTACGGACCAATTTGCGTTGACGGCGAATATCGACGTCGCATGAACCACGAGCTGTATCCGCTGTACAACGACATCAATATTGTTAAACGTATCGAGATGCAGCGATTGCGTTGGCTAGGCCATATCATAAGAATGAGCGATGATGAACCCGCTAAAAAGGCGTATAAATACGGACCGCTTGGCGGTGCACGCAGAATTGGCAGGCCAAGGAATAGATGACGCAAACAAGTGGATGATGAGATGAAAAGGCCCGGTATTCCAGAGTGCGAAGCAACAAATAGAGAGGAATGGAGATCTTTTCTTAGTTCGGCCTATGGAACAAATGTTCTGTAATGGACCAGCTAAGTTAAGTTATTCCTGAAATACAGTAATTTTTTTCTGTGTATATCTAATAGATATAGATCAGGTTCGAATATGGACTATATTTGTCCTCTTCTTCGGTTACCTATCACACCAAATTTCGGATGAGTTCACTTTAAGACCTGCTCTCGAATCACTTTGATTTTTGTTGAGGCAACTTGCATTCGCTGGCCAAATTGCAACGGTAAAAGTTTTTTCAGGGGCAAGTACATACCTTTTGAGAAAAGGTGCCCAAAGGTGTAAAAAAACCCTATGACTGGAGAGCACAAATTGACCTTCGTCATATTTTGTCCAAACTTACTTTCAGTTCGAAGATGAGCAATACCGGTCCACAACTTCCGGTACTTCCCCCAATATATAAAACATTTCACTAAAATTGTATGCACGATATATCTTGAACGGGGCTGCCAATGTAGTCCAAACTTTGGATCTCCCAATATTTTGTCCAAATTTAGTTTAACTTCTAAAATATCCCATTTTGGTCCTCTCCTTAGGGTACCTCCACCATAAAAGTTCAACATTTGTGTCTACGAGGGCGGTTCGGAAACTTCTTAGCCTATCAATGAAAGAGAATAGTTAGTTTTTCAAAAATATTTTTATTTTTCAATATAATCTCCTGAAACTTCAATACACTTAGTCCAACGCTTTTCTAGCAATTCTATCCCTTGACTAAAATAGTTTTCCTCAAGGTCTTCAAAATAGTGGTTTACAACTGTAATTGCATCTTCATTTGAGGTAAAACGCTTGCCAGCAGGGATTTTTTTAGATTTGGGAACAAGTAAAAGTCACTGGGAGCTAAATCAGGAGAATAAGGTGAGTGGTCAAGCAACTCGTACTTTAATTCGTTGATTGATGTTAAAACACTCTTGTGCGCTGGCGCGTTGTCTTGATGAAAAATTATTTTTTTGTGTTGTAAGCCAGGACGTTTTTCTCGAATTTGTACATTTAATTGATCCAAAAGGTTGCAATAGTACTCTGAATTTATTGTTTTACCCTTTTGCAGATAGTCAATCAATAAAATACCTTTGAAGTCCCAAAAAACCGTTGCCATTACCTTACCAGCCGGTTGAATTGTTTTTGCCTTCTTTGGGGCACTTCCTCCAGTTTCAGTCCATTGTTTGGATTGTTATTTTGTCTCTGGAGTATAGTGGTGGATCCATGTCTCATCAACAGTTATGAAACGACGCTTAAAATCCATTTTATTTCGCTTATAACGATCCAAACAAGCTTGAGAAATGTTCATTCTTATGCGTTTTTGATCGACTGTTAACAAATGCGGCACCCATCTTGCAGAAAGCTTTTTCATCTGTAGTTCTTCATGCAAAATTAAATGGACTCGATCATTTGAGATGCCCATGATATTAGCAATTTCACGCACTTTTATTCGTCGATCATTTTATACCATATCATGCACTTTGGCTACAATTTCTGTTGTTGTTGCTGTTTTTGGACGTCCACTACGTGGTTCATCTTCAATGCTTGTACGACCACGTTTAAATTCAGCAACCCATTTTTTACTGTTGCATATGAAGGAGCACTTTCACCTAACACATTCACCATATCATTATGAATTTCTTGTCCCGATAAACCTTTTTTATGTAAATATTTACTGACAGCACGCATTTCTAATTTTTCCATTGTAAAAAAATTGCGGATGCGTCTTTTTTGAACACCTGTTTCTATATGAAGGAGTTGCCAGATCGAAACAAAATTTAACATGTATTCATAACAGAGATGGAAGTTTCCAAAACACTTAACTTTTTTCTGTTTATACCGCGCTTTTTGTGCTAGGCTAAGAAGTTTCCGAACTGCCCTCGTAAGTGCAGTTAAAGGTCTAATCTTTTGGAAATATATGCCGATGCTCTTCGTTGTGGTCCTGTTTACAGTGATATTATGTTATCCTTGGACAAGTGCATGCTTCCTGGTCCAAAAGATATACTATGACCCACTAAAATGACTAGTGGGCGCGATATCTATCGAAAAGTTGGATCGATCCATTCCTTTAAGTACCTCCTCCGCAACATTTTTGAACTTTAATCCTAATCCACATTTTGTTCGGTAAGTTCAAATGTCCAAAAAGGGACAAAAATTCTGAAAAGACCCTAAATACATTTGATCTGTCCGTAGATGAAAGTTTCAATTCACATAGGCCGAGGGTATGTTTTTGTCGGCAAAGCTGACTGATACTTTTTTACTTGTTTCATAGTAGGATTTTTTTCTGGGGGCTGGGTTACTACTAACCCCACGCCCAAACCAAAGTATTTATCGTTCTTATGCGTGAATGCGCGGCTCCCCAGGGGAAGTCAGTGTCCACTTGGGATGAAAGAGGGATAAAGATAAGTCCTGCGCTTTGCCATGTTAAAGCCGGTCGGGACCCTTGCTTCGTATCTTTCACGTCACCCTACATCGCCCTACGTCACCCAATTAATAGTAACTACCCCGATAACAATTAAAAGGTTGTGATAGGAACCACAAGGATTGACCTTGAATTCAAAATCTCGTTTTACAGACTACAATGAGGTCATTGATTCGATGGGACACATTATTAATCGAATCAAGATGTATAGAAATAATATTCATACATATTCAATTTAAACTCTTATTTTATGGACACATCATACTTGGGCTAGTGGTGATTATGTTAAAAAATTTAAAGGCAAAATCCACTGCTCGTATACTTAACGGATTTACGTGTATCGTAAAGATCACTAGTCCATTTGTTCAGAATATGTTCGCCGATTTCATGTACTTTGTCCAAACAAACCACCACACATTAATATATTTTTTCCATTGAATACAATTTGTTGCAAAAGGTCAACAGTTCGTAAAGGATTACAATGCGACAAAATCATAACCACGATTTCAGTGGAATTTGATATATATTTTCAATGAACCCCAATGGAAATGTGTTGGCGTTGATACCGCTTATGCTGTGCAATACAGAAAGAAGGGAAACAAACATTAAAAAACAACAAGTTTGGTGGAATTGCAATTTCATCAGTGAGTACCAAAGAGTATTAGTAAATGTAGCGGTTTTTGTGGTTTTCTGGATGCGTGCCGTCCTCTTTTCAATGATTTTTCTGCGTTAATAAATAATCACATTCAAATTAAAAAAAAATAATTATTTTATAAATTTTGTAAATTTTCAGGGGCAAGTACATACTTTTTGAGAAAACATTCCAAAAGGTGTAAAAACCCCTATGGCACCATATTTTGTGGCTGGAGAGCACGATAACTCTCGAACTGATCAAGCGATTCGGTCCAAAATTTGGCCTTCGTCATATTTTGTCCAAACTTACTTTCAGTTCGAAGATGAGCAATACCGGTCCACAACTTCCAGTACTTCCCCCAAAATATAAAAAAAATCACTAAAATGGTATGCACGATATATATTGAACGGGACTACCAATTTGGTCCAAACTTTGGATCTCCTTATATTTTGTCTAAATTTAGTTTAACTTCTAAAATGTCCCATATTGGTCCTCTCTTTAGGGCAAATCCACCACAAAAGTTCAACATTTGTGTCTAAGTGCAGTTTAGGGTCCGTTCGAAGATCCTTTGGAAATGTATACCGATGCTGTTCGTTGTGGTTCTGTTTACAGTAATATTATGTTATCCGTGGACAAGTGCATGCTTCCTGGTCCAGAAGATATACGATGACACACTGAAATGACTAGTGGGCGCGATATCTATCGAAAAGATGGATCAATCCATACCGTTAAGTACCTCCTCCGCAAAATCTTTGAACTTTAATCCTAATCCACATTTTTGTCGGCAAGTTCAAATGTCTAAACAGGGACAAAAATTCTGAAAAGATTCTAAATACATTTGATCTGTCCGTAGATGAAAGTTTCAATTCACATAGGCTGAGGGTATATCTCTGTCGACAAAGCCGACTGATACTTTTTTACTTGTTTCACAGTAGGATTTTTTTCTGGGGGTGGGTTACTACTAACCCAACGCCCAAAACAAAGTATTTATCGTTATGCTTGAATGCGCGGCTACCCAGGGGAAGTCAGTGTCCACTTGGGATGAAAGAGGGACAAAGATAAGTCCTGCGCTTTGCCTCTGCGCTCTGTTTTTATGGACACATCATACTTGTGCTAGTGGTGATTTTGTTAAAAAATTTAAAGGCAAAATCCACTGCTCGGATACTTAACGGATTTACGTGTATCATAAAGATCATACGCACACTAGTCCATTTGTTCGGAATATGTTCGCCGATTTCATGTACTTTGTCCAAACAAACCCCCACCCATTAATATATTTTTTTCATTGAAATCAATTTGTCGCAAAATGTCAACAGTTCGTAAAGGATTACAATGCGACAAAATCATAACCACGATTTCAGTGGAATTTGATATATGTTTTTAATGAAATCCAACGGAATGTGTTGGCGTTGATACCGCTAATGCTGTGCAATACAAAATGAAGGGAAACAAACATTAAAAAACAACAAGCTTGATGGAATTACAATTTCATCAGTGAGTACCAAAGAGTATTAGTAAATGTAGTGGTTTTTGTGGTTTTCTGGATGCGTTCCCTCCTCTTTTCCGTGATTTTTCTGCGTTAATAAATAATCACATTCAAATTATAAAAATAATTATTTTGTAAAGTTCATGTATTTTTTTCCGGTTGATAAAATTTCATTAAATTCATTTTTAAGGAAAAAAGATATTAAACGCAAGGCAAATGAGCGGTGAAAGGTGTGAACCACAGAAAAATACACAGCAAACACAAATCTACATGTTGGATTGAACATTAAAAACGTAATTTGCCGGGGTTGTGTGGGTGGTCGCTTTTAAACCATACATTTTATTTGGGATTCATTAGGTTGTTTCAATAAGGGACAGCTGACCTACTTAATATCCTGCTGGAAATTATCGTATGAGATCCAAATGTATATATACATATGTTCCCACAAAGATGACAGAAGGGACAAGTGAGACTTCTCTCATATAAATTAGTGCAATCCGACTCAAATAGGGTCAATGATATAGGCTGGTTTTACTTTTTAATATTTTGAAGAACCACTAGAAGGTAGATTGCTGTAATGTCAGCAACTTTGAAATGGGTTATTTGGTTCATGTGTCTTTCAAATTTTTGATTTCTTGCGAATCCCATCATAAATCGGTGATAAGAAAAAAATGGGGGTTTTGGTCAATAAAGTTGAATTGTGAATCACAGTGCGACGACGAAGATTAAATCCTTCTTGTATTTTTGGCGCATGTTTGTGAAGATGCCTAAAGGGTTGTTAAAGGTATCACCCACGACAGACCTTATTTCCATGACAGAAGAAAATTAAAAAAGTTGTTTATAGAGGCTGAATGCGTTACGTCTTTTTTGTTTGTTTAATTTGTTACTAAAAAAATCGTGATTTTTTATTTCGAACAAGTAAAAAAGTATCAGTCGGCTTTGCCGACAGAGATATACCCTCAGCATGTGTGAATTGAACCATATCAAATGTAATACCGGCTATACATTTCCAAAGATCTTCGAACAGATCCTAAACTGAATTTAAACAAAAATTTTGAACTTTTGTGGATGAAGACCGATATGGACCATTTCTAAAAAAACTACATTTGGAGAAAATATTAGGAGATCCAAAGTTTGGACGGTTGATCCGTTCAACAAATCCAGCGCATAGCTTTTTAGTGACATTATTTTAACTTTTGAGTGGGAGGTACCTGAAGTTGCGCACCGATAGTGCCCATCTTCGAAATTAAACAAAGCTGGCAGCGAATGCAAGTTATTACAACAACGATCAAAGTGATTCGAGAGAAGACCTTAAACTACATTTTTTTTTAAATTAATTCTCTTTCGAGTTGAGCTGTTAGGCCTTTAGAGATACATTGAAAAATTAGGAGTCTACCGAAGTCCCACGCATCCAACCATTACACTACGTTTCACGGGTGGTTAAGCCGATCTTCAGGTGTATTAGGATGTTGTTGCTGTGGCAGACGAAGGCAAAGCTTGGAAACTGGTATATATATCGCACTTCATTAGGTAAATGTATATGCGAAATTATGTTAGTTAATTGAAACTCCAAACTTTTCCTATAGTCCTGCTTGGTAATCCCATTTTTCAATGTTCACAAATACTATGGTAAGTTTTATTCCTACATCATTAGTAATTGCTCTTCTATATCAGAAGATTTTATTTTTGATTTGATCATCAAATATTGTCTACTAAAGTTTTGACAAGTTGATGGTGGCTTAGAACGCTAAGACGCCGGCAACCTTGACACTCAGTTGTCGGAGACCCAGGTTCGAATCCCAGCCTGGCTCATGCTGAAATTATTTTTTTTTTTTGCCTTATTAAGGCGAAGGCCATTTATAGTGATATTTAATTAATTCTGTTTCGAGTTAAGCTGTTAGGCCTTTAGAGATACATTTTTTTCGAAATTTTGTGTTGGACGTACCCGAAGGAGTTGACATATGTAGTCCATGTTCGAACCTGATCTATGCCTCATAGAAATATTACGATGTTTAAAGTACAGACCAAATCGGATACTCTCTTCCAGAGTTATCGTGCGCCCAAGTTTTCCGAACATTTTTTAACTTTTTTGGGGGAGGTACCTATAGGAATGGACCGATATGACTTATCTTCAAACCTTGCCCCTGATGAAACATGTACCGTCGTAAGCGGGACAGTTCTTACAACAAAAATCAAAGCGATTCGAGAGCAGGTATTAAACTAAACTATTCCGAAATTTTGTGCGGATGGAACCTCATCTAAGTCTGCTAGAAATTTTGCGATTTACGAATTATCGTGGGCACAAATTTTCTGAACATTTTCGAACTTTTGTGGGTAAGTTTGGACAAAATATTACGAAAGCCAAATTTTGGGCCGAATCGGTTGATACGTTTTATAGTTATCATGCGCTCCAGTCAACAGACGGGTGGACATGACTAAATCAACTCCAAAATTTTCTGAAACGTATATCGTCCAAACATACTTGGGGTCTAAGACCATTATTTCGATGTGGCACATTTCTCCCGTATGAAAATGTATATACCTTCTTTAGCATAAATGCTGAGGGTATAAAAAAAGACTTTTGAGAATTGAAATTCAAAAGAATTTACAACACGGTGCTCTTGAAGCAACATTAAATGGAAGGTGCTTAAACCTGGGAAGTTTTTGCGGATTCTGAAACTACAATGTTCATAGATGAGAAAAATAATAATAATAATAAAAAAAAAAATAATTAATTCTCTTTCGAGTTGAGCTGACTTAATTTCGCATATGTATTAATCTAATGAAGTGCGATATATATACTAGTTACCAAGCTTTGCCTTCGTCTGCCACAAAAACAACGTCCTAATACGCCTGAAGATCGGCTTAAGCACCCGTGAAACGTAGCGTAATGGTTGGATGCGTGGGACTTCGGTAGACTCCTAATTTTTCAATGTATCTCTAAGGTCTAACAGCTCAACTCGAAAGAGAATTAATTAAATATCACTATAAATGACCTTCGCCTTAATAAGGTAAAAATAAGAAAAAAATGCAGGAGCGCTTTTTAAAAAATAGCGATTCAAGTTGATATTTTTGGGGATTTTTTTAGGTTTTCACGATTTTCCTTGGAAACCCAAGACCTATCGAAATGAGACTAAAGAAAATGTTGTAGCTGTGAAAATTCTCTACATAATTGACCTTTATAATAATTTCGTTGGCTTTACCCTTATTGAGGTATAGAAGTTCAAATTGGGACAATTCATTGACTGTATCCCCTCCTTATAAAACAATATCATGATTCCAATTTCCCAACTTAAACTTATATGTCTCGAAAATGGTACAACCTAGGAAAAAATTACAAAAGCCAATTATGTAGTGAATTTTCACAGCTAAATGATTCGCTCCAGTCCCATTTCGATAAGACTTGCCGTTTTCAAGCAAATCGTGAAAACGTAACAAAAAAGCTAAAAATGTGACCTGAACATCTATATATCTCAAAAATGGTAAAACCTGGGAACAAATCATAACGGTCACTTCTGTAAAGAATTTTCACAGCTACAACATTTTCTTTAGCCCCATTTCGATAGGAATTGCGGTTTCCAAGCAAAATCACGAAAACCTAAAATAAGCCTAAAAATGTGAATTTTGATCGCGATTTATTTAAAATCCCTCCAGCGATTTTTTTCTTTCCTACTTATTATTAACCTCCACCACGAAATATTCAGAACTGATGTGGAATAATTAGCTTTCTATATGTTACGAAAGTACCAATGCCACTATTTTAGGTGGATAAGTTATAGACCACTGGGAACTATAAATAGCAATGACATCCAATTGTGTCCGAAAATTAAATAAAAACTAAAAAAACACTGAAACTGATGGTGTCGTTATATGGAGCCATACCGAAAAGTGGGCATGTGTCACAGCTACAACATTTTCTTTAGCCCCATTTCGATAGGAATTGTGGTTTCCAAGCAAAATCACGAAAACTCAAAATAAACCTAAAAATGTGAATTTTGACCGCGATTTATTTAAAATCCCTCCAGCGATTTTTTTCTTTAGTCCCATTTCGATAGGACTAGCGATTTCCAAGCAATATCGTGAAAACCTAAAAAATCCCTAAAAATGTCAACTTGAATCGTGATTTTTTTAAAAAGCGCTCCAGCTATTTTTTTTTGATTTTTCTCATCTATGAATATTGTAGTTTCAGAATCCGCAAAAACTTCTCAGGTGTAAGCACCTTCCATTTAAAGTTGCTTCAAGAACACCGTGACAAAAAAAAAACTCATTTTTGATACAAAATCAAAAATGTGGAAGGATTACTTTTTTTGGTACAAAATTGAGGGAACTTTTGAGGATTTGAGGTTAAATAGGAAACTGTGGACTTCCTTCCTTTCCCCCACATAACCAATGTGATCCCACAACAAAACTAAGGTTAAGGTGACTTACTTTATTAATTTCGGAAAAAATATAAAAATATATTTTTTGTATGTAGACAAAAACTACAAAAAATCTACTAAAAATATTGGAAAGGAACTTTTTTTGGTTTTCTTAACAATTGCAATTTTTGTGTAAGACACAGAATTATAACACAACACCAGAATTGAAAGTTCTACTGTATGAGCTGTAATTAATTAGAATATTGCAATTTTAAGAACCGCAGACAGTATATATGCTCCAGACAGTTGATTACTGATATTTTTGTTTAATAACTGTAGTTGATGGGTTACTATAATTTTGAACAGTTTAGTATCTATGGACTAGAAACAAAGAAAAATGGTTAAAGATCGCATTTGCTTTGGTATTTTGACCTTTAAGAACAGTTTATACGGAGTTCGTTTATTCTAAAAAGATGTTTATTGAGATCTAAGGTACATTTTGGTAGTTGGTTGTTTGCTTCAAACTTGATCGATTTCATATCTGTAGACCAAAACCCGAAAAAAATGTTGAAAGAAATTTAACCGTGGCGATTTTGACCTTGAAGATGAAGTTTGATGGATTTGGATGGATAGATGAGAAGAGCTACAACTTTGCCTCTGAGATTATATCAAATTTCTTAACGGTTTGGAAAATATAATCCTGATAAAATGATCCCTTTTTACATCAACGCCTCAAACCTTTTTAGGCGAATGTCGATGGGATAGAGAAAACCCGCGAGACACGTGTTTTCTCGTTTTTGGTCTTTTATCACACTGCTATGTCAGAATATGGTTAATAATTTTCGTGTCGCATAGAGTAATCTATATATATATATATATATATATATATATATATATATATATATATATATATATATATATATATAAAAGGATGATGTTAGTTACTACGCTTATAACTCAAGAACGGCTGAACAGATTTTGATAATTCGCACCAATTCGGAATGGCCTCCTGGCAGAAAAGGATAAAACCTAAAAAAAAATCGCGAAAATTTGCGAAAAATTATCAAAAATATTTTTCAAGAAAGTCAATTTTTCCACAAATTTCTATCGAGCTTCGCGTTTGGAGTATACCTTGACACTTATTTGGACAGTTTTTGGCGAAAATTGTATACGCACCAACTGTGAGGGTCCATTGTACGCCTCTGTTTTGTCAATTTTTGAAAGTTGTATAGAATTTTTTATTCACAATCAAATCGATTTTCATTTATTTTCAAACGTCTTTTAAGGAAATTAACAGCGAAAAATGGTTAAAAGGAGAGGGCTTAGTTTAGAGTTTGTAAAGATAAGTGGTGGTTTCGGTCAGATTCCGATTGAAAAAATGAAGATGATAACGCCGAAAGTGGTTTCCACAGTTTTGAGGAAAAAGGTACAAATCCACAAAATTGGTGGGTTATTTGAAAAATCAAGAGCTCGGAGGTAATTTCATTGGAAGTGAGGTTGTGGCATATATGTATTATTTTAAACTGTAAGTAAAAGCATCTTCGAAAGATCAACTTCTGATTTATGTGGTATAAAATTTAAGCTGCACCAGATATATATTGATACTGTTTAGATCCTGTCATGATACTAAAAAATGATGTCCCCACTGAAAAGGAGTATGAATTCAATCAAATTAGTTCCCGCAGAGCTGGAAGGAAATTACAAATGACCAAATACATACATATTTACACTGGTACTGTTGGTACACTATATGTATGTACATCAAAAAAGAATTATATTCAAAATTGGAAAAAAACAAGAAATCGGAGGTACTGGAGATTTTTTGGTCGGATTATCTGACAAATATTCTTTATCGGGCGACATAAGTAAGTAAATACCTATTAAACGTTAATTAGTTTGTGATATTAATTTGACTATGTTATTTACGGCGAAATTACATATAGGGTGACCAAGTAATCGACAACAGTCACGTGTTAGTGTGACAAGACTTCAAGCATCCGAAACACACAAAGAACGGTAACTAATAGAATAGCTCTGCTAACAATGATCAATGCACCAAGTACTTGATTGTACAGTCTCAGTCAAAATTCAATTACCGCATTTGTCCGTGTTACCAGAGCCATTGCATCTAATTCCGAACTTACAATGCAAGTAGAATTCGGGAGATCACGTTAAGCAGAGAAGGCAGAAAAAAACAGACGAAGGTGGTTATCTGATAACAATCGGATCCCTCTGCTCAAAATAGGTTAATTGATTAAAACTTAAATTGAAATGAATACTTTATTCAGCATTAAATTCAAATTCCTACGATCGCATTCCTTCCTTCGTATTAAGTGAAATATTGTGTTCAGTGGTGAAAACAAGAATTGCAGAAAACCATCGAATATGAAACGAATAGGGGCGTTATGATAATATTTGGCTTCAACTCTGCTAACAAATATTTTTTTTACATAGCAACACGTGTTATTTGATTGAAAAAATTTTATTCCCGATTTACAGTTGCCTAATTTTTTCGCGGCTATTGTCAGTTTATAGGAGAAAGAGTCGAGGAAAATAGAAACACTTTGCCTCTCAGTACCTTTTCTCTTCGTCAAACTGACAATTGTCGAAAGTGCAATTGTCTAATGTGCATCTGCTTCAAAAATCGTCCTAAACAGTTCAAAACAAAGCAATATTTGCCACTGAACAAGGTGATAGCAATAATAGTATTATAGTTTTGAACCAAAGCCATCAAATTCTGTACCTAACATACTGCGAGACGAAGTTCGCCGGGTCCCCTAGTATATCCATATTGAAAATTAAATCATAAAGTTAATATTATTCTACTACTTTATATTGGGTATATATCTCATTTTTATACCCTACACCACTATGTGGGGAGGGTATTATAACTTGGTTTTGGCCAAAAAGTTTGTAACGCATCGAAATAATGGTCGTAGACCCATACTTATATGGTAATATTCAAAAAAGTTTTTCAATCGTTGAAGTTGAGGTTCACCATTTAATAAGTCGCGAACTGTTAATATATTTTATAAAATATGAATATACTAGCAAAATGCCCGCTACTTCGTAAGCGAAAAAGGAATAATATACAATTAGACAATATTTAATATGGAGAACACTGAAAATTTTGATGTACTAATACCTATTTGAATTGATATTTAATTTCTTCAAGTAATGCTCGTATACGTTTTGTTCGAATTTCAAAAAAAAAAAAAGACTTCTACACTTCAACAGCGGCATACATTTTAAATTTCAGTCCATGTTTTATTAGAACGGTATGGTTATTTTGAAAATTTTATCCACATTTTCCAACCAAGTTTTGGAATTTGTGATATCCAAATGTAGAAAACTATTATTCAGAAGATGCTACCCTATATAACAGTTAATTTTTGAGACATTTTATTTTAGGCCTTTTTTCTCAGGATGTAAAAACCTTCTTGTAAAACATTAGCCGCATAGTTCTGCCTTTTCAAATGAACTTACTATAACTTTTAGAATAGACAACAAAGATAAAAACAATTTTGTTGAAAAGGTACGTTTGACTTTTTGATTTCAGTACATTATTTAGAAACCGAATTCGTGTTAACCTAGAAACAATAGCACATTATTCAGTACAATTTTTATTTTCTATTTGTTCACCCAATGTCAATGCTATTACATGTAGAAACCTTTCATACATTTAAAGGCGGATTTAAATAAACATTCTGATCCAATCTCAACAGTTATCCTCATAACAAATTTTATTTATCGATTCACCCAAAACCATTGCTTCAAAATTTAGTATTATTTTATACTTCTACTTCTTATTGTACGACCACCTCTAACAATGAACCTGAAAAATCAATATATCAGAATTTCACTTCTATTCCTTAGCCCAATACCAAATTTATTGCAATTTTGTACTTTTCACGCACTAATGATATAATTCCATCTTCATTGCTACACCCAACGTCAAATTTAAAAGCATTTAGTACATATCGTATTTCTCAATAAATCATCCAGCCGTCAGCCTAATTTTAGAAATTGTATGCATTTCAAAAAATCCGTATCTAAACAAAAACACAATCCCTCATACAACAATTCGAAATTCCACCTACATATCGACGCCTCCAAACAATAGTATGCTAAGTCGACTTAACATGTTTTCAAGTTCTTTACATTTTTATATTTAACGTCCTTTAACTTAAATTCTGTCAAATTTTGGTAATAATCGGACAATCCGAACAGAAGTTATAAACAAATATTTACTTAGCATAGTACTGAAGGTCAAAGAAATTTCCAAACTTTTAGAGCTTGTCTTGCAAAAATCACTGTTCAGAATTAGCAAACTATTATTTAGAGGTGTCGAACGTCCTTTAACTTAAATTCTGTCAAATTTTGGTAATGATCGGTCAATCCGAACAGAAGTTATAAACAAATATTGACTTAGCATAGTACTGAAGTTCAAAAAAATGTCCACACTTTGAGAGCTTCTCCTGCAAAACTCACTTTTTAGACTTAGCATACTATTATTTGGAGGTGTCGATATATTCCATAATGCTACACCAAACTGGTACCAAATTTAGTACTTATAGTATGTATAAGTTTCGAAAATTACTTCCTTTTATCCAAAACTATATCCCAATCGCGATTTAGTATTTTTCGTATACATTCCTCTCTATCTTCACTCTAAACGTCAACTGCTATAATAACACAGAATGTCACAATTTCATCTTTACCCACAATAACAATTTGGACCAAACTCTGTGCCATTTAGTAATTTTCGTACACTTATTGTACGTATATTTATATATCTCAACCCAACAGCGGATATAATACCAACTTCCCGAATTCCACCTCTATTCATAATACCATTAATACCTTTCGTATGAAAGTACGAATTTCAATTCCAACAGGATTCCACCTCGATCCGTCCACCCAAATCTAAATAGTACCAAATTTAGTACCATTTATTACTTTTCGTACCCATAAATACCAATTTCCAAAACTACGTCAATCCCACACTCCAACAGTAACCTTAAATCGAAATTTCAGTATTCCAGCTCTATTCGTTAAGCCAAATATAAATTGTACCAAATTTAGTACCATTTAGTACTTTCCGTACCCATAAGTACGAATTTCCAAAACTACGTCAATGCTACACTCCATAAGTAATCTTAATTATAAATTTCAGGATTCCAGCTCTATATGTTCACCCAAATCCAAAATGTACCAAACTTAGTACCATTTAGTACTTTCCGTACCCATAAGTCTAAGTCAATCCTACAGTCCAACTGTAATCTTAATTCCAAATTTCAGGATCCCAGCTCTATTCGTTCCCCGAAATCCAAATTGTACCAAATTTAGTACTTTTCGTACCCATCAGTACGAATTTCCAAAACTTCCTCAATCCTACACTCCAACAGTAACCTTAATTCGAAATTTAAGGATTCCAACTCTATCCGTTCACCCAAATATAAATTGTACCAAATTTAGTACATTTAGTACTTTCCGTACCCATAAGTATGAATTTCCAAAACTACCTCAATCCTACACTCCACGGATTCCAACTCTATCCGTTCACCCAAATATAAATTATACCAAATTTAGTGCATTTAGTACTTGCCGTACCCATAAGTACGAATTTTCAAAACTTGGTCAATCCTACATCCCAATAGTAATCTTAAATCAAAATTTCATGATTCCAGCTCTATCCGTTCAACTAAATTTAAATTGTACCAAATTTAGTACCATTTAGTACTTTCCCTACCCATAAGTACGAATTTCCTAGACTAACTCAATCCTACACTCCAAAAGTAATTAAATTCCAAATTTCAGGATTCCAGCACTATCCGTTCACCCAAATCCAATTTGTACCAAATTTAGTACCGTTTACTACTTTTCGTACCCATAAGTAAGAATTTCCAAAACTACCTCAATCCTTTACTCCATCAGTAATCTTAATTCCAAATTTCAGGGTTCCATGTCTATCTAAATCCAAATTGTACCAAATTTGGTACCATTTAGTACTTTTCGTACACATAAGTATGAATTTCCAAAAGCACACCCATATCTCAATCATACGCTTCAACGGTAATCTAAATTCCAAGTTTCAGGTTTTCAGCTCTATCCTTTCACCCAAATCCAAATTGTACCAAATTTAGTACCATTTAGTACTACTCGTACACATTTGTACGAACTTCCAAAATCATTTCCTTATATCAACACCACTTCCCAACCTTGATTCCCATACCAAATATGAAGATTGTAGCTATATCCGCTCAAAATATACAATTGGTACCAAATTTAGTAACTTTTCGTACACTTATAGGTCGAATTTTCAAAAGCCCTTTGGTACATCTTTCTAACTCTCCATTAGTTACCCTCATTCCAAATTTCAGAATTCTAGCTCTTCCCGTTTGTCTAATACAAAGGGTACCATATTTAGTACCTTTTTGTACTTTTCGTACCCTTCTAGGTCGAATTTCCAAAAACCCAGCCTTATCTCAGCCCTACACATCGACAGCAATCCACAGTCAAAATTTCAGCTTTCTAGCTTCAGCGGTTTCGTCTGGGCGATGATATGTCAGTCACTCACTCAGTCACTCACTCACTAAGCTCTTTTATATATATATAGATTTATATTAATTGAAGTGTTTTAGCCACGATCTCATAATATGGACCATAACAAATAATTTTCGTGGAAGCTGCGTTGGTGGTAATATAAAAAAATGGGAATAATGTGTTGAAGTTAACATGTTTTTTGTGTTCTTTTTTGATTTCTGGCCAAACCACGCAAAATTCGAACCTGTGCTCAAAGAAAGAACTAAAGAATACCCCTTGGGCAACATGGTTCTAGTGTATGACTTTTGGATATATACACTGCATCCCCCTAAAATCGATGCTAACATTTTGAAGTTTTGATTTCAGTGTTTTTCGAATTTTTCTTATAATTAGATGGTGCAACTAGATAATAATCCAAACTAGTTTATAGGATTGTAGAACTCGCGATTCCACGTCGTTCGATGTATATCTCATGAGTGTGCTCCGTACAGCTTCCTAGTAATAGGAGTCCAAAGGCGAAAATTTGGTGCGTAAATTTTCTGAAAAAAACTATTTTTTGGCTTTAAAATTTACAACTGTCGTAGTTTTTTTACGTGCCGGATCTAATGAGCTCTTCCGCGGTCGAATATAGATACCTTGAAAGTAGGAAAATCTGCAAAAATATATTTTGACAATTCCGCGAATTGAACCGCGATTTTCTTTGATTATTTTTGCATAAATGTAATCCTTTATACGCGATGGTAATATTTGCCAAAAAGGTGTGTCACAAATTACAAAGATTCAGGAGTAATATCCCTATTTATCTTAAAATAGAATGCGGTGGCACATCCGCAGTTCTTGACAAATCTGTCTAAAATAATTTATATTGACGTATTTTTAATAGGAGGCCATTGAAATCGGATGCACCTTATAATCATCTGCACATCGCGTAATTTTTGCCCACTTGAAGGTTTTTTGAATAGTAAGATGCAACTGATGGCATACTTTGGCCGCTGAATGAAACATGGGAAAATCCATGCATATTGATAGACATGGACTCCCTGCATCCGAAAAGCACATGCACCTCAACCGATTTAAACCAATTCGCGAATTATACGGTTTTTATACCCTCCACCATAGTATGGAGGGTATATTAAGTTTGTCATTCCGTTTGTAACACATCGAACTAATCATTTGCGACCCTATAAAGTATATATATTCTTGATCAGGATAAAATTCTAAGACGATCTAGCCATGTCCGTCTGTCCGTCCGTCTGTTGTAATCACTCTAGCGTCCGCAATAATTGAGATAGAGTGCTGAAATTTTGCACCCGAGGGTCTTTCTTCCATAGGCAGGTCAAGTTCGAAGATGGGCTATATCGGTCCACTCTTTGGTATAGACCCCATTTAACCGAACTAGCTGTAATTTGCCATTTGAGGTTCTCAGTGGTCATTAAATATCTCCACTAAACATCGTCAACATAGGTCCATGTTTTGGTATAGCCCCTATAAAACGATACCTCCCGATTTTCGGTATTTTGAGAATTTTAGCCACAATTTGTTACCGAACTATCTGCAATTTGACATTTGAGGTTCTCAATAGTCATGAAACATCTCCACCAAACATCGTCAACATAGGTCCATGTTTTGGTATGGCCCCTGATCGGGGGGGTTGCGTGATGAAATAAAAACACGATGTTGTTTTTTGTAATGTTCTAAAGAGACTGATTTTATTTAGTATTAATTCTTAACTCTACACCTTACAATCTACACATAGACCACAATACATATCACTTATGTACGCAGTACATAACATTCTGATGCACTCACGCACACAATGCGCTGCAGGCGATCGACCCTTTGTGCATTACCACACAGCAGGTCTAAGTGCTGTGGGTAATAAAAATACATAATTTATGGCCGTCAACCTTTCTATCTTAAATATACACATTTTCTTATCATTACTATTTTCGGCACCACATTATTTATGACCGACCCAAGCTAAGTGCCTGCATTCTAGGTAAACAATATGATCTTCTATCAACCGAAATAGACTACGATAAAGAAACAAACAACCATACTTTCCATGGCTGTTTTCTCACAGTACAGTCTATCTACAAAACTGTACAGGCTCCCGGCCTTGGAAGATTCTAATCTTTCAATAGATAATTTAATGTAAATATGCCATGTATTACTTAAAACAATTATTATAGTTGTCAATATATTATTTTTAAACAATTCAAAGCAACTTAATATTGTGAGCAACGACATTATATTTTAAAACATCTGACAAATGAACATTTCAATACGAAAGTGACTTTATCAACATTCTTAAATGCTAATATTCAATTTAATTTTAGCGATCTTTCTTTTATAGTATAGCTTACGTTTTTTTTAAATATCCTAGCGTAACTATTTTATAATAACTATTTTATAATTATGTACAACTACCCTATCTAATTTGAGGAAGGGCGATAGATACTGGCAGGTAACGGCTGGACAGATGATACAACTTCCGGATAACCAAGCACAATGCAGCGATGATACCAATGATGACAAGGCAAGTTGTAAAGCTGAGGCTGTAGTGCGTTAGATGGTGTGAATCTAGCTGAACAGGAAAACCCAGAAATCGTTTAAATTGCGGTATATCTGGAAGTTTGTAGATTTCGACTTCCTTCTTTAGCGTTAAGTGAGTGAGCGTTGGGAGGGAAGCGGAAATGTTGAACTTTGGCAATACGTAATTGACTTCACTGTGATAGTTCTCATGCGCCCATAACATCATCTCTTCAGTCTCTAGCGTACAACCCGGCTGCATTCTTAGTAATCCTTGATTACGGATTCTAGTATTTTGCCGTTTACCACCACATTTCACTTCGGTGACTATACCTTTTGTAACAGAGAATACCCACGTATTCGGTGTTCGAAGCTGCTTCCAGAAGTTGTGAAACTTTCTAATGGCGAATTCACAGCTATCTGGCACTTGCTTTGGCTTTAAAAACAAGCTTACTTCACATTCAGTTGCTTCTCTCGTATTATAAATGGGATGCAATTGCTGGCATATAATTTGGGTTTCCATTTTATGACATCTGGCGAATTCTTCTTCTGTGAGGGTGTAAAATGATGTTCTCTTTTCATCGATTAGTAGATAATTGCTATGAGCCTTTAACTGAACAGACAACCCATCGTGTACGATTGGATAGGACTGGATTGCATAAGCGATAAACTGATCAGTGTTCACCAAAGGTAGACGGATATTGAACAGCATATATTCTTCAGTTGTTCTCGTAGTCACTTCAGCAATCTTTGCTAGTTCGATCGGGGACTCGGTTGGCAGATGTAACCTTCTTCCAACAGATGATTTGATAACTTGGATCTGCTGCTTGAATACTTTCACGGGAAGAATTTCATGAAGAAAACTACCCCGAATGTTGACCATAACATCAATAAGATCTCTTTGTACGATCTTCACATCTTGAATAGCCGACAACACTTCATTCGCCTTCAGAACCACGCTCTCTCTCCTCTTGATGATGTCGATTTCTTTGCTCAACTCTCCAAGAGATTCATCTAATTTGGCAATGTTTGTAAACACCGCCTGATTCTGCTCCTTTATTATTTTGCTAGTAATATCCTGGAGAGATGTCTGATTGTTAAACAACTCTACCAAGGATTGTTGGTTAGCTTCGACCCTTGTGATTCTCTTCACCAGAACGTCAGCATGCTCTTCGTCCATCAAACCAAATAGTGAGCGAAACAGACTTCCAACAAACGGCAACGCTGACCTTTTAATTCTTCGAACTGGAGCTGACGACATTATAACGTCATGTTGATTCCTCATGCGGTCATGGGCTTCTTGCAACCGCTGAACTAACTTCAACTGCTTCATTTCGGGTAGTGTTAGCCAATCGCCATTGAATTTATCCACTGCTTCATCCAACGCTTTTATCCCAGCCATATACTGCGTCATGTTCACGTGCGCCACAATGTTCCACGATGTTTTAGTCAGACCAACATCAGCAATTTCCTCAAAAAACACGCCAGCCCTATCTTCAAAATTACTTACATCTATTTGACTTTTAACTGGGTTAAATATTGTGAGCATAAATAATACATATACAAATACATTTTTCGCTTTAAATCTTTTATTATTATTATTCTTAATTGATGTGGCCGAATCGACCGAGCCACAATTATTCTTAAGTACGGGAGCCGTTTTGACCGACCCCTCATTTTCATGATCAATATCATTGTCGTCGATAGGAAAAGGACAAACATTGTGAACCGACCTTTTCGTTTCTCCATTGCTTGTCCTTACGTCTATCATACGGCACAATCCATCCGAACCCATTATAGTTCGGATGACCCTGCCGCGCCTCCAGGACAGAGGTGGAAGGTTATCTTCCTTTAATAAAACCAGAGTTCCAGGTTTTATGTTTTCACATTTATCCGCCCATTTATACCTTCTCTGAAGTTCGCATAAATATTCATCGGACCATCGTCTCCAAAATTCCTCTGTTCTAGCCTGCACGTCTTTCCAATGTCCACGCAGCCCTTGATAGCTTCTATTCTTATCTGTGTCAATGAACGTTGAAAAACATTCTCCTATCAAAAAATGGGCCGGTGTCAAAACATTAAAATCATTTGGGTCATCTGACAGCGGTATTAACGGACGAGAATTTAATACGGACTCTATTTGTGCCATGAGGGTGCACATTTCTTCAAACGTCAATATCCCATCCGCTACCCTATTTAAATGCCGTTTTACTGATTTTACGCAGCTTTCCCACAGACCTCCTACATGCGGAGACCTAGCCGGAATATTAACCCACTCAATATCCCTTGGTGTACAAAACCTGTCAATATCTTTTGTCAGGTTGCTACTCTTAAATGCCTTATATACCTCATGCAAACTGTTTGCAGCCCCAACAAAATTTGTTCCGTTGTCCGAATAAATTTTTAGTGGACAACCTCTTCTGGCCACAAACCTTTTCAACGCCCCAATGAACGCTGCCGCTGTCATATCGGATACTACCTCTAAATGTACGGCTTTTGTTGCGAAACACACGAACACACACACATATGCCTTGTCCGTTCGCTTCCCTCTAATTTTGTGATGTATCGTCACAGGTCCTAAAAAGTCAATCCCTGTGTTTAAAAATGGTCGGGTTCTAATAACTCTGTCCTCAGGCAGATTCCCCATCAATTGATGTAAATTCCTAGGCTCTGCCCTAAAACATCTATAGCATTTGCTCACCACTTTTTTGGCCAGCTGCCTACCACGAAGTGGCCAAAATTGTTGCCTAAATATGGCTAGCAATCCTTGAGGTCCGATATGTAGCTTTTCATGATGTAATTCTTCCATCATTAACTCGACTACCTTATTTTTGTATGGCAGCAACATGGGATGTTTGGCCTCGAAAGACAAATTACTGTTTCGTAGTCTTCCACCTACTCTTAACATTCCTTCTTCATCCACAAATGGACACAACGTCCTTATCTTGGATGATTTCGCAATTTTCTCTTGTTTTTCTAAGCAAGATATTTCGTGGGAAAAGCAGTCCTTCTGAATATCTTTCACTATTAATTGAAGAGCCTCTTTTCTATAAGTCACATACGACTTCGAGGAACCTCTTCTTGTTGTGTTGATAAACTTCAACACCCATGCCATCACATTCCTTAAAAATGAAAATTTATTTCGGTGATTTATAATTTCCCACACAGGTGTTCTTTTTAACCCCACGTTAACTTTAGCCGCCTTTTTTATCTCCGGTATATCCATTAAAGGTTCCGGTTCTCCCACAATCAACGAGTCCTCTCTTAAGAAATCAGGACCTTCATACCAGAGTTTATTCCCAATTATTTCTTTAGGAAACACCCCTCTCGACAATAAGTCTGCCGGGTTCTTGTCTGAAGATACATGTCTCCAATTTTCTACCATACTTTTGGTTTGTATCTCATTTACTCTATTGGAGACAAATATCTGCAGCCTACCTGGATCAATTTTAATCCAACTCAGAACTATTGCTGAATCGGTATAATACAGAATCTTATCAAACTGCATCTGTAAGCTCTCCCTAATTTTAGCCATTAGGTCAACTAACAGTACCGCAGCACACAACTCCAGTCTTGGAAGCGTGACGACCTTTGTTGGTGCTACCCTTGATTTGGAAGACACCAACCGTACTGTGAAGTCGCCTGTACTATTTAATGATCGTAAATACACCACCGCTCCATATGCTCTCATTGAAGCATCTGCGAAACCTACTAGTTCCACTCGTAATGGCTCATTGCAGATAATATGGCGATCTACCTTTACAATATTGAGCTCATTTAACTCCATTCGTATCTTTGCCCAGGTTGCACATATACCCTGGGGTACTTCATCATCCCAGTCAATTTTTTGCTTCCAAAGGTCTTGAAGCAAAATTTTCGCAGTCACTATGACTGGACCCACGAATCCTAGAGGATCAAATAATTTCGCGATCTCACTTAATATCGATCGTTTCGAAATTCTTGTATCCTCTGAGGACCTATATTTAAGATAAAATACATCACTTCCTGGAGACCACCTAACCCCTAGTGTTTTCACTGATGGTTCCTCCTTTTCTATGTTGAGACATTCCTCTACATTTTTCTCACATATTCCTTCTAAAATTTGTTTATTATTGGCACACCATTTCCTTAACGGCATGCCAAATTCTAATAATATCTTTTCTATATTCCTCCTCATTTGTATTACGTGATTAAGACTATCTCCACCCGTCATGAGATCATCCATATAGAAATCACTTCTTATTGCCAGTGATTCGCGTGGATGTATATTTTCTTTTATGTCTGCTATTTTTTGCAGACATTTTACGGCTAAGTATGGTGCAGATGCCGTTCCATATGTAACCGTATTTAATGCAAATGTTTTGATTTCGTCATTTGCATTAAACCTCCAATAGATTAATTGGAACTTCCTGTCAGCATTGGCAACCCATATTTGCCGATACATTTTTTCAATATCTGCAGAAAAAACATATTTATGTTTTCTAAATCTTAGCAGAATGCTAAATAACTCATCTTGTATTCTAGGCCCCGTATGTAAGACCGCGTTTAATGACGACCCAGTTGTTGTTTTACAGGATGCGTCAAAAACTACCCTCAACTTAGTCGTGGAACTTTCTGGTCTTAGGACACAATGATGGGGCAGAAAGTATCCCCCTTCCACACTTTTCAAATTCTTCACAATATCCATGTGACCTAATTGCCAATACTTCCTAAGAAAATCATGGTATTCATCTTTAAGTTCGGCATTTTTGCTTAATTTTCTTTCTAGTGCCAAGAACCTTCTCTTTGCCACCATTCCTGAATCTCCTAATTTCTCTACAGCTTCTTTGAAAGGCAATCGAACCTCGAATTTACCATCAGGTGCTCTTTTTACACCTTTTTCAAACAACTCCTCACATCTTTTTTCATCTAATGTGAGTTTTGCCTTTTTGGGGATCTCTTCAATCTCCCAAAATTTTTGCAACAATTCATCGCACGGAGTTTGCACAGTTGCTACAACTTTCCTGACATTGGTAGATGTATCAATAATCGCAGGACCACTGACTAGCCATCCTAATTTTGAATTTTTCAGGATACTAGTACCCGATCTTACCTTTCCATCCACCAGTACCTCATAAAATATTTCAGCCCCCAACAACATATCTATTCCATTTGGTATGTTGTATTTAGGGTCTGCTAGTGCCATTTCCTGGGGAAACTTTTCTGCAACAACTTTAGTTTCTGGCACGTTTGACAATATGGTTGGTATTACCAACATCTCCATATTGACACTATATTCCGAAGTTCTTGACTTCATTTGTATATCCACCTTTTCTTGGCAGATGCTTTTATTTTTGGATAAACCCTCAATTTCAATTTGAGATTTAGTTCCATTCAATTTTAATTTGTCTTTTAACGCTTTCGTTATCAGACAAACTTGAGAGCCACTGTCTAATAACGCTCTACAAGTTCTCCATTTATTTTCCTTGTCCTTTATCAGGACAATAGCAGTTGCTAACAATACACATGTATTTTCCATATGCCTATTGTTAACGACCGTACTTTTAGAGCAAACTTTTTCCTTATGTAACAGGGAGTTGTGTTCGCCTTGACAACTTCTACAATTTATGGAACTAGTGCATATTTTTTTGTAATGCCCACTAGCTAAGCATCGAGAACAAATGTTGTTTTCTACAACAATGTCCCACTTTTCATTCACTGGAAGGCTACGAAATTTGGAACATTTGTTTAATACATGCGCCACAGGGCACCCAAGAGGACATTTTTCCTTTGGTACGTATTGCCCTTTCGTCTTTCTGTCAAAACGCCCCTCTTTCACATTTTGTGATTGCGTCTTTGACATATCCCCCCATTTATTTGCTGAGTCTACGAGTTTTTGCTTACCGTAATACCCAGAAAATTGTTGACTCGCTTCTAATGAGTACTGCATTTGCTTTAGAAACTTCATTAGGTCGTCAACTTTTGGAAGCTTTCGCTGTGCTCCTACAGACTGCTCAAACTGGATTCTTAACTGTTCATCCAGTTTTCTTTGCAGTAAATAGCACACGAATCCTTGATACATTTCTTCTGCATCAATTCGTGTTGCTTCTAACGCTTGCAAACTTTCCCCTACCGTGTCTACAAATTTTTTCACACTGTATGCATTGTATGACACATAAGGAGCATCTAAAATCGATCTAAAATAAACTGAAGTCGTAGCTCTTTTGTTTGAGTAATGATCTTTCAGTATATTCCATGCTGTTTCGAAATATTCTTCCGTAGCGGGCAATTTTGATATTTTTCTACGTGCCTCGCCACTTACCTTTGCCTTTAACATACACATTTTTTGTGTTTTAGTTATTGGCTGATCGAGTACAAGTTGCTCGAATAATTCCCTGAACGATTCCCATTCTTCCATTTTTCCATTAAAGACTGGAATTTCAATGGTTGGAAGCTTAAATGGAAGAGACAGCGGTTTGTTCTCGTTCCTAGGGATCGCCTGGTACTTGTCTTTTAGATTAAAAAAGAGGTCGGTTAAATCATCGTCACCAAACTCGTCAAAATATTTAAAATAAAAGGTTTCGGCTTTGATGAACCGCTCACGAATTTCTTCTCGTGGAATTTCCTTTTCCAAGGCCTCATTCAAAATCGCATCTAAATCATTTAAAGTGTACTGAAAGTGTGACACCAGACGGGACAAAAAATTATTTTGTTTCCCTGACGATGCATTTTTCTCTCCCTCGTTTCCTTTATTATCAGTGCTCTGTTTCGATCCTGATGGCTTTAAAGGTAATGAACGCTTTGTATCGGAATCCGAAGGAGGAGCCGTTGCGCCAGGAAATTCATTCAAGGTTAATGTAGAAGCTCTTTTCAGTTCTTCTAATTTACTACTAATTTCCCTATATTGAATCCCAAACTTTTCAATCACATCCTTTACTTGAGTTACGAACGGACCTGTATAGTACTCATTCTTACTCATTACATGGGATGGTGATTGGAGTCCCTTGTCGTTTGCTTCAAACTCCGCGCTATATTTAAAGAAAGTCGAACAAATTTCTTTCACTCGCTGTCCTACACTATCCCCCCATAATGTTTTCTTTAACAAAATTTGTAATTCGTTATATAATTCGGTCAAGTCATGGCCTAAGACCTGTTGTCTTTCAATAGTTTTTAAACTTTCCATATTTTTATTTATCTTTTTTTTTTTTTTTTTTTTTCAGCGAGTGAACTATTCTTTATTTGGTTTTATTATAAATAAAAATAAAAGTGGACTTACCGATTTCAAACTGCTACTATGGAATTTTTTAATATTATTAATTTTTTAATATTATTAATATTATTATTTTTCGTTACACGTCGCGATTTGCCGTTATATTATTATTTATTTATTTTTTATTTGTTACTTTTGGAAAAATTTTCTTCTTATTTCACTATTTTTCCTGTGTAGCTTTTTGTATATTCTTTTCTTTTTTCTTGATTTTTTCTTATTTCAGCTCTTTTTCTATTTGAACTATAATTTTTCACTATAAGTATAAGAATACTTATTTTATCTTTATATTTTTTTTTTACACTTTTAATTTCACTCCACTCCACTTTACTTTTTTTTTTTTTTTTCTCTCTCGCGTTCACATCTAGGGGTCACCAATGATCGGGGGGGTTGCGTGATGAAATAAAAACACGATGTTGTTTTTTGTAATGTTCTAAAGAGACTGATTTTATTTAGTATTAATTCTTAACTCTACACCTTACAATCTACACATAGACCACAATACATATCACTTATGTACGCAGTACATAACATTCTGATGCACTCACGCACACAATGCGCTGCAGGCGATCGACCCTTTGTGCATTACCACACAGCAGGTCTAAGTGCTGTGGGTAATAAAAATACATAATTTATGGCCGTCAACCTTTCTATCTTAAATACACACATTTTCTTATCATTACTATTTTCGGCACCACATTATTTATGACCGACCCAAGCTAAGTGCCTGCATTCTAGGTAAACAATATGATCTTCTATCAACCGAAATAGACTACGATAAAGAAACAAACAACCATACTTTCCATGGCTGTTTTCTCACAGTACAGTCTATCTACAAAACTGTACAGCCCCCTTATAACCGTACCTCCCGATTTTCGGTATTTTGAGCATTTTAGTTACACTTTTTAACCGAACTAGCTGTAATTTGACATTTGAGGTTCTCAGTGGTTATGAAACATCTTCACGAAACATCGTCAACATAGGTCCATATAACGGTATCTCCCGATTTTCGGTATTTTGAGCATTTTAGCTACAATTTTTAACCGAACTAGCTGTAATTTGCCATTTGAGGTTCTCAGTGGTCATGAAATATCTCCACTAAACATCGTCAACATAGGTCCATGTTTTGGTATAGCCCCTATAAAACGGTACCTCCCGATTTTCGGTATTTGAAGAATTTTAGCTACAGTTTTTAACCGAAATAGCTGTAATTTGACATTTGAAGTTCTCAGTGGTCATAAAACATCTCCAACGAAACATCGTCAACATAGGTCCATGCTTTGGTATAGCCCCCATATAGCGGTATCTCCCGATTTTCGGTATTTTGAGAATTTTAGCTACAATTTTGTCTATTCAAAAATAATCGTCAACATAGGTCCATGTTTTGGTATAGCCCCCATATATCGGTAGCTCCCGATTTTCGGTATTTTGAGAATTTTAGTTACAATTTTAAACCGAACTACCTGTAATTTGCCGTTTGAAGTTATCAGTGGTCATAAAACATCTCCAACGAAACATCGTCAACATAGGTCCATATAACGGTATCTCCCGATTTTCGGTATTTTGAGAATTTTAGCTACAATTTTGTCTATTCAAAAATAATCGTCAATATAGGTCCATGTTTTGGTATACCCCCCATATAACAGTACCTCCCGATTTTCGGGAATTCTCAGTGGACACGAAATTTCTTCACTAAAATTCGTCAACATGGGTCCATTTTTTAGGGTCTACATTGTTTTGATGAACCTACCCTCAATTTGACTCTTGAAGTTCCCTGCAGCTATAAAACTATTCCGCCAAAAAATTTAAAGGTTGGTTGACTCTTTAATATAGCCCCGTAGGTGGTACCTTTCACCTAGCTGAACACATTTTTTTAGATTAGATTAGATAACACTGTGCAACAAAATGGAGGTGAAAGTCTGTGGCACGGAAAATTCCTCTAGGGGAAGAAAGGCCTTGGTGAGTATACTATGAACCCCGAAGGACAGATCCGCCGTGAGTCGAACTTTCGCGTTATGGCGTGAAGAAATTTTTGTTAGCAACCCTGTGGCCCATCAGGAATTAGCGTTATAGTGGGAGGCAGTAGGAGTCTATCCATTGTCGAAAAGTTGTTCCACCTAAAATTGTGAAAGGACCCTAATTATTCCATTTTAATTAAGACTATTTTATGGTGGAGGGTATAAAAAGTTCGGCCCGGCCGAACTTATCGCCTTTTTACTTGTTAACTTCTATGTTTTTTCTTTGATTGTAATTTCAATATTACTCTCTACTTCTTATTTCTATAGCTTATCACAGAAAGCAAATATACTTTCACGATGACTAATTACTTTTCTCGTAGAAGTTTAAGCAAAATACTTCAGGTTTTGGATCGAAATTTAGCGAAATAATAGAATATCTCCATTTATTTTTAAAATTTTTCGTATTTAACCAAAAATATATTTTTGAAAAAATTTCCAACAATAAGTTTCCGTTCTTTGTTGTTGCTGTAATATGCAAGTTATAAACGCGATCTTTATAATTTTGGCCTCACATTTTTCTACGCGTTGTCTAGATTCTTTTAAATTATTTTTAAGAGATTTTTTGGACTCTGATTTAGAATAAATAAAATTTATTCCAAGATTTCTTCAACATTTTTTTGATTTTCCGCGAAAGTAAAAATAAATTTAGCAACTGTTTTAGCATCTACGGATAGATATCAAATGCTGCTAACGATTCATATATACATGTTCTTATTACAACACAATAGGCATTTTTAAATATTTTTTCTTTACAAGAGAGTAAAACCGCATATAACTTTTGAGTGCAGCATCCAATTTTGTGAACGCGAACAGATTTGAAACCACGATTTTTTTCGTAACCCATTGTCCAACAAGTGAGCCAAGGCTATAGTCGGGTCAGGCCGACTATGTGATACCCTACACCACTACCCCTGTTCATAAGCTTTTGACTAATAAAATTCAAAATATTAAAATTGGGATAGCTTAGCGCCTTTGCTCTGAATGTCTTCATTAACACAGTCCAATTTTTTTGAAACGCATTTAAGTGCATCGGCAGTACAACCCAAATAAAAAATGGAAATGTGGAAAAAGGAATGTATTACCGACTATTGCGATATCTCTGTTGTTTGACCACCTACGCCTACGTAACATCATTGCAAAGGTGATATTTTCTACTTTCATTAGCAAGTTTTGCTTTTGATATACCCCTTTTAGAAGCGGAGATATTCGCTTTGAAATAAAACCTTGACTTTTTCTCCAAATAAGTTTTTTGCCCATTCCGACCCCTGAATGTTATCCGACCATCACCAAAATCAATAGGCTTCTTTCTCTGAAGGATCCCCATTAGCCCCCAAAATTTTGTGACGATCCGATCAAAATTGCGACCTGTAGCGTGATTACAAAATAATGAAAAAATGGGATGTATTGCCGACTATTGTGATATCTCCGTTATGTGGCCACCTACGTCAACCTACTTTGCATGACTGTAAAGATGGGATTTTCTACTTTCATAGTCAGACTTTGTTTTTGGAAGATTTCCAACCGAAGCTGTGATATTCGTCATTATTATTAAAATCGCAAAAATAAAAAGTTGGGTTCTATTAGCGGCTATTGCGATATATTCGTTGTTTGATCACCTACGAGAACCTACTTTACATCAGTAGAAAGGCGATATTTTCTACTTTCATCGCCAGGTTCTGCTTTTGGTATACCCCATATTGAAGCTGAGATATTCGCTTAGGAAAAAACGGTGTCTTTTTCTCCAAATAAGTTTTTTGCCCATTACGACCCCTAAATATTATCCGACCATCACCAAAATCAATAGGCTTCTTCCCCTCCGGGACCCCCATCAACATCCAAAATTTGGTGACGATCCGATCAAAATTGCGACCTGTAGCGTGACTACAAGGTTTAGATGGACAGACGGACAGACGGACGGACACACATAGCCAGATCGACTCAGCTCGTCGAGACATTCATTTTGGTATATATAAGTATTTAGTAAGGTTTACGACCATTATTTCGATGCGTTACAAACTTTTTGGCCAAAGCCAACTTATAATACCCTCCCCACATAGTGGTGTAGGGTATAAAAATGGCGGATGTGCTCGCCAAAAAAGTTTTTAATTTTCCTATGTAATTGTAAAGGAAATTTGAAATTTACCATATATACCAAAATGAATGTCTCGACGAGCTGAGTCGATCTGGCTATGTGTGTCCGTCCGTCCGTCTGTCCATCTAAACCTTGTAATCACGCTACAGGTCGCAATTTTGATCGGATCGTCACGAAATTTTGGATGTCGATGGGGGTCCCGGAGGGGAAGAAGCCTATTGATTTTGGTGATGGTCGGGTAATATTTAGGGGTCGGAATGGGCAAAAAACTTATGTGGATAAAAAGACAACGTTTTTTCCAAAGCGAATATCTCAGCTTCTATACGGGGTATACCAATAAAAGTAGAAAACATAATGATGTAAAGTAGGTTCTCGTAGGTGATCAAACAACGAAGATATCGCAATAGCCGCTAATAGAACCCAACTTTTTATTTTTGCGATTTTAATAATAATTACGAATATCACAGCTTCGGTTGGGGATCTTCCAAAAGCAAAGTCTGATTATGAAAGTAGAAAATCCCATCTTTACAGTGATGCAAAGTAGGTTGGCGTAGGTGGCCACATAACGGAGATATCACAATAGTCGGCAATACATCCCATTTTTTCATTTTTTTGTAATCACGCTACAGGTCGCAATTTTAATCGGATCGTCACGGGCTAATGGGGATCCTACAGAGAAAGAAGCCTATTGATTTTGGTGATGGTCGGATAATATTCAGAGGTCGGAATGTGAAAAAAAAATATTTGGAAAAAAGGCCAACGTTTTATTTCAAAGTTAATATCTCCCTTCTGTAGGAGGTATATCGAAAGCAAAACCTGGAAAGGAAAGTAGAAAATATCACCTTTACAACGATGTGATAACAGAGATATCGCAATAGTCGGTAATGCATCCTTTTTTCCAAGGGATATATATATCAAAAGCAAAACCTGCTGATGAAAGTAGAAAATATCACCTCTGCAACGATGTTACGTAGGTTGTCGTAGGTGGTCAAACAACGAAGATATCGCAAAAGCCGCTAATAGAACACAACTTTTCATTTTTGCGATTTTAATAATAATGACGAATATCACAGCTTTGGTTCCGGACCTTCCAAAAGCAAAGTCAGACAATGAAAGTAAAAAATCCCATCATTACAATGATGTAAAGCAGGTTGGCGTAGGTATCCAAATAACGGAGATATCGCAATAGTCGGTAATACATCCCATTTTTCCACTTTTTTGGAAATCACGCTACAGGTCGCAATTTTAATTGGATCGTCACGAAATTTTGGGTGTTATTGGGGGTCCCACAGAGGAAAAAACCTTTTGATTTTTGATAATGGTCGTATATTATGCAGGGGTCGGAATGTGACAAAAAATATTTGGGAAAAAGGCCAACGTTTTATTTCAAAGTTAATATCTCCCTTCTGTAGGAGGTATATCGAAAGCAAAACCTGGCAAGGAAAGTAGAAAATATCACCTTTACAACGATGTGATAACAGAGATATCGCAATAGTCGGTAATGCATCCCTTTTTCCATTTTTGTGCAATCACACTACGAAATTTTGATCGGATCCTCACGAAATTTTGGGGGTTGATGGGGGTCTAACACAGAAATAAGCCTATTGATGGTTGGCTTACATCCCACTTTTCCATTTTTTGTTTGGGTTGTACTGTCGATGCACTTAAATGCGTTTCAAAAAAATTGACCTGTGTTAATGAAGACATTCAGATCAAAGGCGCTAAGCTATCCCAATTTTAATATTTTGAATTTTATTAGTCAAAAGCTTATGAACAGGGGTAGTGGTGTAGGGTATCACATAGTCGGCCCCGACCCGACTGTAGCCTTGGCTCACTTGTTAGTTTTATATTTGTTTTACCTTTGGGGGTTCTTAGCACCCTCTTTTTGCCGGAGACTGAGGGCCGTTCGTTATTTTGTACTTCCATTATTAAATGTATGATTTTCATGGGATGATACTTCAATGGTTTCCCGTTGCCTTCTGATGGGTTTTTAGTTTTCCTTCTCCATATTCAGCCGCTACTCCTGGAATTCAGACGTTGTTTGCTGCCGCCCCTATTCCCCTATCCACCACCTGGGGAGGCGTCCGATGGGGGAAAAATGGGTAAAAAAATAACTCCACACATGCAAATTTATAAACATGGAAAGTTTTTGTTGGCACGCTACAGGTCGAAATTTTGATCGGATTGTCACTAAATGTTGTGGGCTCGGGGGGTCCCAGAAATGAAGAAGGCTGTTGATTTTGGTGATGGTTAGACAATATTCAGGCTTCGGAATGTTCAAATATGAAAATATTTCTGCTCTTCCCTTAGGGGTATTCCCAAAGGAAAGCCTGTCAATGGGAGTAGAAAATTTCATCTTTACAAAGATGCAAAGTAGGTTGGCGTACCATTTTTTACTTGAATTATAATGACGAATATCCCAGCTTTGGTTAGGTGCATTTCAACAAAAGATTTTGTGTTACCAAAGTGGTCAAAAACTTGAGATATAAATAAAGACGTTCAGATAGCCCTGTTTCTAATTTGTGGCATTTTATTGCCACAGCGGATATCTGTGCTTCTCTTCTTCTTCTCTTCAGTAAAGCTTTCAATCAGTATCAAGAACATTGTCGACAGTTGTCAAATATAAGATTATTAATTATTTTGGTTTAATCATTTGGTATAAAAGCTTTCAAAAAAATGTTTACCTCTGAGAAGCTTATGCACAGAGAAATTGTGGAGTAGGGTTTTACATAGTCGATGCTGTCCCCACTACAGCCTTTGCGCAATTGTTTTCTTGTTTAAAAAAGTTGTCTTTTGAAATCTGAAAGTCCTTTGAAAGGTCAACAGGATGAGAAAACGAAAAATCAAAATTGATAATTTACTCCATTTTGCCTACAGTTTCAGGCGTATCCAGTCCCATTTATGTGTAACGAAATTTGTTTCATGTTGTCGGACGGTGTTATTTGTAATTTTTATTGTTTATACCCTCAGCATTTATGCTAATGAGGTTATATACACTTTCATACGGGCAAAATGTGCTTCATCGAAATAATTGTTTTAGACCCCAAGTATCAGACAATTACACTATGCAGCACCGAAAATACAAACAATTTCTAGTATGTATTTTTTGAAAGTACATATTTAGACTACATATTTAGACTGGCCTCATCTAAACCGGGATAAATCTACACTTTTTTGCATTTAGCAGGCCTTTATCTCAGAAACGAATAGGAATTTGACCTTGCTGTCTTTAGCAATATTGTAGCCCTAAACCAGTAGAACTTATCTTTTAAAAAACCGTATAAGAAAATCTCCATCTAGGGCATCAAATTGCATAATTGCTGAAATTCTGGTCAGTATCGGTTAAACTATTGGGAGTTGAACCAAGTAACCTTTTGCAAAAATCTTCCAAATAAAGTTCTCAACAATTCCTTAGAACATTCTGAAACTCTAAAATGCTAACTTCATGTTGTTTCAGCGGTATTTTGCATCATATCTTTTACAACACGTATTTCAAACACAGTTCACACCAACAGTTTATTCTCGCATTTTGGATTTCACTACATTATTGACATTTTTATTAAATCGTCTTTGAAAAATATACTGAAAACCACGGCATGGAGGCATTTTACAACAATGTTCTGAAGAATTGTGTATTACATTCCAGGGAAAATTTTTCCAAAAGAAAATATTCAGAAAAATTAACTGTTTTAAAGATACGGTGCGAAATGTATAAAAATTGTGCATATATTTTGAAATTTGAGGCAATAAATGTAGTTTTTCGAGTTTATTACTTCTCCAAATATTTTATTCTTGTCCTTATCTACACATTTGCTTCAGAGGTCAGAAGAAGATTCGTATTGATTTCAGAGATATAACCCCGAATTTCTTTAAAAACTCAATATTTAACCATGTTTAGATGGGGTCATAAAATCCGAGCTGGATCTGACACAACAGAACCCAATTAGGGTTTCTTGTCGTTTGGGTCTATACTTTCAAAAAATCCTCAGTTCGAATTGTTTGCACAAGATCACCTTAAAAATGTTGCACAGTGTTATATTCGATTTAGCTATGTCCGTCCGTCTGGCTGGTGCCCACGATAACTCTCGAACGGATTAACCGATTTGGTCCAAAATTTGGCCTTCGTAATATTTTGCCCAAACTTAGTTTAAGTTCGAAGATGGGCCATATCGGTCCACTCCTTCAGGCACCACCCACACAAAATTTCGGAAAAGTCCAGTTTAGGACCTGCCCGCGAATCACTTTGATTTTTGTGGTAACTTCATCAGGGGCAAGTCCATACTTCTTGTGAAAACAGCCTGAAAAGGTGTAAAAAACCCCTATGGCACCATATGTAGTGGCTGGAGTGCACCATAACTCTCGAACTGATCAACCGATTTGGTACCGGTCCACAACTTCCGGTACTACCCCCAATATTTAAAAATTTCACTAAAATGGTATGCCCGATATTTCTTGAACGGGGCAACCAATTTTGTCCAAAATTTGGATATCCTAATATTTTGTCCAAATTTAATTTAACCTTTAAAATGACCCATATCGGTCCTCTCCTTAGGGTACCTACCCCACAAAAGTTCAACATCTGTGTCTACGTGCAGTTTAGGGTCGGTTCGAAGATCCTTTGTAAATGCTGTTCGTTGTGGTCCTGTTTACAGCGATGTTAAGTTTTCCGTGGACAAGTTCATGCTTCCTGGCATACTGGTCCAAAAGTCATACGATGACCCACTGAAATGACTAGTAGGCGCGGTATCTATGGAAAATATATGACTTCCAAAATAAGATCTACTTCCGTAATGTACATTCCTTCAAGTACCTCCTCCGCAACATTTTGAACTTTTATGTCCTAAAAGGGCCACAAAATTCTGAAAAGACCCTAAATACATTCGATCTGTCCCTAGATGAAAGTTACAGTTCTCATAGGCTGAGGGTATATTTCTGTCGGTAAAGCTGACTGATACTTTTTTACATGTTTTTATTATATTATATTATATTTTATTTTATTTTATTATATTTTATTTTATTTTATTTTATTTTATTTTATTTTATTTTATTTTATTTTATTTTATTTTATTTTATTTTATTTTATTTTATTTTATTTTATTTTATTTTATTTTATTTTATTTTATTTTATTTTATTTTATTTTATTTTATTTTATTTTATTTTATTTTATTTTATTTTATTTTATTTTATTTTATTTTATTTTATTTTATTTTATTTTATTTTATTTTATTTTATTTTATTTTATTTTATTTTATTTTATTTTATTTTATTTTATTTTATTTTATTTTATTTTATTTTATTTTATTTTATTTTATTTTATTTTATTTTATTTTATTTTATTTTATTTTATTTTATTTTATTTTATTTTATTTTATTTTATTTTATTTTATTTTATTTTATTTTATTTTATTTTATTTTATTTTATTTTATTTTATTTTATTTTATTTTATTTTATTTTATTTTATTTTATTTTATTTTATTTTATTTTATTTTATTTTATTTTATTTTATTTTATTTTATTTTATTTTATTTTATTTTATTTTATTTTATTTTATTTTATTTTATTTTATTTTATTTTATTTAAATAAGAAATTATGAATTTATAACAATTCTTTCCATATTTTGTAATATTTTTATTTTGCAAACATTAAGCTGTCCAACTGTGCAATAATTTAGTTTAAGTTTTAAATTTTTGGAAAGCTGAACATTTGCAAAATGGCACAACACAATTAGCGGAATAAATGTCTTCCTTCCTGCACCAAGTGACGAAGAAAAAAAAAGATATTCACAACCTGTGACAAGGTTAATTTGTTTTTGCTTCACTACAACGCCTACCACGAATGAATATGGATTTTTATGCGGACTACGAGGGAAGATTGAAAAGGTTGTGACAGAAAATGTAATAACTAAAAAGGTGTGTATGTTGGTTTTGGCCTGCTATTGATTTTGGTTTTTATGCAAGAATTTCTTAGTTACATCGGATTAGACCTGATTGATTTTATAACATGAGTTTGCATAATCCCAACTACGACTACCACTTTTTGTAATGACAACTTTTCATACAATCCTCTTGATTAGTTATTAAACCAAGGTTTGTGTTGGTTTGGTGTTACCAACATTCGTTCCTTCCATCCACAATCAACGACGACTGACTCTTAATTAAAAAAATACCTGGTTTCCATTTTTTCCTTGAATTCATCTGCATATGCAAATTTTGCAAAAACAAGAAAAAATCTCATGAAAAGCTATTATTTTAGCGACATTTTATGGCGGGAAAACACTCACTCACTTATACGAACACGTACACATACATGTATTTAATACAATCCAGTTTGGAAACGTCGAAGCAATTAACTGAGTGTTGTAATTAATGGTATAAGTAATGATGTCGGATGATGTTATAATTAAACGTTTGTAATTAGTAATGAAATGGAGAGTAATTCTATTGAAATATAAAGAAACACCAGCACCAGCAAAGAAATGCTAAACTAATTTGAAGCTATTAAAATTAAATGTGTAGAGAAAACCAACATATTCGAATGGAATGAAAAGGCAATAGATTTCAGGTAGCTAGTTGCAATACTATTTGTAAAATTTTGCCATAATGTAATACGATGGACAGTATTTTCAGGGTTGCGTTATTGTGTGCTACACAAAAAAAATACAGCATTTCAGGAATATTGTTCATAAAGTCTTGCCAAGGTTCAAATTTCTGCATTTCAGGAAAGCCTTTCATAAAGCAAAAAAAAAAGCTGGTTTCTTCTGAGAGATTGAAAAATAAACAATTTTGGCGAGTTGTTTTGCTTTTATTGACTAACAACCACCACAAACCCCCAACCAAACCAGAGACAAATTTTGCTGCCTTTTTTAATTATTATTATTTATTTTGTATTATTGTAATTCACCGTTTCTTTTAATGATTTTCACTGTAGTTGTTATCGTCTTGTGAACATAGCAGAACAATGTGAACCATGTATACATACATGTTGAGTCTATCAGCACTAGGTTGGGATATTAGGTGCTGTCTTTATACTAAAGAAAATTAAAAAATTTTAGATGCGAAACATATCGTACAGTCAATCACTTTGTTTTTTCGACACCAAACGCACTGTAGTTGCTTGGTTTGTCAGTAAACTAACAACAATTGGTGCGTATGTGTATGTGTGCGTATGTGTTGTGGTTTGTTGATATAGTCTCAATGTTATAGTGAGACGATGGTGGGGGTTGTGTTGTGGTTTGTTGATACATTGTCAATGCGATGGTGAGACGATGAGACCATTCAAAAGAAAAAGAGAACAAAGTTGAGAGCATTTACCAAACAAGAGAGGAAATATAAGAGGAATTAATGGGAATATAGGGAAAAATAGAAAAGTTATTTTGCATCTCATGAAAATCTTACATATTTTTGAAAAAATAACTGCACAAGAATCTTATGTGAGGTACCTGTACAGTATGAAAAAACTTCATCACGAATGAACATATGTAAAAATTCTTGAAATATTTTTTTGTGTATTGGAGGCGTCCATAACATGCGGAGGACGACATGTAAGCATCTGGGTACATGAAGACCCTTGGTCTTCTGTATGAAGACCCTTGGTCTTCCATAATAAGACCCTTGCTCTTCTATATAAAGACTCTTGGTCTTCCATATGAGGACCCTTGGTCTTCCATATGAGGACCCTTGGTCTTCTGTATGAAGACCCTTGGTCTTCTATATGAAGACCCTTAGTCATCCATATGAAGACCCTTGGTCATCTATATGAAGACCCTTGGTCTTCTATATGAAGACCCTTGGTCTTCCATGTTAAGACTCTTTGTCTTCTATATGAAGACCCTTGCTCTTCTATATGAAGAAACTTGCTCTTCTATATGAATACCCTTGCTCTTCTATATGAATACCCTTGCTCTTCTATATGATGACCCTTGCTCTTCTATATGAAGACCGTTTTCTCTTCTATATGAAGACCCTTGCTCTTCTATATGAAGTTGCTAGTTCTTCTATATGAAAACCCTTGGTCTTCTATATGAAAACCCTTGGTCTTCTATATGAAGACCCTTGGTCTTCTATATGAAGACCCTTGGTCTTCTATATGAAGACCTTTGGTCTTCTATATGAAGACCCTTGCTCTTCTATATGAAACCCCTTGCTCTTCTATATGAAGACCCTTGCTCTTCTATATGAAGACCCTTGATCTTCTATATGAAGACCCTTGATCTTCTATATGAAGACCCTTGCTCTTCTATATGAAGACCCTTGGTCTTCTATATGAAGACCCTTGCTCTTCTATATGAAACCCCTTGCTCTTCTATATGAAGACCCTTGCTCTTCTATATGAAGACCCTTGCTCTTCTATATGAAGACCCTTGCTCTTCTATATGAAGACCCTCGCTCTTCTATATGAATACCCTTGCTCTTCTATATGAGGACCCTTGTTCTTCTATATGAAGACCCTTGCTCTTCTATATGAAGACCCTCGCTCTTCTATATGAATACCCTTGGTCTTCTATATGAATACCCTTGGTCTTCTATATGAAGACCCTTGCTCTTCTATATGAAGACCCTTGATCTTCTATATGAAGACCCTTGATCTTCTATATGAAGACCCTTGCTCTTCTATATGAAGACCCTTGGTCTTCTATATGAAGACCCTTGCTCTTCTATATGAAACCCCTTGCTCTTCTATATGAAGACCCTTGCTCTTCTATATGAAGACCCTTGATCTTCTATATGAAGACCCTTGGTCTTCTATATGAAGTCCCTTGCTCTTCTATATGAAGACCCTTGGTCTTCTATATGAAGTCCCTTGCTCTTCTATATGAAGACCCTTGATCTTCTATATGAAGACCCTTGATCTTCTATATGAAGACCCTTGGTCTTCTATATGAAGACCCTTGCTCTTCTATATGAAACCCCTTGCTCTTCTATATGAAGACCCTTGATCTTCTATATGAAGACCCTTGATCTTCTATATGAAGACCCTTGCTCTTTTATATGAAGACCCTTGGTCTTCTATATGAAGTCCCTTGCTCTTCTATATGAAGACCCTTGATCTACTATATGAAGACCCTTGCTCTTCTATATGAAGACCCTTGCTCTTCTTTATGAAGCCCCTTGCTCTTCAATAAGAAGAACCTTGCTCTTCTATTAGATATCCATGGCCTCATTTATGAAGACCCTTGTTCATCTATATGAAGACCCTTGCTCTTCTATATGAAGATCCTTCTATGAGAAGATCCTTTCTCTTCTATAAAAAAAACCCTTGCTCTTCTATAAGAAGACCCCTTGGTCATCTATAAGAAAATGCTTGATTCTCTACAAATGGCACTTGGTCTCCTTAGAACTTCGTGTTTTTTGGAGGTTTCCCGTCGCCCCTGACAGAAGATCCGAAAGACTCATTTTAGCTAAAGTTAGCTTAAGAGGTTGACTTAACTGTGGTGTTTTTCCTGCTCTCCTATTTTTGATAGTCGGTAGAAGGCTTGGAGTCCTGGCTCGGGGTGGGTATCTTGGCCTTGCGATGTGTTTCCTCCGTTGGCCTAACCCTCTTCACTGTGTTCTTCGCTGAGGAAATGGTTGGTGATGATGGTAGGAGTCACACGCCCAGATAAAGAGGCCGGTTCCGAGTTAGACTTCCCAAACCTCTACGTTCTTGGTTTTATTTGGGGTTGATTCATCTTCTTTGCATTCAGGTTCCTCGGCTTTTGAGCAGGACTGTTTGAAGAGGCAGTTGAAGTTTAGAGAGGTGAATCCTTTGCAGGGTGTTAAATTAAGCCACCATCGTTCCCAATTTGACCTTTGGCGGTTACAAGGGTCGATGTTGGTGCTGAGCCCAGCTTGGCCTCCACAGTCATCCGGATGAGGGAAAGAGTATTACATTCAGGATTTCTCTTGGGTAGGTGAGGATTTTTGCTTTTAAACTGGTTCACCACCCTGAGATTAATCTTGATTAACTTGGTTGCCCTCATCGAGATGGACGAGGGTTCCCTGCCGATGAACTTCTTGAGGTAGTTCATCGATCTGCAATAGCCCCTCTTCTCCTTAGCCAACCGAGTCTCATAGCTGGTTGAGGTGGTGGCAGCTTTTTCGACCAAGGTTTCGCTAGGGATTCCATCCTCAACAGCGTCTTGCCTCGGGAGGCTAATTTTATTGGCTGCGGTCGATGTCCGGTTAAATGGTACCTCCGATGGCACTGGCTTCAAGGAGCAGACCCTTTTTTTTTGTAAAAAAGATCTTTGGCCTTCTATAAGAAGACTCTTTGGATTCTTTCGAAAGGTAAGTGAGCTTCTATTTGAAGAGCTTTGTGTTTTTGCCATATGACCCTTGGCCAAAAGACTTTTGGTCTTCCATTAGGGTAGGTGAGGATTTTTCCTTACATACTGGTTCACCACCCTGAGATTAATCCTGATTAACTTGGTTTCCTCATCGTGATGGATGAAGATTCCCTGCCGATGAACTTTTTAAGGTAGTTTATCGATCTGAGATAGTTCCTCTTCTCCTCAGCCAACCGAGTCTCAGAGCTAGTTGAGTTGGTGGGAGCTTTTTCGACCAAGGTTTCGCTCGGGATTACATTCTGAATAGCGTCTTGCCTCGGGAGGCTAGTTTTATCGGTTGCGGTGGATGTCCGGTTAGATGGTACCTCCGGTGGTCCTGGCTTCAAGAAGCAAAGCCTTGTTCTTTTGTAAAAAGATCTGTGGCCTTCTATAAGAAGACTCTTTGGATTCTTTCGAAAGATATGCGAGCTTCTATCGGACTTTTGGTCTTCCATAAAAATACCTTTTGGTCTTCCATTAGACGACCTTTTTGTCCTCAGAAAAAGATGGTTCAAGTGTTCCAAGTTTGTCTGTCCTTCTATTAAATTTTCTCATTTTTTTCTTTGTTAGCTGAAACATCAACTTGCTGCTAGCTAACAGTAGCAATTTGATAGTTTAACATGACACTAAACACAATGAACAACAAAAACAACAACAAACAGCTGCAAATGGCGCTGGCGCTGTAACCCCATCTGTGAAAAGAAAGACAACAACAAAAAAGAGGAGTAACTTACAACAACCTTTAACAGATGCATTATTTTTCATCATGGCAAGGTGTGTTGGTTGCTGCGCACTTACCGTTCGCTTAAAAGCTAAAGCAACAGAAACAACAACAACAACGATGCTCCTCTAAATGGAAAACGAAGAAAAATGAGTGGAAATATTTTTTGTGTTCAACATCAATTAAAATCATAGTTTTACAGAGGCAGTGGTGGTTGGTGGTAACAGAAAGCACACACATGGCCACACCACACGCCCCTTAGATGAGAAACCTCAAGCATTTAAGAAGGAGATCTTCTATTGTTTTCTAAAAAACAAAAGACTTGAATTTTTATAAAAAAATATTATGTTTCGGTTATTCATTGTTTAAAAATAAAGAAAATAGTGGAATTCATATATGATGCGGTATGCTAGTCTTCTTTAGTAGCAAAAAAAGGTTCATGGATGCTAGAAAAATTCCCAAAGATGTCAAAATAAATCTCTAAAAATCCACAGAGTAAACAGTTGCAACATTTTTTTTTCAAAATATGTCCGATTTTTTTTTTTTTCTAAAAATTTGTTGCTGTTTTTTTTCAGATAACCGAACAATGGATATTTTCCGACATCTGTATTGATTTTAAGGCGCTAGAAGAATTTCTTACATCCGGCAAGGTAAGTTTACCAATTCAACTTTACAGAACTTTGAGCTTCGACTCATTTAATTGAAATGGACAATATTCAAATTGTCACTTAGCCAAGTCAATACCCCTTATGACAGTTAGATTTAGAATTAAATCATTGCCAGTCATCATCGCCAATGAGAAAATCTGACCCACAACCATGATTTGGACAAATATTTGTCTATGGCACTCATGTCTGGTGTTACGTCATTATTTTTTTGTTTCAAATGAAGCGGAAACAATGAATGGGGCCCAGACAACGTCGACGACGACTGACTGCCCAAAAGCCAGAGATAGCAATTACAAACAACCCAACAAACGAAAGAAAAAACAAATAGACAACACAAAAAAAAATCAAATACACAAACAACAACAATCGGGTCACTTGAAACCCAACTCTGCTGCTTGAGGTAGGTTGTGAGGTAGGTTGTGAGTTGCAATACTATTTGTAAAATTTTGCCATAATGTAATACGATGGACAGTATTTTCAGGGTTGCGTTATTGTGTGCTACACAAAAAAAATACAGCATTTCAGGAATATTGTTCATAAAGTCTTGCCAAGGTTCAAATTTCTGCATTTCAGGAAAGCCTTTCATAAAGCAAAAAAAAAAGCTGGTTTCTTCTGAGAGATTGAAAAATAAACAATTTTGGCGAGTTGTTTTGCTTTTATTGACTAACAACCACCACAAACCCCCAACCAAACCAGAGACAAATTTTGCTGCCTTTTTTAATTATTATTATTTATTTTGTATTATTGTAATTCACCGTTTCTTTTAATGATTTTCACTGTAGTTGTTATCGTCTTGTGAACATAGCAGAACAATGTGAACCATGTATACATACATGTTGAGTCTATCAGCACTAGGTTGGGATATTAGGTGCTGTCTTTATACTAAAGAAAATTAAAAAATTTTAGATGCGAAACATATCGTACAGTCAATCACTTTGTTTTTTCGACACCAAACGCACTGTAGTTGCTTGGTTTGTCAGTAAACTAACAACAATTGGTGCGTATGTGTATGTGTGCGTATGTGTTGTGGTTTGTTGATATAGTCTCAATGTTATAGTGAGACGATGGTGGGGGTTGTGTTGTGGTTTGTTGATACATTGTCAATGCGATGGTGAGACGATGAGACCATTCAAAAGAAAAAGAGAACAAAGTTGAGAGCATTTACCAAACAAGAGAGGAAATATAAGAGGAATTAATGGGAATATAGGGAAAAATAGAAAAGTTATTTTGCATCTCATGAAAATCTTACATATTTTTGAAAAAATAACTGCACAAGAATCTTATGTGAGGTACCTGTACAGTATGAAAAAACTTCATCACGAATGAACATATGTAAAAATTCTTGAAATATTTTTTTGTGTATTGGAGGCGTCCATAACATGCGGAGGACGACATGTAAGCATCTGGGTACAACTCAGTGGATCTGGGGAGAGTCTTAGAAAAAAAAAACGCCTGAGTGCTAATATTCCTGAATATACGAAATGAGTCTTTGACGCCTTTTAATATCTAAAAGTTCACCTATCACGGTGCGCCTTAACTAATTTTAAATGGAGGGTGCTTACACCTGGGAAGTTTTTGCAGATTCTGAAACTACAATGCTCATAGATGAGAAATATCAAGAAACAAAAAAAATCGCCGGAGGGATTTTCAAATAAATCGCGATTTAAGTTCACATTTTTAGGGGTTCTTTAGTTTTTCACGATTTTGCTTGGAAACCGCGAGTCCTATGTAAATGGGCCTAAAGAAAATATTGTAGCTGTAAAAATTCTCCACAAGATTGGCCTTTATGATATTTTTGTAAGATTTACCGTTTTTGAGATATAGAAGTTCAAATTGGGACCATTCAAAATGGGACAAGTCTCTTTATAAAATAATGTTATTACTGCAATTTCCCATCTTAAACGTATATATCTCAAAAATGGTACAACCTAAGAAAAAATAAATCAGCCAATTTTGTAGAGAATTTTCACAGCTACAACATTTTCTTTAGTCCCATTCCGATAGGACTTGCGGTTTCCAAGCGAAAACATAAAAAACACCTAAAAATGTGAATTTTGACCGCGATTTATTTAAAAATCCCTACAACAATTTTTTCTAGTTTTGGAATTTTTCTCATCTATAAACATTGCTGTTTCAGAATTCACAAAAACGTCCCCTGTATAAGCGTTTTTCATTAAAAGTTAGTTAAGGGGCACCCTTCATGATATTGTTTTATAAAGGGGCGATACAGTCAGTGTATTGTCTCAATTTGAACTTCTATATCTCCAAAACGGTAAAACCTACGAAAATATCAGAAAGGTCAGTCTTGTGGAGAATTTTCACAGCTACAACATTTCTTTTAGGACCATTTACATAGGACTCGCGGTTTTCAAGTAAAATCGAAAAAACCTAAAGAACCCCTAAAAATGTGAACTTAAATCGCGATTTATTTGAAAATACCTCCGGCGTTTTCTTTTTTGTTTCTTGATATTTCTCATCTATGAGCATTGTAGTTTCAGAATCTGCAAAAATTTCTCAGGTGTAAGCACCTTCCATTTAAATTTGGTTAAGGCACACCGTGCTATGGGGACGGCTAAATCAATGAGGTTGGGAATATTATAATAAAAATGTGACCAGCTGATGTGAAAGATATCAGCTGCAAAAAACATATAAAAACCCATAAGTCAGATCGATCATCTTGTTACGGACGTATTCGAGGAACAATCATTGGCTCGAACCATTTCTTGTGGCTGCGATCTAACACAGGACGTAAGATAGATGTCGACAAGCTGCAATCACAACAATAGGCTCAAGCCTACTCTTGATTGCCCCGTCTGTTTTAAAATGCAATTGCAAAGAATATCACACTCAGGGTAACTCAGAAAAATTCCGCTCTTGTAAATTCACCCTTAAACAAGTAAAAAAGTATCAGTTGATTTTGCCGACAGATATATACCCTCAGCCTATGTGAATTGGAACTTTCATCTACGGATAATTTAGGGTCTTTCCAGAATTTTGAGGCCCTTTTTGGACATTTAAACTTGCCGACAAAAATGTGGGTTAGGATTAAAGTTCAAAAGTGTTGCGGAGGAGGTACTTAAAAGAATGGACTGATATAGTCTTTTATGGAGATAGATCTTATTTTGGGAGTCATATCTTTTCGATAGGTATCGCGCCCACTAGTCATATTAGTGGGTCATCGTATCTCTTTTGGACAAGTATTATCGCTGTAAACAGGACCCCAACGAAAAGCATTAGTATAAATTGGCAAAGTATCTTCTATCAGACCCTTTCCTGCACTTAAAAACAAATTTTGAACTTTTGTGGGGAAGGTACCCTAAGGAGAGGGCCGATATGCCCACTTTAGTTTTTAAACTAAATTTGGACAAAATATTGGGAGATCCAAAGTTTGGATCAAAGTGGTTGCCCCGTTCAGGAGATATCGTGCATACTATTTTAGTGACATTTTAAATATTAGTGGGAAGTACCGGAAGTTGTGGAATGGTATTTCTCATCTTCGAACTGAAACTAAGTTTGGACAAAATATTACGAAGGCCAAATTTTGGATCAAATCGGTTGATGAGGCCGAGATTTCTCGTGCTCTCCAGCCACAACATATGATGGCTCAGAATTTTTTACACCTATCGGGCTGTTTTTTCAAGAAAAATGGACATGCCCCTGAAAAAAACTTTAAGCGTCGTAATCGAGGGAGCGAATGCAAGTTGCTTCAATAAAAATCGAAGTGATTCGAAAGCAGGTCAACTTCTCCGAAATTTTGTGGGGGAAGTGCTCGAAAGAGTGGACAATTATAGTCAATATTCGAACCTGATCTATATCTGGTAAATATATTAGGATGTGTAAAGTATGAACCAAATCGGTCAATCCCTTCAAGAGTTATCGTGCGCACATTTTTGATTTTTGTGGGAGAGGTACCTGAAGGAGTGGACCTATATGGCTTATCTTTTTGGATAAAATATTACGAAGGCCAAATTTGGCAAAATTTCGGCAAATCCGTTCGAGAATTATCGTGCGATCCAACCACTACACATGGTGCCATAGGGGTTTTTTTGAACTTTTTTTTGAACTTTCGGACTATTTTTTCAGGAAGTATGGACTTGCCTCTGATGAAATTTGTACCGTCGTATGGCAGGCAGTGAATACAAATTGTTATAGTTACAAAAAAATCAAAGCGATTTGAGAGCAGGTCCTAAACTTAACACATCGAAACATTCATCGGAGACCCTATTAATGAACAGGGTAAAATTCTAAGTCGATATAACCATGTCTGTCTGTCCGTCCGTCCGCAATTTCTAAGATAGAGCTTTGTAATTTGGTATAAAGGTTTCTATTACTCCTAGGATGTTTGGTATTGCAAATGGGCTATATCGGTCCACGTTTTGATATAGCCCCCATAGAACAGTACCACCCGATTTTCTGTATTTTGAACGTTTTAGCTTCTTTATCACACCGAAATGGCTGAAATTTGGTATTTAGTCTTCGTTGGGGGTATATAACTTTACCACAGAATTTTGTCGGTAAAGGCCAAGCCTTCATATAGCCCCCATAGGACGGTACCCCCCGATTTTCGGCACCGCCATGTCGCATGTATTCATACGCCTTTTTAGCGGGTTCATCATCGCTCATTCTCATGATATGGCCTAGCCAACGCAATCGTTGCATCTCGATACGTTTAACTATATTGATGTCGTTGTATAGCAGATACAGCTCGTGGTTCATGCGACGTCGATATTCACCGTCAACGCAGATTGGTCCGTAGATCTTTCGAAGAATTTTTCTCTCAAACACACCAAGCACTGCCATGTCTGCTTGCGCAAGTACCCAGGCTTCGGAGCCATACATCAGCACGGGTAGTATCAGTGTTTTGTAGAGCGTTATTTTTGTTTGACGAGATGTGGCTTTGTTTTTAAACTGCTTACTTAAACCAAAGTAGCATATGTTGGCCAATACAATTCTTCTTTTTATTTCACAACTGATGTCGTTTGTTGTGTTTACGGAGGTGCCGAGGTAGACGAAGTCTTTTACTACCTCAATATTATAGGAACCAACTTCCACAGTCGGTCCGAGCTCAATGGACGCATTGCGCGTCGACACCATCAACTTGGTCTTCTCACCGTTTACCGCCAGACCCACTTTAGCAGATTCTCCTTCGACCTTAATAGAGGTATCAGTTACTTCTTTTACTGATCGGCCTATGATGTCTATATCATCAGCATAAGCAAGAAACATGTGACTATTGGTGTAGATTGTGCCACTTCTTTTGACGTTTGCCTCTCATATAACCCTTTCTAGCAGGATGTTAAAGAGATCACACGAAAGGCTATCTCCTTGTCTGAAACCTCTTTTGGTACCAAACTCTTCGGAGAGGTTCTTTCCTATTTTAACTGAGGACCTCGTATTTCGCAAAGCCGGATGAGCTTTGCGGGGATACCAAATTCAGACATGGCTTGGAATACCTTTGAACGCAGCGGGCTGTCGAAGGCTGCTTTATAATCGACAAAAAGGTGGTAGGTGTCGATCTGCATCTCTTGGGTCTTCTCTAGGATTTGCCGCAGGGTAAATATCTGGTCAATGGTGGACTTGCCAGGTCTAAAACCACATTGGTATGGTCCAATTATTTCGTTGACCATTGGCTTTAGTCGTTCGCACAATATCCCTGACACTATCTTATAGGCAATAGGGAGAAGACTTATGCCCCTATAGTTGGAGCATACAGTCTTATCTCCTTTCTTGTGGACGGGACATAGGATGCTCAGGTTCCAATCGTCGGGTACGCGTTCTTCCTGCCAGATGGTGCTAACTAGCTGATGCATACACCTTATCAGCGCGTCGCCTCACTCAATATTCCTCCTAAATTGCTGAAATTTGGTATTTAGTCCTCATTTGAGGTATAAAGCTTTACATATGAAATTTGTCGGTATAGGTCTTTGCCTTCATATAGCCCCCATAGAACGGTATCTCCCGAATTTGGGTATTTTTAAGGTAATAGACGTTGTATTACCGAAATTGCTGAAATTTGGTATTAAGACTTCTTCATAAACGAAAGGAAACTAATTGTTCCATTTTACTTAAATACCAATCGCAGTGTAGGGTATAACAAGTTCGGCCCGGCCGAACTTAAAGCCATTCTTACTTGTTTTTTATACCCTCAGCCTTTAGGCTAAAGAGGGTATTTACACTTTGATACGACCAAAAATGTGCCTCATCGAAATAATGGTTTTAGACCCCAAGTATGTTTGTACGATATCCGTTTCAGACAATTTTGAGTAGATCTAGCAATGTCCGTCCGTCTGTCCGTCTGTCTGGCTGGCTGGTGCGCACGATAACTGTCGAACGGATCAATCGATTCGGTTCAAATTTTGGGTATCGAAATATTTTGTCCAGATTCGATTTAAGTTCGAAGACGGGCCATATAGGTCCACTCCTTCAGGTACCTCCCCCACAAATGTTCAAAAATTGTCGCAAAACTTGTGCGCACGATAACTTTTGTAGGGAATAACCGATTTGGTCAATACTTTGCACATCGTGTAATTTCTACCAAACATAGATGAGGTTCCAATATGGACTCAATCAGTCCACTCCTTCGGGTACCTCCCACACAAAATTTCGGAAAAGTTCAGTTTAGGACCTGATCTCGAATAGCTTTGATTTTTGTTTACGCAAGTTGTATTCGTTGTCCTCTATACGACGCTGTAAATTTCATTAGGGGCAAGTCCATACTACCTGAGAAAATAGCCTAAAAGTTACAAAAAACCCTATGACACCGTGTGTAGTGGTTGGAGCGCAAGATAACTCTCGAACGGATCTGCCAATTCGGTCCAAAATTTGGCTTTCGTAATATTTTGTCCAAATTTAGTTCAAATTCAAAGATGGATTATGTTGGTCCACTCCTTCCGGTACCTGCCCCACAAAAGTTCGAAAATGTTCGGAACATTTGTGCGTACGATAACTCTTGAAAGAAGTAACCGATTTGGTCCATACTTTGCATATTATGAAAATTCTACAAGACTTAGATGAGGTTCCAATATGGACTCAATCGGTAAACTCCTTCGAGTACCTCCCACACAAAATTTCGGAAAAGTTCAGCTTAGGACCTGCTCTCGAATCGCCTTGGTTTTTGTTGTAACATCTTGTATTCACTGTCCCCTATACGAAGGTACAAGTTTCCTCAGGGGCAAGTCCATACTTCCTGAAAAAATAGCCTGAAAGTTAAAAAAACAAACCCTATGACACCATGTTTATGGGTGGAAGTGCAAGATAATTCTCGAACGGAAATGCCGATTCCGGCCAAAATTTGGCCTTCGTAATATTGTTTCCAAACTTAGTTTAAGTTCGTTAATAAGCCATATCGGTCCACTCCTTCAGGTACCTACACCACAAAAGTTCAAAAATATTCGGAAAAATTGTGCGCACGATAACTCTTGATGGGAGTGACCGATTTGGTCCATACTTTACACATTCTCATAATATCTACCAGATATAGATCAGGTTCGAATATGGACTATATTTTTCCACTCCTTCCCGTACCTCCCACACAAAATTTTGGATAAGTTCACTTTAAGACCTGCTATTGAATCACTTTGATTTTTGTTGAAGCAACTTACATTCGCTGCCTCAATTACGATGGTAAAAGTTGTTTCAGGGGCAAGTCCATACTTCTTGAGAAACAGCCCGAAGGGTGTAAAAACCCCCTATGGCACCCCCATGGTCTATGTCGGTCCATTTCTTTAAGTACCTTTTCCGCAAAACTTTTGAACTTTAATCCTAATCAACAATTTTGTCGGTTCATACAACCAAAATTTTGAAACCCCTTAAATACATAAGTTTTTTGTGAAAAAAAGTGTTTCAATTTGCACAGGCTGAGGGTATATCTCTGTCGGCAAAGCCGACTGATACTTTTTTACTTGTTTATGCTAACGAGGGTATATCGTCTGCTCCGTCGGAAAAGGTCGTAAGTCCCTCTCAATAAATTTTTCAGGAGGAAGAAAAAACATTCCAGCGCTTTCTATATTAAAGATTTTATTATGGTGGTAAAGGCAGTATTTTTTGTTTATTTATTCCGCTTCAATATCTGTACTTTGTTTGATAAAATTCCATCGCGTTTGGGAGATAATTGGAAGTCTTTGGACTTACGACCTTTTCCTTGTACAGTTTTGTATTTTTGTAGGGACTTACGACCTTTTCCTACAATTTGCGGACGTTTTTAAAATAAAATATTTATACTTTACAAAACAATGTGGAAAGGGTATTATAAGTTTGTTTTGACCAATATTCGTGTAACATCGCGAAGTAATCGTCGTAGACCCCCTCCCCTTGCCATTTTTCATATCTTGATGAGATAAAGCGATCTAGCTATGTGTGTCCGTCTATCCATTAGCAATTGTAATAAGGCTCCAGGCCTCAAATTTGGACCGATCGTCACGAAATTTTGTGGAGAGGTCGGGTTCCGACCAGAAGTGACCCCATTAGATGTTGGTTATGATCGAAAGGTGTGAAATGGACCAAACCCACAATTTTTACCCGACTTTGTAGCTGTCCTGTAGATCGCAGTAATATTCCGATCGGAGCGAAATTTTAAGAATGATTTCAGTTTAAGACGAAGAATAAGCTTGCAATTTAACATGGCGATGAGATAATTATTAGCGGGTTTAATGGACCAAAACTTTTGTGTGAAATCTTATATATAAAAGACAATGTGTGTTCCGCATAGATTCAAAAACGGCCGATTTTTTTTGAAAATTTCAGAGAATATGCAAGGAACAACCGAGGTGAAAATAGGCTTTATAGTTTTTGAATTTCGGTGGGGGCGGGGGCAGGCCCTATTTTTTAAAAAAACGCTTTTTTGCAAAAGTTATGAAAGTATCGGTCAGAAAATTAATTTGCGAGGCAACGGTTGCTGAATCTCCGACCCTAAGTTCCATGTAATTTTCAGATTATGCACAGGAATGTCCCTTGGTGGAAGTAGGCTATATATTTTGTTGAATTTCGGAGGAGCGGGTTAAAACGGTGCCCTATTTTTTAAATGCGCTATATATATAAAAGTTACGAACGATTCCGTTTCTCCCATCCTGGGTACATATTTTAGCAATAAGACCCGACCAGAGTAAAATTCTAAGTCGGTGTAAACATGACCGTCTGTCCGTCTTTTGAAATTAAGAGTTTCTATTACTTCTTGGATGTTTGGTATTGACATCATCGGAGCTTTCAGAATCACCGTGAAAACCATAGGGAACTAGACCCATGACATCATCGTCTAATTCCATTCCAAATTCATACTGCTCTTTGTTAGCAAAAACCATGATGACTTCTTAGTTTAATAACATTTCAATCAATTACACTGGTCAACAGGACTTTTGTTTCAACCGAAGTTGCAGTTGTTTCTAGATGAAATCGGCGAGTTATTTTCAAATCCGGTCCCGGTTTTTCTCCATCAGATCTTGTTTTTGAGATATAGCTCAAAATCAATATTTTTGTGGGTTTTTCGATATTAATATATTAAGGAGATGTTGTACGCTCGATACAAATCGTTTTTGAAATAGTTATGGTGAGTATATATCAATAAAATATAGAAAATATACGACGGACCTTGTAAAAATTGCATATTTTGAGTACTTTAAGCTGTAATTACGTCATCGGGAGAAGTCATAGGATCTTCATATGGTACTCCGGATATGCTTAGGGCGTCTACTATATAATCCAGTATTCAAATGTATAATATAAAGTTCATAGCCCCCATGATTCGGCCATAACCTAAAAATCGCCATGAAGACTGCTAAAGGGAAATAATTTACCAGTGATATCATTACCACATAAGCCATTCACTTTTCAATGGCAGTCTTCCTGATGATTTTTAGGTTATGGCCGAATCATGGGCGCTATGAACTTTATATTATATATTTGAATACTGGATTATATAGTAGACACCCTAAGCATATCCGCATTGCCATATGAAGATCCTATGACTTCCCCCGATGACGTAATTATAGCTTAAAGTACTCAAAATAAGCAATTTTTACAAGGTCCGTCGTATATTTTCTATATTTTTTTGATATATACTCACCATAACTATTTCAAAAACGATTTGTATCGAGCGTACTACATCTCCTTAATATATTAATGTCGAAAACCCACAAAAAAAAATATTTGTTTGTATCCGAAAATAACGAAAGTCTGGGTTAAACTCGTAAAAACCGATTTTGAGCTATATCTCAAAAACAAGAGCTGATGGAGAAAAACCGGCACCGGATTTGAAAATAACTCGCCGATTTCATCTAGAAACAACTGCAACTTCGTCTGAAACATTCAACTTTTTCAAATTTGTTGAGCAGTGTTATTATTATAGAATCATTTAATAATATAAACATTGCACTTACCCGTCCGTTAGAAGGTATTATTTTATTGAATTCAGAATACACACTAATCTCGTTATGTGAATGTCCTATGTCCTATGAATGTCCCTCGAGAAGCCACAAATGACCAGTTGATAAAGTTAAGTAAGATATACGACAGTAAAAACAGTAAAATTTTTGATTTTTTTTTAATATTTTCAATATATGAGGTATTTTAACACATACAGCATCCCAATTTGTATCAATGAAAATGCCAGAAGTCCATCTTTCATAATCAGTTCGCTTATAGGGGAAAATAGATTTCAAATGTAAATTTTCGTTGGAATATAGAAATTATCACATTTTTGTTCAAAAGTTTGGTCCACAGGCTCCGCCAAATATCATCCGATTATCATCCAAAAGTGTAGGCTAGTTCTTTACATTGTACCCCAACCTTGGATGACGTTAAACATTATATATGAACTACATTAGCTGTAGTATTCTTTTAAAGTATACATTTTCCTGTGGACTTACGACCTTTTCGTACTCAAATTTGTACGTTTTGTGGACTTACAACCTTTTCCGACAAGGGCAAAACATATAGAAAAACGCGACATACTACCATATTCTTTGTATCATACGACGTGTTTTGACTTGTACTATCATCTTGTAACAAAAACGCGATTTCCAAAAAAAGTGGACTTACGACCTTTTCCGACGGAGCAGACGATATACACTTTCATACGGGCAAAGTTTGCCTCATCGAAATAATGGTTTTAGACCCCAAGTATGTTTGGACGAAATGTGTTTCAGACAATTCGGAGTCGATTTATCAATGTCCGTCCGTCTGTCTGTCTGGTGCGCACGATAACTCCCGAACGGATGAACCGATTTGGTCCAAATTTTGGCTTTCGCAATATTTTGTCCAAACTTAGTTTAAGTTCGAAGATGGGTTATATCGGTCCACTCCTTCCGGTACCTCCCCCACAAAAGTTCGAAAATGTTCGGAAAATTTGTGCGCACGATAACTCATGAAGGGAGTAACCGATTTGGGCCAAAGTTTGCACATCGTGAAATGTCTACCAAACTTAGATGAGGTTCCAATATAGACTCAAACGGTATACGCCTTCGGGTACCTCCCACACAAAATTTCGGAAAAGTTCAGTTTAGGACCTGCTCTCGAATCGTTTTTATTTTTGTTGTAGCATCTTGTATTCACGGCCCCGCATACGGCGGTACAAGTTTCATCAGGGGCAAACCTCCACTTCCTGAGAAAATAGCCTGGAAGGTTAAAAAAACCCTATGATACCGTGTGTAGTGGTTGGAGCGCAAGATAACTCTCGAACGGTACTGCCGATTCGATCCAAAATTTGGCCTTCGTAATATTTTGTTCAAACTTAGTTTAAGTTCGAAGATAAGCCATATCGGATCACTCCTTCAGGTACCTCCCCCACAAAAGTTCAATAATGTTCGGAAAAATTGTGCGCTCGATAACTCTTGAAGGGAAGGATCGATTTAGTCCATACTTTACGCATCCTAATATATCTACCAGATATAGATCAGGTTTGAATATGGACTATATTTGCCCATTTCTTCGGGTACCTCCCACACAAAATTTCGGATAAGTGCACTTTAAGACCTGCTATTGGTTAACTTTGATTTCTCTTGAAGCAACTTGCAATCGCTGTCTCATTTACAACGGTCAAAGTTTTTTTCAGTGGCAAGTCCATACTTCTTGAGAAAACAGCCCGAAAGTTGTAAAAAAACCCATATCTCTCTCCCTCCCGCACTGGTAGACCGACTTGGTCCAAAATTTGGCCTTCGTCATATTTTGTCCAAACTTAGTTTTACTTTTAAAATGGCCCATATCGGTCCTCTCCTTAGGATACCTTCCCCACAAAAGTTCAACATTTGTGTCCAAGTGCAGTTTAGGGTCTGTTCGGAGATCTTTTGGAAATTTATACCTATGATTACAGCCATATTATGTTTTCCGTGGACAAGTCCATGCTTCCTGCCATACTGGTCCAACAGGAGTACGATAACCCACTGAAATGACTCTCAAATTAAGATCCACTTCCGTAATGCACTATGTCGGCCCATTCCCTCCTCCGCAAAACTTTTGAACTTTTTGTCGGCAAGTTCAAATGTACAAAACGTGACACAAAATTCTGAAAAGACCCTAAATACATTCGATCTGTCCGTAGATGAAAGTTCCAATTCACATAGGCTGAGGGTATATCTCTGTCGCCAAAGCCGACTGATACTTTTTTACTTGTTATATATAACATTTTTCGTAAGGCTAAGTCGTCCTAATATTCATCCTTAATATTTATAACATAACTCTCGTACAATACTTTATTAATAGCTGTTTAATAACTAGACATCGGATTTTTGCATATTTTTGAACTTCAACCAATTGTAACTACGTTATTATTTAGAATTATATCGCTTCAAAGATAGGAATTAGATATTATATTGAAAATAATCAATAATACGTTCAAAGCTCCAGCTTCTATTGTTTAATAAACGATTTTTTTGCATTATAATTTTCAGATATATGCAAAAATCCGATGTCTATTAATAACTTACATGTAGGTATCATTGCTGGAAGTATTCCAACTATTTGTACTTGAAAGCAGGGAACAGTTGTAACCACTCGGAGCAGAGTTACTGCTACTATCACTGGCGGCAATATATGCTGCTGCTTCTGCTGCTGGCAGGGATGATGGTGAGAACAACGATTGATTGCACCAATCGTTAATGAAATTGCTAGCTACATTTACCAAGGGATATAACTGGGAATTTAACGTGGTACCAGTTGCTGTTGCCATTGGGTCCAGCACGGTGTCCGTTAGGTGGTGTGTAAGATTAATTCCACTTTCAGCCTGTGGTAAAGGCAGTGCGGTGTGTGTTGGTGTATCAAACATTGTTGCTGCCAATTGTGCTGCTGCTGTTGATTCGGAAATTCTATTATGACGACTCTTTTGAAATATTTCAGCATCATAGGGTGATAGGGTGGCAGAAATTGTATTCACTGTGGGAATGTTGAGATCTAACATATTTATGTAATCTAATGGAAACGTAAATGTAGAGTGACTGTTTGTTGTCACATCTAAAACTGTTTGGCCCAAGGGAAAAGCTCTTGCTGCCACGTTATTCGGAAGTAGTTCTATACCAATTTTGTGTTGTTGACTAATACAGATGTTTTTGCTTGGTTAATGGCATAAATTGCTTTTAAATCTCTTTTACCGTTCATGCAACATCTGCCATTGATGATGATGATGCTGACGACGATGGCGATGCCGTTAGTCAATAAATGTATTTTTGTTGTTTCTTCGTTGTTGCCTTCTTTGCTAGTTGGTGATGTGGGTTGCTACTCAGAGATTATCATTGATTTACTGCTCCCAATGTTTGTGGTGATAGTGACGATGTTCCAGAGTATCGTCCAATGTGTCAGTGTCACCACCAGTGTTGTCACCATTTATCTTTACAGACCTAAGGCGAAGCTTATTTGCTTTTTCACTTCGAAAGCAGTGCATTCTTGGCAGGAACGGTAATTACAGTGTCTGTGCAGAAATTTTGTAAATTCTTCCATATTTCCGTTTGTTGTTTTTGTTATTTAATGTGCTGTAATGAAATAAGAAAGAGAATATATAAATAAATTAGAATGAGTTAATATTTATACAGTTGGTCGATTAAATATTTTCAAACGATGATAAATTCCTTAAAATTAAAAACCATAAAAAACCGATATGTTTCACCGAGCCGAATTTTTGCACCCTCCACCATAAAATATTCTGAATTAAATGGAATAATTAGTTTTCTTTCCTGTTCACAATTCGAGGTATATTATGACCACGGATACCCCAGATGCCTAAGTTAAGTCAGAAAATGTATTTAAAACAAGTAAAAAAGTATTAATCGGTTTTGCCGACAGAGGTATATCCTCTGCCTATGTGAATTGAAACTTTCATCTACGATCAGTTCGTATTATTTGTGGCCTTTTTGGATATTTGAACTTGCCGACGAAAATGTGTATTAGAATTAAAGTTTAAAAGTGTTGTAGAGGAGGTACTAAAAAGAATGTACCGACATAGTCCATAATGGAAGTAGATCTTATTTTGGGAGTCATATCTTTTCAATAGTTCTCGCGCCCACTAGTCATTTCAGTTGGCCATCGTATAACTTTTGGGCCAGTATGCCAGTAAGCATCGACTTGTCCTCGGAAAACATAATATCGCTGTAAACAGGACCACAAGGAAAAGCATCAGTATAAATTGGCAAAGGATTTTCGAACAGACCCTTAACTGCACTTAGAAACAAATGTTGAACTTTTGTGGGGAAGGTACCCTAAGGAGAGGACCAATATGGACCATTTTAGAAGTTAAACTAAATTTGGACAAACCAGGGAGATCCATAGTTTGGACCAAATTATTTGCCCCCTTTCAAGAGGTATGGTGTATACCATTTTAGTGACATTTTGTAAACATTGGGGGGAAGTACCGTAAGTTGTGGACCGGTATTGCCCATCTTCAAAACTAAGTTTAGACAAAATATGACAGAGTCCAAATTTTGGACCAAATCCGTTGATCACTTCGAGGGTTTCGTGCTCGCCTGCCACTTCATATGGTGTCATATGGGGTTTTTACAACTTTCGGGCTGTTTTCTCAAGATGTATAGACTTGCCCCTGAAACAACTTTCACCGTCGTAATTGTGGCAGTGAATGCCAGTTGCTTCAACAAAAATCAAAGTGATTCGAGAGAAGGTCTTAAGGAGAACTGTTCAGAAATTTTGTGTGGGAGGTACCCGAAGGAGTCGACAAATATAGTCCATATCGAACCTGATCTATATCTGGTTTATATATTAGCTTGTGTAAAGTAGGGACCAAGTCGGTCACTTGCTTCAAGTGTTATCGTGCTCACAATTTTTCCGAACATTTTTGAACTTTTGTGGGGGAGGTATCTGAAGGAGTGGACCGATATGGCTTATCTTCGAACTTAAACTATATTTGGACAAAATATTACGAAGGCCAAATTTTGCATCGAATCGGCAGATCCGTTCGAGAGTTATCTTGCGCTCCAACCACTACACACGGTGTCATAGGGGGTTTTTTTTTTGCAGCTTTCAGGCTATTTTCTCAGGAAGTATGGACTTGCCCCTGATGAAACTTGTATCGTCATATGGGGGACAGTGATTACAAGTTGTTACAACAGAAATCAAAGCGATTTGACAGCAGGTCCTAAACTGAACTTTTCCGAAATTTTGTGTGGGAGGTGCCCGAAGGAGTACCTCATCTAAGTCTGGTAGAAATTTCACGATGTGCAAAGTATGAAGCGAATCGGCTACTCCCTTCAAGAGTTATCGTGCGCACAAATTTTTCGAACATTTTTTACCTTTTGTAGAGGGAGGTACCGGAAGGAGTGGAGGGTATAAATATATTCAATCGGGCCGCAGCTTTTTATGGGGCTCTAACTGTGGACCTACTTTGACAATTTTTAATGGAGAAGTCTTGTGACCGCTAGGAACCTTAAGAGTCAAATTGCAGGTAGTGTAGTCAAAACGCCTAAATCAGGGAGGTTCAGTTATATGGGTGTAAAGTAAAATATAGACCTATGTTGACAGTTTTCGGTGCAGAAATTTTTGTGACTTTAAATGTCAAGATATTTCGGTTAAAAATGCAGTTCAAATCTTCAAAATATCGAAAATCAAGAGATACCATTATATGGGTGCCTAGTTTTCACCATGAGAGCGACAGTATATCCCGAATGCCTGTTCCCAACTATTTTACTCCGGAATAGATAACAACATCAATTGCTGCACCAGACACTCTCCTGGGGTGCCTGAACTTCGTTATCGCAATACGAGACACCCCCGCAGTATCTCAAACAACGCAGCATCTAACACCACATATTGTTGTTCAGCGTCCCGAAAATTCATTATTCCTACAATTCAATTGCAACGGTCAGCAAAATCGTACCCTTTATGAGTCAGAGGAACAACAGTCGCCGCGATCCATGAAACAACGCTCACGTCACCTGAAGCGTTCAACGATTCAGTGCTTATTATGAGCTTTGAAACTGATAGCTCCACATTTTGCACAGCGAACGCTCTTACGAGGATAAGAGGGGATTGCCACAGCTCGTCAGACATCACCATTATGACATCGGATTTAGTAACTTTCCTCGCAATCCGATATTTCCCTTGGCTCAGATCATCTTCCAATCATCGCCAGACTCACCATGGTTACACATGGTGCATTGGCAACCCTTTATTTTTCTTGCCCCAGACCAACTTCCGATCATCATCTCTGTAAACATACCACCCGACTTCATTACCTTTGACCGCAGTACTTTTCTAAACCATGGGAAAGCTGATTAGCAGGAAGAGAATTTACCACTCACCGTTTCAGAGAGCTGCCCATTCCCTCCGATCCTTGGGTAGCAGAAAGAATTTTTCAGGACATCATACCTGCTGGTATAATACTCGAAATTAGGCCGGACTTCCCAGCAGAGTTGACGGGACTTGCAAATGAGCTTCGTCATACGAACCCTGAAGACCCAAGAAAACTCTTGAAGTCTCTTGAAGTCAACATAAGCTGATTTTGTTGGATTTGAAGAAGATAGCTATAATTTCACTCTTCAAGAAAATATATATTTTTTTGGGGGACAGACCCGATTACTTCGCTTATTTTAGCCGGTTCGTCTGAATATGTGCATATTTCCCTTATAAGTGCATAAAAATCATGTGTTCTTTAGAACAGCTATATCTCAAGAATAGTTCCTTCTAGGATCATTGATTAGATCAACAGTTCTCAAAAAATAAATCCGAAAACCTAAAAACCTTTAAAATTTGACCACGAATAACTTTTTTTGCACACATGGGATCGATGGGGACTTTTAGTACGTTGCTTCTAATGGCAAAACCTAGCTCTCCACAAAAATTCAATGTCTATTTTGACTGGGATAGATGTCCACATCTTCATATGTGGACTTATTGGACGGTACTCTCCGAATTTCGATAATTTGTTAGTTTTGGCCACATTAGTCGACTGAAATTACTTTGTTATTTAGTCTCCGTTGGAGTTACATAACTTTCCTCCAGAAACTTTACGACGTTTTGATACGGCCCCCTTACTCCAAAGAACGGTACTCGTAACTTGGGTGACGTAGTGGATGAAAGATACCAAGGAACGGTAATGACCGGCTTTAACATGGCAACGTCCTGGATTTATCTTGGTCCCTTATTCACCTCAAGTGGACATTGACCTCCCCGTGGCGTCATCTGGCAAGCTACATTTAACACCTGTTGAAGGTAGTGAGGTAACATGTGCCGCGAGTTCATCCATAAAAAGTAACCAAGTAACCCCTCCTAGAAAAAAGCAACCTGCTATGAAAAAGCAAAAGAAAAGAAAAACAAACCCCTCTAAAGTTGAGGATCCCGCAAACGTTTTAAGGACCATGATCTGCGAATCTGCACCTGCAATTATCGCACTCTTTATAGAGAAAGTGCAGTTTACGCGAAAAACGTAGGAACCGATCGCCGAGACGTTTTTTAAAAAATAAGACAATTTGATTTGAACGAAATCAGTGCTAAATTAAGACTGTCGTTTTAATTTATTAACTTCAATATTATACCTTTACAGTGTTTTTGATTTTATGCTTACTTAGCTAGATTGTAATTAAAGTGAACAAAATATTGTGAGCTGATTTTAATTCGTAGAGTTGTTTATCGTCCGATTTTAATAATTTGGAATTTATTTATGCACGGGTGCCACCGTGGTGCAATGGTATGCACGCCCGCCTTGCACGTAGAAGGTCGGTGGTTCGATTCCCCGGCCAGGCAACATCAAACATTTTTCAACGGTGGCAAAATACCCCTCAGTAATGTTGGCGACATTTCCTGAATATTTCAGCCTTGAAAAACTTCTCCACAAGTGGTGTCTTATGACACGCCGTTCGGACTCGGCGATAAACAGTAGGTCCCATGTCATTGAGCTAAATATGAATCGGGGTGCACTCATTGATATGAGAGAAGTCTCCCTTATCCCGTATGGGATGTTGTGGAACAATGTTTTTTGTTGAATGAATATAATTTGAAAACAGGTTTTATACCGGAAATGGTATTTGGGTTGCTTATTTTGGTTATTTATTTCGTTTAAAAATTCCTGGAATTTATCAGGTTTGTGGAAGGTGTTTGTATATGTAACTCGCGCTGGCAGATGTACTTGAAAAGTACAAGGCCGATACAACTGCCATACAGGAAATACGATGGATTGGGAAAGACGTCACAAAAACACCTAAAGGTGACGAACTGTATAATAGATGCCATGACACAAAGCATGAGTATAGTTGTGGTTTTGTAATTGGTCGGAGGTTAAAACATCTGGTCTCCAGCTTCATTCCAGGGAATGAACGATTTGCTACAATTCGTTTAAAAGAAAAATTCTTCAACATTTGCCATATCTGCGCTCATGATCCAACCGAAGGCAAGGACGAACAGACCGAAGATATATTCAACGAGCGCCCATTAAAATTATTCTATGCAATTTTAATGCTCAATTTCCTCCGAACTTGAATCACTTGTTGGGGCATAAACTTGTATAATATTTATATTAAGTGGGCTAGCATCAATTTTAACAAGCATAGCTCTGTCTGACATCGGAACATATCCAGCAACACATGCAGCTATACCGTCTTTCATAATTACTGCAACGCCTTTTCGGTGATGTCCATCTAAATTCCCTGAGTGGTATACTACATGAGTATTTTGTGACTTGAAATCTCCACATTCTTCCCACCATGCGGGTAAATTCCACACTGGAGAACATCGATAGAGGCGACCTTGAAAATATTTGGAATAATATAAAATGCAAAATTAATTCAATTACAAGAAATAATTTAGGAAATCAACCCCAACAAAAACAAGAAGAATGGATTACTGACGAAATTAGGGAGCTTCGTCTAGAACGTAGTAAATATCGAAACACTAATTTTGAAAGATACTGGGAAATTAATAAGGAAATTCGCAATGCAACCAGAACAGCAAAAAATGCAATCTTACAACAGAAATGCCAAGAGATTGAAATGCTACAAAACATGCACGATGACTTTAACTTACACAAAAAGTTAAAAGAAGCTGCTGGAACACACAGGAATTCATCATCAGGAGTATTATTAGATGAAAATAATGAAGCTGCATTTGAAATATCCGACAGAAAACGAATTTGGAAAGATTACATCACTAGGATGTTTACAGATGACGAGAGGTCAACATATGATTTTAATCAACCCGCTCTGACCGGAACTCATATAGAAAAGAACGAGGTCGAATACGCAATTGCTTCACTTAAAGATAGAAAAGCAGTTGGTCCCGACGAAATTCCCTCAGAAATTTTAAAGTTAATAGATGGAGAAAACATAGACATGTTAGTCACACTTTTTAACCACATATATGACAGTGGTCAATATCCACAAGACTGGCTAAAATCGATTTTCATAACCATACCAAAGAAAAAGAATGCAAAGAAATGCGATGAATATAGGCTTATAAGTCTAATGAACCACGCCCTAAAAATCTTCCTGAGAATTATCCATAGAAGAATTTATGCAAAATGCGAACTTCATATGGGCAAGTCACAATTTGGTTTCAAAGAAGGAATGGGTACCAGAGAAGCGCTACTAAGCATACATTCGCTGATCCAAAACTGTCGTGAAGTGCAAAAAGACGTTTTTATATGTTTCATAGATTATGCGAAAGCTTTCGATACTGTCCAGCACCACAAGTTAATCGATATACTACTATCAATTGGGATAGATGGGAAAGAAATTCAATGTATAAAAAATCTATACTGGAACCAAAATGCATGCATTGATGTTAACGGCGAACTCACCGACGAAATCGCAATATCAATGGGCGTCAGGCAGGGCTTTATATTATCGCCTCTTTTATTCAATATTTACTCCCAAAAAATATTCACGGAGGCCTTGCAAAATGAGAAAATGGGAATACGAACAAATGGTGTTCTTATAAATAACATACGATATGCAGACGATACGACAATACTAGCAAGCAGTCTAAATGGCCTACAAAAAGCAATAGACAAACTTACAACGGTAAGCGAATTATATGGGCTTAAAATTAACATCACAAAAACAAAATACATGATTATCAGTAGAAAGAACACATATAATAACACATCGCTGACAATCCATAACACAGAAATTGAAAAAGTAACTACCTTCAAATATTTGGGAGTATTGATAAATGACAAATGGGACATATCACATGAAATTCGATGTCGAATAGAGATGGCCAGAGGAGCATTTTATAAATACAATAAATTACTAACAAGTCATGATATCGGGCTTCAAACAAAAGTTAGATTTGTGAAATGTTACGTATGGTCTGTTCTACTATATGCAGCCGAGACATGGACAATTAAAGCCAAAGATGAAAAAAAAACTAGAGACATTGGAACTATGGATCTATAGAAGAATCTTAAAAATACCCTGGACCGATCGAGTAACTAACAATGAAGTTTTAAGAAGAATGAACGTGGATCGACAATTGATTAAAACGATAAAAAATAGGAAAATCTCATATTTCGGCCACATAATGAGAAATGATAAATACCAACTTATCCAAACAATTATCAAAGGGAAAATTGAAGGAAGACCCAGTAGAGGAAGAAGAGAACTCTCCTGGCTTAAAAATATTCAAGATTGGACTGGCTACGATGACGAAAGGAACTTGTTTAGGGCGGCCAAAAATAGAGAACTGCCGACAATATAAATAACAAAAATATATATAAGAAAATATTTATATATTCTGAAATGTAATATAATTATTGTAAAACAAGTTAATGTATGATCGCTTATATCCGAACAACGGATGGGCAAATAAAAGAAGAAGAATTTTAATGCCAAAATAGAAAAAGAGAATATCTTTGGCCCAAAAGTGGGGAAATACAGTCTCCATAGTGGAACATCGAACAATGGAATGAGGCTCATAGATTTCGCAGCGGCAGAAAACATGGTGGTTAGCAGTTCCAGATTTAAGCATCACGATATTCATAAGGGCACCTGACTGTTACCAGATCAGAAAAAAAGAAACCAAATTGATCACGTTGTGATTAATGGAAAATATTCAGCGAGCGAGTTGCATGTACGATCGTTCCGAGGAGCCAACATAAACTCGGACCACCAACGTGTTTCAGCAAAGGTGCGTATTATATTAAACGTAGCAAATAAGGTACGAGCAGACACAACTCGGAAATTGGACATCGGTAAGCTGCAATCACAACAGTTAGCCACAGCATATTCCACTCAACTGACCCACTTGCTTAATCAAAGCACTCCTCGTCCCGATAACGTATCAGCACAATGGGAAGTTATTGCCCACTCAATGCAAACAGCCGCAAAATTCATACTTGGATACCAGAGACCTCCACCAAGGAATCCATGGTATGACCAGGAGTGTTGTGCTGCTACCGAAGAGAAAAATGGCGGCATATAGGGCTACTCTACAATCAGTAGCAACGCGTAGCGCACGAGAGAGGTATCGGGAGAAAATGAGAGAGGAAAAACGTGTTTTCCACAAGAAAAAGAGAGCAATGGAAAAGCGGGAGTGTGAAAAAATCGAGATGTACAGGACCCAGAATGAAGTCGGAAAGTTCTACCAAAGAGTACAACATCAAACTGATGGCTTTGGTACAGGCGTATCATCCTGTAGAGCAGCGACGACCACAGAAATACAACCAAAGCGAAGACATGTATGAACGTATGAGTGAAAAAAGCAACAACCACATTATGTTTTTGTTTGTTTTCATTAATTTACACTGTACGTGAGAGAGAGAGAAGCAAATGCAAAAACAACTCAGTGGGCGCCCTCACTATACGATCTAAGCAAAGAAGCTCGACCCTGCTGTAGAGACCAGCAAGGTAATTTGGTAACTGATACAGAAAGTGTGCTCAGGTTATGGAAAGAACATTTTCTAAACTGTTAGTATCCGATAGTAGCGATGACGGCGAAGATACCACAGTCCCAATCCCAGAAGATGGTATTGAATGTATACCGCCCAGCCAGGATGAGGTAACGACAGCAATAAAACGGCTGAGGAATAATAAGGCAGCAGGAGCCGATGGCTTGCCAGCCGAGCTATTCAAAACCGGAGGCGACACGCTGATAATGTGTATGCCTCAGCTAGTTAGCACCATCTGGCAGGTAGAACGCGTACCCGACGATTGGTCCACAAGAAGGGAGATAAGAATGTGTGCTCCAATTACAGGGGCATAAGTCTGCTCCCTATTGCATATAAGATAGTATCTGGCATATTGTGTGAGAGACTAAAGCCTATGGTCAATGAAATTATTGGACCCTATCAGTGCGGCTTTAGACCGGGCAAATCCACCATTGACCAGATATTTACCTTGAGACAAATCCTGGAAAAGACCCAAGAAATGCAGATCGACATCTTCCATCTTTTCGTCGATTATAAAGCAGGCTTCGGCAGCCCTATACGTTCAAAGGTGTTCCAAGCCATGGCTGATTTTGTTATTTCTGCAAAGTTCATTTAGCTTTGTAGAATGACATTAACTGATACTCGGTCCTCGGTTAAAATAGGAAAGAACCTCTCCGAAGAGTTTATTACCAAAAGAGGTTTCAGACAAGGAGACAGCCTTTCGTGTGATCTCTTCAACATACTGCTGAAAAGGTCATACGAGAGGCAAACGTTAAAAGGAATGGCACAATCTACACCAATAGCCACATGTTACTTGCTTATGCTGATGATATGGACATCATGGGCCGATCAGTAAAAGAAGTAACTGATACCTTTGCAAAAGTCGAAAGGGAATCTGCTAACGTCGGTCTGACAGTAAACGGCGATAAAAATGGTATCGACGCGTAGTACGTCTACCGATCTCGCACCATCTGTGAACGTTGGTACCTACAATTTTGAGGATTCTATAGGCGTGGATTTTTTAATATTTTTATCGTCCATCTATAGGCTTCCAAGGCGTGGATTTTTTAGTATTTTTTATAGTCCCTCTATAGGCCCTTAAGCGTGGATTTTTTTAATATTTTTTATCGTCCATCTACAGGCGTGGAGTTTTTAATAATTTTTATTATTTATCTATAGGCCCTATACGTCGATTTTTTAATATTTTTTATTGTCCATCTGTAGGTCCTTAGGCGCGGATTTTTTAATAATTTTTATCATTTATCTAAAGGCCATATACGTCGATTTTTTTAAAATTTTTTATTGTCCATGTGTAGGTCCTTAGGCGTGGATTTTTTAATATTTTTTATCGTCCGTCTATAAGCCCTTAGTCATGGGTTTTTATACCCTCAGCATTTATGCTAACGAGGGTATATACACTTTCATACGGGCAAAATATGCCTCATCGAAATAATGGTTTTAGACACCAAGTATATTTGGACGAAATGTGTTTCAGAGAATTTGGAGTTGATTTAGCCATGCCCGTCCGTCTGTCTGTCTGTCTGTCCGTCTGGCTGGCTGGTGCGCACGATAACTCTCCAACGGAGCAACCGATTCGATTCAAAATTTGGCTTTCGTAATATTTTGCCCAAACTTAGTTTAAGTTCGAAGATGGGTTATATCGGTCTACTACTTCCGGTACCTCCCCCACAAAAGTTCAGCACGGCCTTGTTGACTAATGCGTAATGCAAAAACAACTTTCTTGTTGTTTTTACCCCCGCTTATTGAAGCAACATTCCTATGTTCGTATTCTTTGCGAAGCAAAGACGACATAAAAACAGTGGTGGATATAGAATTCTTTAGTTCGACTCAAATTGTAGGGTAAACAGCTTTAGGGCCATACAGCAAATTTCTCATTTTGTTTAATTTGCTAGATGGCTTTATTGACCTGTTTATCGATACAGAGTCGGCGAAAAAAGGGAACTGATGAAGTTGTTTGGTGACAACTGAAACTATAGTATTCCCTACCCTTCGCCCGCAACTAATCAATTTCATATCCACTTTAAAATATTTTGTTGTTATTCAAACAATTGAATTACAACAAAATGTGGACTTAAGCTGAAATAAACACAAAGATGTTCGAAAATGCTCGTAAAATTTGTGCGCACGATAACTCTTGAAGGGAGTAACCGATTTGGCCCAAACTTTGTACATCGTGAAATTTCTACCAAACTTAGATGATTCACTCCTTCGGGTACCTCCCACACAAAAATTCGGAAAAGTTCAGATTAGGACCTGCTCTCGAATCGCTTTGATTTTTGTTGCAACAACTTGTATTCACTGCTCCCCAAACGACGGTACAAGTTCCATTAGTGGCAAGGCCATACTTCCTGAAAAAATAGCATGAAAGTTGCAAAAAATCCTATGACACCGCGTGAGGTGGTTGGAGCGCAAGATAACTCTAGAACGGATCTGCCGATTCGATCCAACATTTGGCCTTCGTAATATTTTGTCCAAACATAGTTTAAATTCGAAGATAAGCCACTCCCTTCAGGTACCTCCCAAAAGTTCAAAAATTTTCGGAAAAATTGTGCGCGCGACGCGTGACCGATGTAATCCCATCCTTTGCACATCCTTATATATCTACCAGATATAGATCTGGTTCGAAAATGGACTATATTTGTCTACTCCTTCTGGTACCTCTCACACAAAATTTCGGATAAGTTCACTTTAAGACCAGCTCTGGAATCACTTTGATTGTTGTTGAAACGACTTGCATTCGCTACCTCCCATTGGGAAAACAGCCCGAAAGGTGTAAAAACCTCCTATGTCACCATATGTGGCGGTCGGAGAGCACGATAACTCTCGAACTGTTCAACCGATTTGGTCCGACATTTGGTCTTCGTCATATTATATCCAAACTTTGTTTCATGTGGCAATAGCGGTCCACAACTTCCGGTATTTCTCCCCAATATTTAAAACTGTTACTAAAATGCTAGGACGATATCACTTGAATGGGACAACCAATTTGGTTCAAACTTTGGATCTTCTATTATTTTGTCAAAATTTAGTTTATCTTCTAAAATGGCCCATATCGATCCTCCCTAAGGGGGCCTCCCCCACAAAAGCTCAACATTTCGTGTCTTAGTGCAGTTAATTCCTAATCCACATTTTTGTCGGAAAGTTCAAATTCCGAAAAGAGCCAAAAACTTCAGAAGATACCTTAAATACATTCGATCTGTCCGTGGGTGAAAGTTTCACTTCACATTGGGTGAGGGTATATATCTGTCGGCAAAGCCGACTGACACTTTTTTACTTGTTTTTTAATATTTTGTATCGTACATCTATAGGCCCTTAGGCGTGGATTTTTTAGTATTTTTATCATCCATCTATAGGCCTTCAGGCGTGGATATTTCAATATTTTTTATCGTCCATCTTTAGGCCTTCAGGCGTGGATATTTCAATATTTTTTATCGTCCATCTACAGGCCTTCAGGCGTGGATATTTCAATACTTTTATCGTCCATCTATAGGCCTTCAGGCGTGGATTTTTTAATATTTTTTATCGTCCATCTATAGGCCCTTAGGCGTGGATTTTTTAATATTTTTATCGTCCATCTATAGGCCCTTAGCCGTGGATTTTTTAATATTTTTTATCGTCCATCTATAGGCCCTTAGGCGTGGATTTTTTAATATTTTTATTGTCCATCTATAGGCCCTTAGGCGTGGATTTTTTAATATTTTTATCGTCCATCTATAGGCCCTTTAGGCGTGGATTTTTTAATATTTTTTATCGTCCATCTATAGGCCCTTAGGCGTGGATTTTTTAATATTTTTTATCGTCCATCTATAGGCCTTCAGGTGTGGATACTTCAATCGGCACCACCATAAACCATAAACACCATAAACACAACATACGAAGAAGAATAGTGTGTGCCAACAGATGCTACTTTGGTAAGCAGTTTAAGAATAAGGCCACTCTCGTCTAACAAAGGTAACACATTACAAAACACTGATACTACCTGTGCTAATGTATGGTTCCGAAGTATCGGTACTTGCGCAAGCATATAAAGCAGTGCTTGATGTGTTCGAGAGAAAAATTCTTCGAAAGATCTACGGGCTAATGTGCGATGACGGCGAATATCGACGTTGTATGAACAACGAGCTGTATCAACTATACAACGACATCAATATAGTTGAACGAATAGAGATACAACGATTGCGATGGCTAGGCCATGTCATAAGAATGTGTGATGATGAACCCGCAAAAAGGCATATAAATATGGGCCGCATGGAGGGATCTGAAAGACCAAAGCTTCGTTAGAGCGAACAAGTAAAACGAGAAATCAGAAAGCTACACATCCCAGATTGGTAAAAATACAGCAGCAAACAGAGAGGATTGAATATCTTTTCTTAGTTCGGCTTATGAAACAAATGTTCTGTAAAAAGCCAGCTAAGTAATTGGGTATTTTGTTACGTAGCGCCATTCTTACTTGTTATGGATGTACTTACTATCTTAGATGGGTGTTATTGGTAGCTCCCCATGTGACACCATAATAACTTGTAAGCTTTGTCGTGTCAAAGACTTCTTTTGATCACCACAAACTGTTGCTAAATTTTAAGTCATTACCATGCTGATTGCCTCTAAATGTCTGCACGTCCTCTGGCTTAGCGGTAAAATACGTCAAAGTGAACGTCCCAAATCCCCCACTAACTAAAATGTTTTATCATTTCATTAAATCTCTTACATTTCCGTTTGCCATAGTTGGTTAGGTCGGTTAACTTATCGTTTTGTCGTAAATCGCATTTAGTTAAATGTCACTTTAACATGTAACGTTGACATTTTCATTGCCATATTTCATGTAAATTTGCTGGTTAAATCATTTTATTGCATTTTGCAAATTTTCTGATTGGCTTCGTCAGATAAAAGAGAAATGTTAAAATTAGAATAGAAGAGTTTTGCAGATAGACAGTCACGAAGCCAGGAAAGTGGAGGCATGATTTTGCACAGTCATGTATTTTTAGCTTGCTGTCATAACGCGGCAAATTGAACGGTTGTATTTAATGTGTTAAAATTTATTTTAACTAGTCATTTCTTTAAATGAAGGCATTTACAACCCAAAGAAAACTTAATATTCAAAACTCATAAATAATTTCTTTCAGCAGGGGGCTTACATCCTCTCAGAAAACTCATTTCTTTTTCATAATGGAATATGAAAATTAATTTTCTGAATCCTATTACCAACAAAATGATTTCATGTTTAAATTTACTTCCCTTTGCTATGTTCATCTTTTTAATCGTTTTACAGAAAGTAAATAATTCTGGTACAACGTTAATAACGTTCTTTAGTAAGTCCAGATTGATTTAAATTCTACAAACAAAATAGTATTTTGTTATATCTAATCTGTTGACAACAAACACTACAAGGACAACAAGAAATCTCATTGGATGATGTCATTTATCACAGATGCTTCATTGGCCTAGACGCGCTCAGTCAAGCAACTTGTTGTCGTTGTCGTTAACCCTTTACTCAAATTTATTGAACAAGTTGACAAACTGAAATTGGCGCCAGACATTCTCCAATCCACTTTGCAGTCCTTCGTCGTATGCCTAAGGAAAGTTAATGGAATTTTGGGAAACAGGTTAACAAGTAAATAGCTTTGCCGTCCATCTGCCATGGTATGTTAAATAAATATTTTGTTAGAAAAAAGTTTTGAAAAATTAAAATAGTTTCTGGAAATATGTATGTTCTTTGTTGACATGATAATTACTAAAACAATAAATACAGTATCGGCCAAAACTAAAGCACCCCCTCAGTAAATTTTTTTGAAATGATAATTTTTTTATGAAAACTAAATTATAAATTTATATTTTATTTTTCTTTTTATTTATTTATATCTTTATAATTGAAAAATACAAAAATAAGGAGATCAGAATTTAATAAACAAAAGTTAAAATTCAAAAAACATTTTAGGTCGCAAATATAAGCGGACAAAACTAAAGCACCCCCCAATTTGAGGTACAACAAAAACTATTGAAATCAATATTTCGTTGCGTATCCTTTGTTCTGGATGACGCAAGCACATCGTTTAGGTAAAGAAGATTCTAAATTATTAATTACTGCAGGCGAAATAATTGATTTTCGGAAAATTTAGCTTAAATCCTCAAAATCGGAAGGTACCGTTATATGGGGGCTATACCCAAACGTGGACTCAGGTCCACGATTTTTGATGGATATGTTTTGTGACCACTAAGAACCCTAAGTACCAAATTACAGCTAATTTAGTAGGAAAATGTGGCTTAAATATCCGAAATACCGAAGATCGGAAAGTACCGCTATAAGGGGGCTATACCAAAACATTAGCCGATATTGTTCATATTCATCCAAAAATGACGCTACAGCATTCTCTGGTCAAATACTAAATCTCTTAGGTTTAAAAATTAGCAAAATAACGAATTGCAAAAGAACGGTAGACGCCGGCTTATTCAGTCGACGACCAGCAAAAAGCTTCAGCCTCCATGTTTTACAGCGTCTTTGCAATATTTAGGATTTAACGGTTGCCCATTTGGTCCAAGCCTTTTACCATCTGAATACTTTAAATTAAACATAGATTCATCGGAAAACAGTTCAAATGGGTCTTGGCGAATGCCAGTCTGGCTCGTTCATTTTTAGTCGATATGAAAGGTTTTGTTTCTGGTCGTCGACTGAATAAGCCGGCGTCTATCGTTCTTCTGCAATTCGTTCTTTTGTCAATTTTTAAACGTTAGCGTATTGTATTTGACTAGTGGATGCTGTAGCATCATTTTTGGACGAATATGAGCAATATCGGCTAATGTTTTGGTGTAGCATCTTATAGCGGTACCTTCCGATCTTCGGTATTTTGGATATTTAAGCCACATTTTCCTACTAAATTAGCTGTAATTTGGTACTTAGCGTTCTTAGTGGTCACAAAACATATCCACCAAAAATCGTGGACCTGGGTCCACGTTTGGGTATAGCCCCCATATAACGGTAACTTCCGATTTTCAGTATTTTGAGGATTTAAGCTAAATTTTCCGAAAACCTATTATTTCGCCTGCAATAACTAATAATTTAGTATCCTTTATGCCTAAAAGATGTGATTGTGTCATCCAGAATAGAGGATAAGCAACGAAATATTGATTTCAATAGTTTTTGCTGTACCTCAAATGG